>NC_090936.1:22430098-22730098 GCF_040938575.1 Ambystoma mexicanum | reverse complement strand
CGACGTCTCACGGAATGTCGACGCTTAGCTCCAAGCCAGTTGAAGCACCCCAAGAGGAAGGCGGCCAGGGACCGTAGGCCAGGATCCGGTTTGATGGGCAAGTGTATGAATCTCTTTACAAGATCAAGTCAGGTTGCGACTAAAAATGGCGTCTGATCCAAAATGAAGTCCACTGCCAAACCAAAAGTCCAGAAGCATCAAGATTCACAGCCAAAGGAAATCTGAAGGGAGTCCAGGTAACAGGTCACCTGTAATCAACTCATGGTTATTTGAGAGATGATTTGCTGGTAATCAAATCCAAGTAATCCAAAACTGAATTGCAACCAATGTTCAGATACTAAATTGCAATACACAGCGCCGCCTGGGCTTCGACCCTACAGACTCGCGAGACTGTCGAAGACATTATGATGTCAGAAGGAAACTGACTTGAGACTGAACGCAGTGTGCTGGGATTTGTAATCCAGACTGCTCTCGTTGGCTTCCAGCTGGGGCGCATCAGGACTTTTGTCCACTTCGGCATACCCGGAGTCCTGACACCTAGAAATGCAAACCTTTGTGTAACAGAATGCAAAATGTTGCGATCATCATCTCATATGTGATAATAGACAACCTGCAATATTACCTCAATGAGCTAAAGGCCCAATCCAAATGAACCTGTATATAGTCACCTGCTTATAGTCATTTCTTGACCCCGGCACGCAGCTTGTTGCTATGTGTGATATTGATCAAATATACAGAGAACCAATACTACTTTTTACCTGTTGCTCAAGAAGGCACAGTACATTTTATTATCCCACTAATAAAAAAAAACAACCTTTAGATCCTAGTAACCCATCTAACTACAGGCCTATTACCACGGTGTCCTTTCTACTGAAAATCTTGGACCGATAATCTGGCTTCCGACCCAGGCACGGAACAGAAACTGCCCTCATCGATTTAAAAATGCAAATTGAAGACCTAAAAGACAATGGTAATTTGACCCTTTTACTTCTGCTTCACCTTTCGGCAGCATTTGATCTGGTGAACCACCAAATTCTCTGCCATCACCTCAAAATCGCTGCCCATTTTTCCGATGAAGCTACCTCCTGGATTAGATCCTTTCAGGCAAACAGAACCATGAGGGTCTTCTCCCCGTCCGCTTCTGCTGAACCGTTGCCAGTCCTGTGTGGGGTCCCGCAAGGGTCCTGTGTCTCACCCACACTGTATAACGTGTTCATGAAGCCACTCTTTGATATTCTCGACTATTTGGGTGTCACCTATACCAATTATGCAGATGACACCCAGATACTCATCCCTACCACTGGTGACCACGTGACCGACTTGAATGCCCTAAACGTTGTCTATCTAGTCATTCAGGCCTGGAAGGTGCAACATGGGCCATGTCTAAATGATGAAAAGACTGAGTCACTCATTCTAGGTTCCCACTTCAGACTCAATAAATTGGATTCTGCCTTCAAATCATTCGTTATTGACGGCAATACCATCAAGGTATCCAATGACACAAAAACTCTAGGTATCTATCTTGATTCCACCTTGTCTCTTACGAGACAAACTAACGATGTGGTTTCTGCATCAGCTTATACATGCAAACTTATCACGGCATGCAGACCGTTCCTCACCGCTGCTAACTGCATCATCCTTGCAAGAACACTCATTTTGGCTAAAATTGACTATTGTAATGCCCTCTACTTGGGGACGAGTCAAAGGAAAATTAACAAGCAACAGGTTACTCAGAATAATGCCATCAGGGCTGCTCTCAATATTCCCAGAAAACTACACATGTCCGACACCAGACGCAGCTTACACTGGCTCCCTGTTGCTCACAGAATATCCCTCACAACCCTTGCACTTACTCATAAGTGCCAGTCCAACCTTGCCCCTGAATATTTGGCCAACCGTTTAACATCCCATACCTCCACCCGCCCTCTCAGATCAGCTCAAGCCCATTCCCTGCCTACGCCAACATTTAAGCGGCAGAAAGCAGGTGGGTCCAGCTTCCCAGTCCTCGCCGCCAGATTATGGATCACACTTCCTAACCCACCCAGAGCTGATCCGTCTTTTCAGTCATTCAAGAACAAAGCCAAAATCTGGCTCTTTGCTCAGGATCAAGCTGCCCCATGTCCACTATAACCTACGCCGCTCGCCAGCATTGGGTCCAAATTTAGACACTCAGAACTTGACTTCTACGTTTAATGTGTATCTTTTGTAATTTACTGCATAATTTATCGTATTCCTGTGTAAATCTTGTAAATAAACTGCATACTTGACTGTCCATGTTTCACTTTTTCCTATGTTACTCCTGTCACTGCATTGAGCTGCACGCAATGCCTTATTATACTATGATTTTTGTACTATGTAAAGCTTTATGGTTAACTACTTACCTGTAAACCATTAAGAAATGCGCCCAGATGCCCTTCGGCCAGGGCGCAATGCAAATAAACTAAATACAAATTGAATTACAAAAACGGACAAGACAGCCCTGCGAAGTTGTCTTATTTTCTATTTTTATTTATTTTTTTCCTTTCATGCAGGGAAGTATTGTGCGGCTGAACGTGGGCTGCTGGACTCACAGTTGCATTCTGCATGTGTGTCAATTTCTCAGCAGTCATCTTGAGCATGTGAAAGGGTAACAGCTGAAGGCAGGCTGCAATTGCTGCATGCCTGTCTTCAAGATGAAGAACTCCCTGCAGTCAAGGACACTCCACTGGGAGCAAGTGCAAAATGTCGGCTCTTTCCATCCACATATTTTTAAACAGGCAGTCAAATGAAATGTGCCAATTAGAATTCTACTGCTGAAACCACAACCATGCCACCTGTTAACTATACAACTCGTAAGGCTAGGAAAAAAAGCAACCCTTCTCTGCTACTTTAGCTGTGTTATAAGCCCAGACACTACAAGGCGTCCGGCCCTTTTACTGAGTTTACGTAAACTTGAAGTATGCACTTTGCCTTTTCTGTTTTTTTTCATTGCTCTGTTTGTTAGCACTGTAACCTAACCAACTGTGCTCCTCGGCACTGCACCCCTATCACCCCCGGACGTCTCGGAGTGTTCCAAGTCTGTGAATTGTGAACAATAAGATCCCGCTCCCCTTTTCCCAGTGTTTAAGCCCCACCCCCAAACATCTAGTGTGCCTCAAGTAGGGTGACCAGACGTCCCAGTTTTCCCGGGGCAGTCCCGGAAAATCGCACTCCATCCCAGGGGTCCAGGAGTTTTTAAATTTTATAACCCCCCGTCCCGGTATTGCAAAGGTGGGTGACTACGGTCCCGGTTTTTGCTGGGACCCGATTTCGAGATCCTGACATTGGGCCTGTTGAGACTCTTCCTGCGCATGAATGGGGGTGTGAATTCTTTCACGCCCCCATTTCCTCCCCCTTCCTCTCCATGGCCGCTCTCCTCCAATGAGAGGAGTGTATCTCTGAGCACCCACACTAAACCATGCAACAGGCTAGTGACATAGAAGTAGGACTACAGTTTTATTTATGTTTACTTTAGTCGTACCTCTATGTCTATGGACTGTCCTGTTATTTAAAGCATTTTACATCTGGTCACCCTAGCCTCAAGGCGATTGTCCTGCAGGCGGCACGTTATAAATTAACAATGCATTCATACTTAAATGAATAAACAAGAACAGATAGTTATCGGACTAAGCAATCCAATAAAATAACAGATTTTCTATACTTTATCATTCTAAAGGGATGTAACAGGAAATTAACATGGCAAGCATTTAAGGGTGGCTTCCAGCCAGGTGTGAAATCCACACATGGCAATAATAGCTCCTTCAACGTGGGAACCATGCTGTAGGACAGTGGCAGCTAGGGAAAGTTTTAATTGGAGGGCTGTGAATATTTCCCCCAAATATGCCAGAGCAACCAAGCCTAGTGAGGGAGCCTGAACCAACTAAGGGGGTTTCGGGCGAGGTCTTCCCCCTGACAAACCTTCTTGAATAATGGGTACAAATGGTGCATTTTGGAGCACATTTAAAGAGAAAAGTTGGGTAAAAAGCCAGACAGTTTGCAATTGGTGCAGGGGAGCATGACTCAACCCATTTTCTTGGCGCAATATATGACAATACAAAGTAAAAACATTTTCACCCTGGATGTGCCCAATCATTTCCTTGCTGGATGCACCAACATATGCCAGTATTCCCATATAACAACATACTCATGGTTGCTTTGCGTATATTGGCAGTATTGATACTGTATGAAAATATGCCCATGCTGGTTCTGCCAATATATGGCAGTATCGCCACGTAAGAACGTACTCCAGTTAGTTTTTCCATTTAAAAAGCCATGCCACAATATGAAAACATGTGTAAACTGGTTGAACCAAAATGCCTGTCTAGTGTTAAGTGCCTGGTCACTGGGTCGCTGCTTACCGGATCTTTGATTGTTGGGACGAGGTGATCTGTGAATCTTCTTGGAGGCACTGTCTCGCTGGACGTTCAGGATGCAGGGATCCATGCAGGTAGAGGACGCGGCCCCCTTCCCTCCTAAGCAGCTTTCTGCATCCCTTTTGTTGGCGCAGTGAGACTGGAACGCCTGTCAAATTTTTCTATTGCCGTGGAGTACTTGGGCCACGTACCCACAACCTTCAGTCTCCTGCTGCCTGCTTTGTACTAACCAAGTTGCAAGCGCAGTGTCCTACCGGGCTTTGTTGCCACACCCTCTTGTTTACAAGTAAAACTTAACTCTTAGAAGAAATGATTACACCGCTGTGTTTGCTCTAAAAAATAAAAAGCAGAAACCGTGAATGATTACGTAAGACATCTGGTCCTGAACAATATATGAAAGGCACCCTTAACACATGGGTTACCGTACAACAGTCTTCCTAAAAAGGAGGGGTACCCCAATCATGTGATCCAGGAGGATCCAAAGAAACATTCTCAAATTTTACAAATCTGCAAAGAGTTATGGGGCCACCACTCTCACTGCTCGGAAGCAGTCTTTGCCACCCCCCCCCAAAGCATGAGGTCTACTTGTTTCTCATGAGCTTTTCCAGAATTAATCTTTGGCACCCTGGAGACCTTCACCAAAGCGGTGAAGAACATGAAGACAACCAAGTCCAAAGGTTCTTTCTACTCAACCAAGATCAATAATGACAGAATCTCAGTCCTTACTCCCAACGCACTCCCTACCTGATATCAGCCACCTCACCCCCTTATAATCAGTAACTTCTACACCTCTTCTAAAGGAAGTTAAAGCTGAGATCTCAGACTTCTCTAATTACAGAGCTTAAGAAATGCAACCTTGACAAATCCCCATTAAGTTATTGAACTCTGGCCAAACACGTTGAGGATTTCGGGAAGCACAATATCTCTTCTAAGAGGCACAGAAGGGTTTAGGCCATGCAGAAGCTACTAAGACACACTGTTCATATGAAAGAAGAAAGAGAAATCTTGAAGGAACAGATGACAACCCATGTTGTCTAGGCTAATGTCCCCAGTGTCCTTTCTGCCTCAGTAAACATTGGTCATTTCTGCTCATTTCCTCATTACCAATGAAGCTGACATATTGCCTGGCTACTGACCATGCACTGATGGCTTGGATCAACATGCTGTTCCATTGATAGTCTGATGATCTGCAACTCATGGCTTTCCATTGTGAATATGGCGTTTAACCATCTATACAGACAGTCAAGGCATTGCTGAGTAAATGCATTCCGAGGCTCCTCCTTCTGAAAAAGATGACTTTCTTCAGTTGAAATATGGAAGAGAATTCACAAGTGTCTTAATCGTACAGAAATGGATTACTCTAATTTCTTTTTATGACCCCCGCCCAAGAAACACATTTCTACATTGACATAAATTTAATATCGATCAACCCACCTACCCCCAGGCAGATATGATATCTCAAGGGCGTTATAGACTTTACACTAGCCCCCTGTCCGACAATGTATAGATGTTAAGACATTGTGTTTCACCCAGAAAGCTATCTGACAAGTAGGATGAAAATACCTGGTCAAGATGTTTAACTAGCGCAACTCCTCAAGAACCCTTCAAACTCAACTGACAGACAGGGGCATAGATGACTTGGAATCGAACAAGATCACCTCAACTTAAACGGACTCTGCTGTTCTCAGAAGCCTCCTTGTGCTGAGTATCTCGGCCAATCTCAAGGAGATACGCATGTTTTCGTTGTGGTTCTTCTCTTTTAAATATATGCCCCAATTCAGGTGGTTCCTGCTTTGTAACACAATTATCTCAAAACTATTGAATACATCTTTTGTATTTCCGACCTCTTGCCGAGCTTGCTGTACTTGCTTCCTGTACTTGTTCGCGCCTCTCCAACTCTATGCCGAATTACTTTTTCAGAAAACTAGAATCAGCCATTTTTCTTCATCGGGTTATTCTACAAATGAGCAATACATGCAAGTAGTAGATGGGACCCCCTTTCCTCTTCAAGTCAATGTTGGGATTGATAGAGGGAGTGGTAGGACTCATACATTTCCAGCATTACTATATACCAGCAATGAGGAACAGGCTCTTAGGCTTACTATCGGACCACACGGTCGAGTCCAAACTAATGGACACATTATTCCCTCAAAATGAATAATGAGGTCATTAAGACAGCGGAAATCACATTGTTCAAGTCATGTCATTAGACTCCAAATAACTTTATTTGATTACGGATAGATATCAGAAAAATAAAACAAACACTAAAGCCAACAAAGCACTCTTCAGTCGGTCAGACTACAGACAGGTCCTATAGATGTGGTGATAGGCCATGCGATCTGTGGGCAAATGAAGGCATTCAGATTAGGTGAACCGTTGGAAAACAATAACATTAAATCTATTCAAGTACAGACAAAGCTTCCTCTCCCACCCGCGTCAGCCCACAAATACTGTAAGATACCCGACCACTGAACGAAAGAGATTTTAAAACTGATTAGGACCAGAGCCATCCTAGACATTAATTGTAGTGTCCAGCTTAAACATATCGCTGGTCTATAAACTACTCTCACGCAATTCTGGAAAAGAAGCAGAAACCTCTTAATTGCATACCCACATTACATAAGATCCAGCATTGGAAAAGTGCCCTTTATTGGTGTCATTCTCCTGCAAATCTTATATCATGGGTCAGTTCAGTGGAATAAGCCTGCTCCGGATGCGAATTAAGAAGTAGTACCAAGTTTCGGACATAAGTAGGTTATGAGCTGAAAACGTGACCAGGGCCGGTGCTGGTATCGTGCCATATTGCTAGGTTTCTCTGAATGAAAGGGTCACAGGATCACATGTATGGAATACTGACCACGTGAAAGCAATTATATAGACTAAACAGGTGAGGGTTAGGCTGATCAATGCCATCTAGGTCCTTGGAAAACATTCTGCGTAACAGCTGTAAACAAAGTTATAATTCTACTGGTGCAAGACGTAGCTCTCATTGAATATTGCTGTTGCTAACAACACAGTTGATTTAGAAAACCACAAAGATTTGATATGAAAGGAAAAGGCAAATGGGAGAGGAATAAAGAAAAGAAAAATAGAAAAGGTAAAAGGGAAGGGGATAAAGAAAAAAATAAAATATAAAAGGTAAAAGGGAAGGGGATGAAGAAAAAAATAAAATATAAAAGGTAAAAGGGAAGGGGATAAAGAAAAAAATAAAATATAAAAGGTAAAAGGGAAGGGGATAAAGAAAAAAATAAAATATAAGAGGTAAAAGGGAAGGGGATAAAGAAAAAAGTAAAATATAAGAGGTAAAAGGGAAGGGGATAAAGAAAAAAGTAAAATATACATAAAATAAAGGAAGATAAGACAATTTGGGTAGATGACAAATGTAAGTCTCTGATGAGTGAAAAAGCCAAGGAAGAGAAAAAGCCCAGTTAAGGGCAAAAGGTAGCAATTTCATCGCATGATGAGTATTAACCTTCCCTACATGG
Source organism: Ambystoma mexicanum (assembly GCF_040938575.1). Taxonomy (NCBI): domain Eukaryota; kingdom Metazoa; phylum Chordata; class Amphibia; order Caudata; family Ambystomatidae; genus Ambystoma; species Ambystoma mexicanum. The sequence continues at coordinate 22,722,222 of NC_090936.1, read as the reverse complement.
AGGACAGTGGCACTCTAAGGGGGGGCAGGGAATGGTGATCAGGCAAGTTTAAAGACACGGGCCGAAATGATGGAAATAGTAGAAGGACAGATGTGTGTAAGGGAGCAGTGATGCATAGAACATGAACAAGGGCTTATTTAATATATGGCCTGCTTTGTCTCCGTGTCTGTGCTTGGACAGCAGCTGTTCTTGACCGGGCCAGTGAAAGGACTGGTGCACATAGACAATGTTATGATTCATAAAAGTAAAAATAGAAAAAGTTGACAGACCCATGACGACTTTTCAAGTCAAGTATTTTTCAGAAACAAATAAAAGAAATTGCAAGGCAATTTTAAAAATAGGAACAATGCACAAAAAAGCAAAAACCCTAAAGTAAGAGCAAGGAAAGGACGATCCTATTTAAAGCCCTAGAACTGTCAGTATACACCCAAATGTGTGCAAGAGAAGCCACATAACCAAATGCAATACTCCCGCCTAAGTGCCAAAGATGCTTCTCCCCACTCTCCCTAAAGCTCTCTCTCAGCCCAGCCATTGCTGAGTCTGTCAACCCCCCTCCAGCAGGGAGGCAACCCCACATTGGATAAAAAGTGAGCGGAGCCTACGAGACAGTGTGAGGGGTCCGACTGCTTTCAAGCAGGGATTTGAAGAGTGGGGAGAGCTCTGAGGAAGCAGTGGGTTTAATGACATTGCTCAGGGGTCTATTTTATATGGAGCTCGTGCAAGGCTGGGCTATTAGTGAGATTGGGAGTGGTACTGGTCCCACAAGCGCTGTCTTCTTGACACTCAGCAAATGAGGCGCTTCCACTCTGGACATAATGTTTGTATTTGTTTAATGTGACGTGGTTTTCAGTTCATTTTACGCAACCCCATAACACAGTCTGAGTATTAAAAATATGTAAGCAATTGACTTATGATTTGCAAATAAAAAGAGTGTCCATCTTTTTCCCAAAAAACACAACAGCAACAATTGACGTGATTAGCTCACCTGTCAACAGATATAACCATTTTTCTAAGTATACGAGTATACAAGAGAAGGGAAGGCCCTAAATAGCAGGTTACTAGATGCCCCGCAGCATATCCATCAGGAACTCCATCATCCAGAATAGTTTGTGAAATCCATCAGGTCCATGTGTCCTCCGAGTCTAGGAGGAGGAGGTGGAATTAAACAAAACCATTGGCACTCATCTGATGAGGCGACAATGCAAGAAAAGAAATTCTACAAGGAGAAATCTAGATTTCTAAAGAGACAGGACCTGAGTCTGGTGGGTTATAGAAGAGAATCCAAGAGGTTGCCATTGAGGTATAAGCGGTGGTCTGTGGGCAGGAGGATGCTGTGACTGCAGCAAGATGGAGAACATATGTTGAAACTAGTGGGAAGTAATGATTCAAGAAATGTCTGGTCAGTGAACCATCAGCTAGAGGGAAACTCAGCTACAGCATTATGTAACTTGGTGTCAGAGAGGGTGTGGCTAGATTATTTGTCAGCCAGTTTCAAAAATCCAGTGGCATCAGAATTCATCCCAGATAAAACTGTTAGCTGGTATCTCCCTTTGGAGGAGCAAGCCATGGTCGAATTGATTGGTAAGTCTTCAACCTCCAAAGCAGCAGGGCCAAATGGCCTAACTTATCAAGTGCTGAAGAAACAGCCTTGTTTGTGGGCAAAACTACTATTCCGGCATTTTTGGAGAGATTCTTGTAAGACAACAGTTCCCACCATCATGGAAGTCAGCGACGGGCATTCCATTGTTCAAGGGGGGTGATTGCAACCTAAAAACTACCGGCCAATCGCCCTCCTTGATATTGAGAGTAAGCTTTTCATGAAGGTTTTATTGGGGAAGTTGGAGAAATGGGTGAAGGAGGGAAAATCCTTTCCAAACATCAAACAGGTTTTAGAGGGGGACATTCCACAGCAGTGAATGGCCTGGTATTGAACCTCTTGAGTGAACGAACAAGGAACAAGGGAGAACAGCCGCTGTATGGGCCCTGGGTAGATTTCTCGAAGACCTTTGACCAGGTGAATAGGAACAGATTATGGTCAAAGCTAAGAAGTTGGGGAATTCCAGATGGCATCCTAGCCATGGTAGCTGAACCCCATAGAGATACCACCATCAGAATTCGGCTTGATGACAAAGGGCATCTCTCTGAACCAACAGGGGTAGAAAAGGGTGTTCGACCTGGTTGCCTGGGAGCTCCCCTTTTCTTTAACCTGTACCTCGCAGACATAAGAGAGTGTCTGGAAGAATCGCCTCTAGCCAGCCCAATAATCAATGGGCGTAAGGTCCACTGGCTCGCTTACACAGACATTGTGGTCCTGCTGGACAGAACACCAGTGGGGCTGCAGCGTCTTCTGGATAAACCTGATGTTTATGCAAAGGAGAATGATTTGGCTATTAACCCAAAAAAAAATCCAGAATAATGATATTCAAGAACACAAACAAAAAGGTAGCCTATTCTCAGTGGAAGTTAGAAGGGCAGAGTATAGAAAGAGTGGAAGACTTGATCTATTTGGGTTACAAGGTCTTCGCCTCCCCGTCATTAGGTAAGGTAGAACAAGATGTGGAAATGAAGATTTCACCATTAGTCCCTCAGATGAAAAAGATTTTAGTGAAATTCAGCACATTTTCAATTCTCCCACTTCTTAAATTCTATTCAGAAAAGGTCATTCTGGTGATCCTCTATGAATTAGAGACCAAAACATGCCTGTGGAATGTGGATTGGCAAAGGTTAGAGAGCCCTGTTTGGAAGAGAGCTCTCTGTCTTCCTATGAGCTTCTCTATGACCTGTCTGAGATTTGAACTGGGCCTACGTTCATTAAAATCGCAAGCAGAATGGAAATTGACGTCCCTTCGGCATTTAATAATTACTGCATAAGAGGATACTCTGCATTTTGACATCAAGGCCCATTTAGAAGAAAAAAAAAAAAACTGCTGATACATCTGGAAGAAAGGGTCAAGGAAGGGCTGAGTAACGCTGGAGCCGCTATAGGGACGTTAATCCATAATCCACTGAAGGCAAAAATTTGAACTGGAGAAGTGGGATTTGATTAATACGATTGACAGTATAGGTACTCTTTTACCTGGACATGTTTTACTGAAAGTAGATAAGATGTTTTGCAATAACCCCTTGTTTTTTTTAATCAAATTCCCTGATTGGAGGATGAAGACGAATGTTCTCAGAATTTGGCTGAATTTAGCACACACGGGTGAAGTTCTGTCGATAAGGGGGAAAGGGGAGGACTCCAATATCCTATGAAATGTGTGCAAAAATCCATCCAAGAAATCCCTTAAACACCTACTGCTGGAGTGCGAGGGAACTTGGCCTGCAAGACATCTATTTTTTGCCAGATTCGGAGTCGGTGGGGATGACCATATAGAAGAACTGTTTTGGGATTGTCTAATCGGCAGGCATTTGAATGACCTGACAATTGCAGTGGTACGGGTTTTAGAAAGGTACAACATTGTGACCTCTAAAAAGATGCCAAAGGATGGCCTCTGAGAACCCAACCATCCATGGAAGCTTTGATCCAAACTGAGACCTTGTTTGGTTGGGAACTCTTTTCTTTGTTTAATAATTGATCTAGAACGCATGTGTTTTTTTTTTCCTTGTCTTCTGGATAGTTGTTTTATGATAGCTTTTCTGCCACTTTGCTAAGCTTCTTTTTTATCATTGGTTATTTTAAGAAACAGATGTAAAAAAAAAGCTTTATCTTCTTCCCTTCCCTTTTATTTCTTTTAATTGAATGAAGTTAGCTTTATTGTGAAACTTCAATGAGAATTATTTTTCTTTTTTTGTTTTATTGAACGAATTGGAATGGAAGTATACATTTTGTAAAAGTTATTTTTAACCAAATACAAATAAAAAAAAATCTAATTAAAAAAAACACATATAACCAAAATGACTGTATTCAACAAGTTCCAATTTTTGAACAAATCATGCAAAGTTTACTGTACTCAGGTTGAATTAAAGCTTCAAAAGAGTCACATTCCTTAAAAAAACGATGCACCTGCGTGGCCCTTGGCATTCTCATTCTGGGTCCAACCATTCCATTCATTTTTGGGCAATTAATCCAGAAAAGCCTTTATAGAGTTTGTGATAAGCTATCCTGCAATAAACTAATATGTTTGGGTACTGTTCGGAACTTTGGAAACATGTTATGGTAATCTCTGAATATCCGTCTGCTTTGTCATTCTTCAAAGTTCCTACAGTTATCCCAACACATGGTTTTTTTCTTTAATGTTTAGATAGCAACAGGTAGATTTCAGGTTTACAGCTGTGCATAATCTAACTGTTCATTAATGCATTCAGCTGTTTCTTTGATCTGGCCAATGTAATGAATCGCAGGTATTCTCCCCGTCTACCCAAGGGGGAGCCCCCGCATGTGAGGCTAGGGAGGCGAACCCGCTCTATAACACCATCCATAGGGGTCGAGGCAAGTGGGACCTCACTGGGAGAGACTCCCTCTTTGGGGACAAGGACTCCGGTTCCTGTGAGGAACTCTCGATACAATTGCCTATGCTGGATTGTCTAGTAAACTGAGGAATAGGATACCATTATCTTCGGCTGAAGGCAATGCAAGAATATTTTCAAGTGCACAAGAAAAGGAAGATATCTCTTTAATACAAGATGTATATGTAACTGCCTCGAAAGGGAAGAGAGGAGGAGAACCTTATATGCAGAGGGAGCACCTGACATCAGGAGAGGTGGAGCAGAGGTCGGTCATGGAGCCCGCGACTTGTTGAGTGTGAGAACGCGAGTACCAGAAGCTGGAAGGCCAGCGTGTACAGACACGAGAGGTGAGTTGGCAGGACCGAGAGAGCAATCAGCAACCCGTTAGTGGTGTGACCATGAAGTGGAAGTGGTGGGCAGGACATCCAAGGAACAACGCTGAGACCAACCGAATTGGAAGCGTGTGTCGCTTCCGAGCCGCCATGCCGGAGCGGAGCAGGAGTCTGGCGTGGAACCAAGGAAGTGAAGCGGAGAAGACAAGAGTGGGAGAGAATCATCCTGAGCAAGGGCCAAGCCCAACCACCGGCCCTCTTCCGGAGAAAGGTATTTGGGGAAACAGAAGAAGCAGAGGCCCGCGGGATATCATTGTGAATCCGCAAAAACACGTCCCAGTCACGAGAAATGAGAACGTGGGAGTAAAACAGTGTTGTAAGCAAATAACGAAGCTCCCTGAGGGGAAATAACACTTTTGTATGGAAGTAAAGCCTCATCCGAGTACTCAAGACTGGGTCATTTATAACAGCCAAAGTCAGAATAGAAGTAAACAGCCTGGAAGAGAGGAGCGAAACCCATATCTCTGAGATTCAAGCAGTAAAGGAAGAGACATTATAATATCGGTGATGAAGATAGCCTACAAGAGGGGGAAAGAATACCCTGGGCAAATACTACTGAAAGGAAGCCCTGGGAAAAGAGTATGAATCAGAAACTGAGTGTCAAAAAGGGTACAGTGAAGAGGCCTCTAACCTGAGAAACACAGAAAGCAAGAGAGATAAACGTTTGCTTGGAGAGCTGCAGGAACTGATCAAAGAGACTGTCTGTCCCAGAGAAACAAAAGACGTAAACCTTAACTGGTGAGTGAACTGGTGAGGTGAGGAGAATACTTGCCTTGGTCTATTTAAGTAGGTTTCAAATAGAGGTAGGGCCAGATAGGCCCGTTGGACGGAGGGCAAGTATTCTTTTGGACTTTAAAAAGACGGACGAGCACTCTTGGTTTCTTAGTTAGGAAGGGTATTCCCTAAAGTGATAGGGACAGTTAGACCTTTTCATGGTAGTTTTATTAAAAAGAACCTAGAACATTTCTTGCGTGTGTCCGACTCCTTCTTCCGACCCTCCACACTAACCACATTTCTCTCAAGTAGTAGCATGGAGTATGTCCCATAGCACTTTTTAGACATGAACTGGAGCTTATAATTGTATCCAAAGTACTAGACGATTTAATATCAAATTCAGCCTAATTGCCCGACCAGAAAGAGAGCGAGGTATGCGTAATACATATCACCAGATCTTACCTCGATAAAAAGAATCCTAAATATATAAACAAAGTGAGATGTTGGCAATATCAGCCAAGCTGCATGTGTATCATTCGTCATTTAGCCCTATGGGAAGGTCATTATTTAGATTTTTCAATATTTCTTGTCTAACATGCTTTCCTTTGAAGTATGTATCCAGTGAGGTCAGTGCCGTCCAATTGGGGTCCAATCAAACCTACCCTGAGTCATCTGTGTTATAAATGCCATATGATATCATATATCAACCGCAAGCCATGGGGTCTTGATGCTGCCAATTTTAGGAGGAAAGGTATGTGTTGCTTCTTGGCTTTTTCCAACGTCTGCAATATGAGTTAAATACACATGGGGCAAGTAAGGACCCCTGTTTCAACCCTCAGTTAGTTTCTACTTCTCTTGCGAGTAGACCGCCTGCATTTAATTTAGGCCTCACCGTTGTAGGGCTATGATGCAGAACCAGCATTTGTATAAACCACCTTTTAGGCCCCATTCATTCAATAGGCCCCACAGTCTGTCGTGTGAGAGTCAGTTGAATGCTTTTAACTCAAGAAAAAGTGGTACAACCCCCTCGATTGTGCTTTCATCAGAAAGTGATAGGTCTGTTAACGAAAACCTTGCTGATACGTACTGTAGACGGTTTGAGTATATTTGACCTAAAACATTTGACCTAATCACATTTGATCGAATTTATTTGACCTTTTCTGGGGTCTAAAATGTGGGGGGAGACCCCCCGCAACCCTCCCCCACTTCCTCTCAAACTAATAAATACCCTTACCCACCCCCATATATACATTTAATTGCATTTGACAGAAAAAAAGATCGAAAAAATGTGATCAAATATTTTAGGTCAAACGTTTTAGGTCATTTATGCGAATACTGAGTTTACTGGTGTTTTGCAAAGCAGTAACTGGAATTTGTGTCTGGAGCAAATTTCTGATTCGAATGCCATATGGCAATATCTTGTTCTTACAGATCCCACAGATATACCAGTCCGACACCTGAGTCCCTGATGAAAGTTCAAGAGATTTTAAGTGACGGAAACCGGTCCATCAGCCCATCCTCAAGTTACTGGTATGTGTCTTTGAAAACTCCTTCACCTTAAAGTAGAGATTTTCCTTGATTTGAAGCTGGTGCAGAGACCCTGGCATATGTGAAATACGCTTCCCCCCACTGGCCTAGCCGTCAGCCATGCCGCAATGCCTTGCGTCAGCTAAAAGATGCCGGTGTTGGCAGAGCTCATGAAGCTCGGCTGACAGTAGTGATTTTTAGTAGATCCAATTCCCCATATGGACAGATGTGCAGTGGCGCCATCTTTTCCTGATCGCCCGGGGCTAAAGAGCCGAGCATTATAGATTGCGGGAGGGGGAAAGAGGCAAATTGGCTATCATGGCTGATCTAGACACAGTGGGATGTCCTGAGTAAGACACGGAAAGCAAGGGGGGCACCGCTGTGCTTTTGAGTGACACACCATTAATCAATCTGATCCCGGCCTCTTGTGTTTGGAGTCTGTGTGCATGCATTACCTTCATAATGTTAGCACTCCGTGCAAGAACGCCCTAGAATACACGTGTAGGAATTGAGAGTCTCCTCCTTGTGAAGGGAGGTTGCTGATGAAAGGAAGTACAGAAGCCAGGGATGGAAAGTGAATTGCAATTGTGCGTGTGTGTGTGGTGTGTGCAGTGGGCTTTTCTTTAGCTGAAAATGTACATTTAAAATGCAAATAATAATTTTAAGGGGGTAATCAAAGAAATAAACAAGCATACCAGCAAAAGACACATGTTCAGTTTCAAGTACTTCAAATAATGAATACACCCTGAGATGGGGGCTTTACACAGGCTCTGGGGCATTACCAGACTCAGTAATGCCCCCATTCAGGGGTTCATTGCTATCAGCATCCTGGCATGCTTTGTGGTGTGCCCATTTCTCAACTTAAAAAAAAAACTACAAAGCATGGTGGCCGCCCGGGAGAAGGGAACTACACCTGCTCCCTTCTCGCTTTCCATGAAGGCCACTGATGGTGAGGGGAATTCTGGAACAGTAGGTGAGATGGTGCTGCCGCAGGTAAGTGAGAGGGTGGTGGAGGGAATGTTAAGGGGATGAGGTGAGAGCTTTGGGGATGTTTGTGGGGGCGGACACGAGTGGAGCTGTGCCCCAGAGGCAAGATGGCAGCCTCTCACCGCTTGGGGGGCTCGGAACACGGGCAATACCATGAGGCAAAGCCTGTTTTCTGACTTGGGACTTAACAAATACATGTTCCTCCTTTAAAGTTCATTTGAGAGGTCCTGAGCGTTACAGGATCAGAGAATTGTTTTCCCGCTGCCACTTCCGGTGGGCACACCCCCATCCGCACTCCTTTCCATCACTCTTCTTGATTTTAAGTGTTTAATGCAGCAGCCCACCAGGTACAGACATCTCCAATGCCTCGTACTTGTGAGAAGTCTTTCACCTCCAATGTGCCTAGTAGTCATTCCGTTCTTTGTCCATGTTTATTAACTATTGTCAGGTGGGAGGTCTGTAATAAAGCGGTCATTAAGGTCCCACGTCTTGAATTTGCAACATAGAGATTATCTCTACCAGTTCCAGGTACAAATTTAACCAACACAGGCATTTTCTTCCCCTCAAACGTAGGTACAAATATTTTCTTGGCAAGCGGTGGTACCATTCCTGCGTGCTTATGTCCGGGAAGGCAATCACCAAATGGCATAATAGCCTACTTTGTGGGGTTATGCAGTTTGCTCCGATAGACCTCCTGGATTTCAAGTGGTAGGTTGAGCGATAGTTGTAACAAAGACGTTGGCCGCTTTCCCATGAATACCCCCAGCTTACTACCTTATTAGAGTCTTGTCTTGGAGACTTCAAGCTTTCAAATTTATATCGAACATCAATTACTTCCAGAAACTTTCACTACCGTCGTTGAACTTTCTCAATCCTGCCCTCTGTGTCGAGACACAGTCTTCTGTATCAGTAACTCAGCCAACCTGCTTCTTGGCATTGAGTATATTCAGTGTTACCCGGAAAGCGGCCATTAGTGTGTGTGATGTCCATTTCTGTTATGAGCTCATTTCATAAATCTTGGTGAATGTTTGAGGTGCAAACTAGTAGGGAGTCCCCCCCCATTTGAAGATGAATCTTTTTGGGCACTAATACTTATCGTCACAAAATGGCCGCTGTTCGAACCCCCTGACTAAAGCGGAGTTCTGTAGAAGTCATTACAGTCCAGGGGCAAGATGGCCGATCGGTGTGTCAGGGCAGTCCTATTTCCATGGCTTTGCAACCTGAATTGGAATTTCATGGGTCTCTCAATGTCTGTTTCCTTGTGGTAATGTGTGTTAAATGTCTGGGGTAATCTGTTTGTTTAATGTTAGGGGAGACAGCCACTGCTGCCTGAGGTAGCCTTTGCCCCCCCCCTGACTCCGTTTGTGGCGGTGCAGGCATCATTCTTGGCACAGAGCTAGCAATGTGGCTCAGTGCTACTCACCTCATCTGTCAGCCCGCTGTTGAGGTTTATTTAATTTTAATTTTTTTTATTTTATTTTGTTTGCTTGTTAGGCGCTTATACAGCAAGAAAAATACTGTTTCAAAGCACCCACAGGGCGAAGGGCGGGAACAAGGGATTGATAAACATTGCAAAACAATATATTTAAGAGCAGTGGGAGGAAAGGGAAAAAAGACAAACCTGCTAGGCCCTGTGAGTATTCCGAACATGCAAGTGTAGTTCCAATTAATTATTACACCATACTCTGGAAGAGCTCATGAGTGTAATTTTAGGGCGGGGGCAGGGGCACCTTTCATGTAGATGTGATGTTCCTCCCCCCCAATATTTTCAGCAAAGTTACTCCACTGGAAAAGCTTGCGAGGTACGAGCGGGTGCTCACGGCTGCCGGGGGCACTTCGAAGTGCATGCTTCCATCTTAAGGAGGTTCAGGATAGATCAACGGCCGACCATTGTCGGTTGGATCCCGCGCATAAGGAATTCCGCCAGTTTTTCCTCACATGCATTCAGCGATCCACACCCTGAGAACGGAAGCTCAGAATCCTGGTGTGCATTATTAGAGACATTGGCAAGAGGAGGATAGCTCAGGGGCTACGTGCTCGCCTTGGAAGCAAGACGACACAGAGCAACTCCTGTTCAATCCCCGGGCCCGCGCTCAGAAATCTCTGGGTATTAAGCACGTTATGAACAACCTATCATATCATATCATATATCATATCCGATGGAGGCTCGGAGAAAAGCAGTCGCTAGCCACACCCACTGGCCGGCTATGATTAAGCCCCATCCATTCTAAGCAAAAGGGACCACCACACTTCTGCTTCTGGTTCGGCTCTTGCAAGTTGAATTGAAGATTTACATATTATAAAAGCTACAAAACAAGTAGGAGCATTTCAGACAAGCAGCATCATGTTTTGAAATCTTCTGGGTGTTGGAATGTTATGCTGAAAGGTCCTTTTGCGGTGTGCGTCTGGCACCCAATCGTGAGATTTGGAGGGCCACAACAAAGAACTGTCCATCCTGGACCTGAGACAGAAAGTGGGCGGGAAGCAGACCTGTAGGAGGGAAGTAGACACCTATTGGTCTGCCGGAACCTGTAAGGGCCCGCCTCCTATCCTTTTGTGGTGGGTTTATGAGACCACCAGCAGACATTACAGAGGTGACATCAGCTGATGTCGAGGATAGTATCGCATCCAATCTAAATGAAAAAGGCAATGCTCTGATCACTATATGTAGGGCTTTAAACTCTGTCTGCTTTGTGCCGACCAGTCGATGCCACCCTCAGGCTTCGCGCATCCTTAAAATATCACCAGTTCATCAGGTCTAGGTACGTAGGTCACCTACTCGAACCAAAAAGAATACACGCCCCATTGTTTGCTTTAGATTTGATGCCCAGTGAAATATGTCATGCCAAAGTCATAAAACGTAGCCAAACTGGCTGCAGCAGGGTAGGGCCTATCTGGCCATATTACAACACGTATCATGCTTTCCCCCCTCCCCTCTGCCGCAGATCAGAATCCTGCATCTCTTTATGAAATGTTGCTGTGCTGTAGCATCGAGCCTACGCCCAGGACCCAAAGGCAGTGGCATTCAGCCAAGGCTGAAGTACAAAGCAATTACTCCTGAGTGCAAACAGCGAAACAAGCAATGCCCATGTTTCTTGGGAAAAAGCACATTAGTTTTGAACGTACACAGTTGTAGACCTCTGGGGAACAAGGCTGCAGAACAGCAGAGTGCGTAGAGGTGTAATGTCATGCTTTGAAGACGTGAGTGGCATTTCAGATCCAGGGGCAGGAGGCAGATCTGAAGGTGACAGCTCAGCGCTGCTTGTCTCTCTACTGGGGTCTTGTTCACGCAAACACTGCAAAGATTTTCTTGGAGCCTGCAGTGAAATGTATGGAAACACAAAAGCTCTATAACTTTCTAAAATGCGTTAAAAATGCAGCCACTTTTCTTCTGAGCACTAGAATTGCAGCGTAGAACGTGAGTGGGCCTCATCACGAGTGGGGTGGTATCCTGATGGTAATACTGCCAGGATACCGGCCAAACGCTAACAGCGCTACCACAACTCGGTCTGGCACAATATGCATCATATCATGAGTTGCAGGGGGTGGTAAAACCCCATTTCCCATTGGGTCTATAGCATGCAATGGAGTTGGGGAGCGCAATTACCGCCAGCGGTGAAAGCGCCAAAAATGGCCCAAAAATTGTCATTTTTACCTCCAGCAAAAAGCTTTCCTCCCAACTCGTGATTTGGCCAGTCTTTAAATGTGGCGCTAATACCGTTACCGTGATGAGATGCAAAAGCATGTGCCTGCCTTCATCTTGAATGACCAATAATAATCTTCCATTTCTTCAAAACTCTACATTCAGGGTCTGAAATCTGCAGCTGTCCAGATGCTTGGGACCACAATCCCCATGATCCCTCACCATCAACTAAAGTGGCTAGTGCTGGTGGAAGTTGTAGTCCAAATCACCCAGTGATCCAAAGGTGGCAACCTCTCTGCCCCCACTTAATGAAATGGGGTGCTTTGTGGTGGCTGCTGCACCAGGTCCTGATCGTTTGTCATTTATACAGAACTACACATGGTGAGAGAGCTGGCCATGTTCGTGCTGCCTACACGCAAATGCAAGCTTACTTGATGTGATATGATAAGTGATTTATAACACGCCTGTACACAAATGTTTCTAGGTGCGACAAGACAAGGGAGGGAAGACAGAGGGAGAACAAGATAAGCAATCTTCTAGGCCTTGTGTCAGATTGTGGAAGTGTGAGAATGAGAAGTGCAAGGGGAAAGGGAGGGGGGAGTGCAAGGGAGAGGATAGGGGAGGGGGAAAAAGGGCAGCAATGCTCCGAGTAAGTGCAGCCAGTGCAGCACGGTTCTGGGTGGTGAAAGGAGAACAGAGAACTGTAGGGTTACAGTTAAAGCCCCTAAATGCATGGTGGGCCCAGAGGCAGTGCATGGGCGACTAATAAAGAAAGGGCCTGAAGGTAGACAAGAGTCAGGTAGGTCAGCAGGGGAGAGAGAGAAAGCAGAGGAGGTCTTGAGGTGCTTCCAGAACCAGAGGTGGTTCGCCTCAAGTTTCAGGGTGGTCGGGAGTCTGTTCCAAAGGGAGGCCCCAGACAAAGACAGAGATCTGCCCCCAGATTGTTTGTTTGAAAAACACTGGACCCTGAGGGAATTAGACGTAGAGGAGCAAAGGGCTCCAGAAGGGGGTATTTACAGAGGGATAGTAAAGGTATTTCTAGAACAGGCGATAGAACATGCCAGCACTCCCTTATATTTCCAGAGACAAGAATACACTGCATGGCCAAGTTCAAAGATAATCTTCATGGTAGAAGGAATGGATGATGAGAGATGTTGAGCGAATTGGGTGGGGAGGTACAGTCAAGTCAAGTCCACCTTGTGGCACCTGAGTATGAGCTTACGTTCTGCTAAGTAAACCGAAATTTCCTGACATGGCACGAGCATGCCAACCAATTATAGAAGGCCATATAACAAAGTGCCTTATAGTTTGAGAGCTAATGATAAACTGTGTACTTAAAGTTGAAGATGACTTGCACTAGAGGTAGGCACAAGATGTCCACCTGACAGTAGACACCCAATCACAACCCAACCCCTTATAGAAAGTATACTTAAAAAAAGTTCCCCTTGAGCGTATCACAATCCCGCATAGTTTTCTCGTATTTGCCACGTAGTATGGCGTCATGTATGATGAATTTTTGCTATTGTGATTTTTTATGAAATCTATGAGAGCTCGAGCGAACGCTGCTGATGTCCGTTGTAACTCCCTGTTTTGATATTAAAACAGAAATATTTTGCCATCTTCCTGAGTTGGTTTGATTATTTGATGTGGGAGTTTTCCTGCATCCCATCCATTGCATGCATGTTACCAAAAGGGCTGTACAAGCTCATGTATGTTGTCCACATGTTGGGGGGGGTGATCTGCAATCAGTTGTGTCAGATTACTTTTCCTACTCCAGTGGAACGAGTTTGGTGCACAGGCAGTTTAACTCCGACAACTGGTGGAAAATGTTTCTTCGTTGTCAGTTATTATTTTTTAAAAAAAGGAAAGTAAATGAAAAGCATTGTGAATAGGTTGGGAGAAGGGAAACTAATGTTCTAATGTTCATTCACACAGGATTACAGAGTGTTTCCGGTGATGGAGATCAAGGGGAGGGTAATTGGAGTGGTGGGCAGAGTGTTGTAGTGGGGCAGGAGTAATGTAAAGGGCTGGGGGACATCAGGGAAAAATCCCCCTTGCAGGCATGCTCTGAAGAACGGAGCCTGGGGGGCGAAGGCATCAGATGGTGACCCCTAAAGAAAGGAGGCAGAGATGGGCCGGCGAGAAAGAGAGGCCAAACAGAGCACAGGGGAGAATCGGTGCAGGTCAGCGAGCAAGCATCCAACACAGACAAGGGACACAGGGGGTCTAGAGATGGGAACAGGGGCTGCAAGCGATAGGGGTTGGCCGATGGGGTTAAGAAGAGAGGAGCAGCCATGAAGTAAAGCCTCAGGAAGACGTCCAGCAGGATATGATGATGATGCTCCGTGCGGGTACCAGTACAGAGTCCAGCAGGATATGATGATGATGATCCATGCGGGCACCGGTAGAGAGTCCAGCAGGATATGATGATGATCCATGCGGGTACCAGTAGAGAGTCCAGCAGGATATGATGATGTTCCATACGGGTACCAGTAGAGAGTCCAGCAGGATATGATGATGATCCATACGGGTACCAGTAGAGAGTCCAGCAGGATATGATGATGATCCACGCGGCACCGGTAGAGAGTCCAGCAGGATATGATGATGATGATCCACGCGGGCACCGGTAGAGAGTCCAGCAGGATATGATGATGATGATCCACGCGGCACCGGTAGAGAGTTCAGCAGGATATGATGATGATGAAACACGTGGGCATCGGTAGAGAGTCCAGCAGGATATGATGATGATCCACACGGGCCCCGGTAGAGAGTCCAGCAGGATATGATGATGATGAAACACGTGGGCATCGGTAGAGAGTCCAGCAGGATATGATGATGATCCACACGGGCCCCGGTAGAGAGTTCAGCAGGATATGATGATGATCCGAACGGGCACCGGTAGAGAATCCAGCAGGATATGATGATGATGATCCACGCGGCACCGGTAGAGAGTCCAGCAGGATATGATGATGATGAAACACGTGGGCATCGGTAGAGAGTCCAGCAGGATATGATGATGATGATCCACGCGGCACCGGTAGAGAGTCCAGCAGGATATGATGATGATGAAACACGTGGGCATCGGTAGAGAGTCCAGCAGGATATGATGATGATCCACACGGGCCCCGGTAGAGAGTTCAGCAGGATATGATGATGATCCGAACGGGCACCGGTAGAGAGTCCAGCAGGATATGATGACCCACGCAGGCACCGGTAGAGAGTCCAGTAGGATATGATGATGATCCGAACGGGCACTGGTAGAGAGTCCAGCAGGATATGGTGATGATGATCCACGCGGGCACCGGTAGAGAGTCCAGTAGGATATGATGATGATCCGAACGGGCACTGGTAGAGAGTCCAGCAGGATATGGTGATGATGATCCACGCGGGCACTGGTAGAGAGTCCAGCAGGATATGATGATGTTCCATGCGGGTACCAGTAGAGAGTCCAGCAGAATATGATGATGATCCATGCGGGTACCAGTAGAGAGTCCAGCAGGATATGATGATGTTCCATGCGGGTACCAGTAGAGAGTCCAGCAGAATATGATGATGATCCATGCGGGTACCAGTAGAGAGTCCAGCAGGATATGATGATGTTCCATGCGGGTACCAGTAGTAGAGAGTCCAGCAGGATATGATGATGTTCCATACGGGTACCAGTAGAGAGTCCAGCAGGATATGATGATGATGATCCACGCGGGCACCGGTAGAGAGTCCAGCATGATATAATGATGATGAAACACGTGGCCACCGGTAGAGAGTCCAGCAGGTTATGATGATGATCCACGCGGGCATCGGTAGAGAGTTCAGCAGGATATGATGATGATCCGAACGGGCACCGGTAGAGAGTCCAGCAGGATACGATCACATTCTTATATGCCATGAACAGTAAGGATGTGAAATTAACTATTGTGCTCAGCCTGACGACATTTCAGATAGCGCAAGAGCTAAGACATAGATAAGGAAGGGAGGGGGAGAGTGGGAAGGAAATGGAAACAGACAGACGACTACTGTACTAGGCCTGACGACATTTCTGGTAGAGCCGGAGGAAAACAAAAGGTGAGGGAGAGGGGTGCAGAAAGGGAGGGGTCGGAACAAAACAAGTGACTATCGTACTAGGCCTGACAATATTTCAGATAGTGCTGGAGGGAGGGGGGCAACAGTAAGGGGATAGGGGAGCGACAATTAGGTTGCTATCATGGTAGGTCTAGGGACAATTCTGATAGAGTACGTGCATAGAAGAAAGTAAGGGGAGGAGGGGTGGAGATAGGAAAAGGGAGAGGAGAGGGGAGGGGAGGAGAGAACAGAGATTAAGCAGTCAAAAAGAGTGGAGAAGCAAGAGTGGAGAGCGAATACAATTGCAGAAGTCAGTAGTAACACATAATGTTGCAAGCCAGGATACAAGATGAAGATGGAACAGCATGATTCAGGGCCACCATGAGTATGAGATGCAAAGTAAGTCCAGCATGAGAGTTGAGTAAGGGTGACGCACCGTGACGATGATGATCCACGCGGGCACCGGTAGAGAGTTCAGAAGGATATGTTGATGACCCGAACGGGCACCGGTAGAGAGTCCAGCAGGATATGATGATGATCCAGGCGGGCACCGGTAGAGAGTTCAGAAGGATATGATGATCCACGCGGGCACTGGTAGAGAGTCCAGCAGGATATGATGATGATCCACGCGGGCACCGGTAGAGAGTTCAGAAGGATATGATGATCCATGCGGGCACCGGTAGAGGGTCCAGAAGGATATGATGATGTTCTGAACGGGCACTGGTAGAGAGTCGAGCAGGATATGATGATGATCCACGCGGGCACCGGTAGAGAGTTCAGAAGGATATGATGATCCATGCGGGCACCGGTAGAGGGTCCAGAAGGATATGATGATGTTCTGAACGGGCACTGGTAGAGAGTCGAGCAGGATATGATGATGATCCACGTGGGCAGCGGTAGAGAGTCCAGAAGGATATGATGATCCACGCGGGCAACGGTAGAGAGTTCAGAAGGATATGATGATCCACGCGGGGACCGGTAGAGAGTCCAGAAGGATATGATGATGTTCTGAACGGGCACTGGTAGAGTGTCCAGCAGGATATGACAGTGATGATGATGTTCCGCCTGGGCACCGGTAGAGTGTCCAGCTGGTTATGATGATCCATTTGGGCACCGGTAGAGAGTCCAGCAGGACATGACGATGTTGTTGATTTCTTCCAAGGCCTGATTATGCAGACTGCCAGTAATGCAGCATTAAAAGACTGGAGTGGCTGCAGTATCCAGCCAGACTCCCTGAGGGACATGACCCTAGTACCGTGCAAGCTACACTGGCTACGAGCCCTGCGACAAGTCAATGCACTCTTCTTAGAATTGCCAGCAAGGATCAGAATTCCTGAAGGGTTTTCTAAAACTACCAGCTCCCTTTCCAAATTTTGCTCAGGCGACTTACTTTTCAAACTCCCACATTTAAGAAACCCATTAATGCCAAGCCTTTTACCTCCAGTTATTCACACTGTAACTCCTTGCCGGGAAGAACTTAAACCTTTTGCCAATCCTATATAATCTCAGAGACAGCTGAAAATGTGAGCTTTGTGTGTACATTTAGCTACTCCACTTGTAATACCAGTTGAAAAAGTTTCAGTGCCAAGAGGAAACTTGTTCAGCTTTTGCAGCGCTTTAGAAAGCTACACTACCATAGCAAGGCCATGAGCCATTTTTGCCTGAAGGAGATGTTAGAAGGAACAAGTGGAGTCACATTGTACATGCTGCTCTGGACAATCGCATTTTCACAGACATGACTCTTTCTTCTCAAATAGGACTAGTGTGAAGGTGGCCAACCTTTCCCTCCATGGCTCTTGTGGCAAGTGAGAGGTAGGGGCCACACCAGAGGACATGGCCTAAGAGTTGGCTTTTCTGAAGAAATGAAAGATATGTTTCTCTAAGCCGATTTCTATGAAGGAGTCCCTACGCTGGAAAATAACCAACGGGTGTTCGTCAGGCCGTCCCACAAATTAAATCTGTCCTCTGTCCAAATCTAGTCTAACCTACCACCTGCCCTACCACTATGCAAAGAAAGAAGGAAAAGACCATCTACGCTTTAGCTGAAGATTGGGGGACTTCCCCCTTGTCAGAGTTTCATGGTGTTTGACCCCCACCAAAGAGTTCTTCTAAAAATGTTCAGTTCCTCATTAAATGTCAAAGCTCAAAAACAAAATTCTTTCGGCTATTGTGTTTGGTTGCAAAGTCTGGGTCAAACAGTCCAAATAGTCTTTGCCTTTTCCCTTCTCTTGGGAAACCACCTCTGCTCCTGGATAGGTCGGTAATCACAATGGCACCAAGGTTTACCGGTTATTCTTTCTGATTTGTTCACCTCATGTACGATACAGACTTGGCCAGCCCTGGTTGTTGAGTCCTTTCGCTGACCCCCTTGTGGGGTGATTAGTTTCTCACATCAGGGTCTGCTATGGGCTTGCTCAGCCCTACTGTGGTATTTTCTTCACTCACCCCATTCTGGGGGGTACTACTATCCGTCCGCCATGAACTATGGGCTGCTTCAGCTCTGGTTGGTAGTTCGTTTCTCTCACCTCCTTCTGGGGTATTTCAATAAATCAATCAACAGCTTTATTTCAATAAGAGCAGTACATTTCTAGGGTATTTGGATATTCAGCCCAGCTTTCTCCACCTTTCTTCTCTTGACTTTTCCACCCCTTGGTGGGAAGTTTGCTCTAGCGGCTTGTTGCCTGCTCAGCCTTAGTTTTCTCTGTTTCTTCAGCGGTTTGTAGGATGCTTGGTCCTGCATCCCCATCTGGGCTTGTGGCTTGACGAGCTGTAGTTTTCTTGGTCTCTCCATCACTTTGTGGGGTGTTTGGTATCACAGCCCAGTGTGGGCTTTGCACTGCCTCACTGTCCTTGCACGATTTTGACCTGAGGTTGTATAACTCTTTTCCAGCAGCTGGGTGTGTTGTTGGGAAGGGGGGACGATCGTCTCAGACCCTCAAGCGGTCTTGAATGAGGCAAAGGCCCGGAAGTGTACGATAGGTGTTCGAGGTGGGTACGGGGGTTGCAGCAGGGGCTATTGTGTTGCGAGTGTAGTGCATGTTGTGGGTTTAGAACACACTGGTAATCAGACGCCATCTTAGATAATAGCAGCCGTATTGAAATCTAAGCCTAACGCTGCACTGCAGCCGGGACTGCAGGTCTAGCCCACAAACATGGACTAAAGTGTAAAATAGGTTGTATCGTGGGCACTGGTGAGAACGGCCGGAGCTGCAGAGATTCATAAACCCTTCATTGTCTCATGTTGCCAGCATTTCGCATCCAAGGAAGAATACACCCTGCAAGGCCACGAGGGAGTTCATCCAAAAAGCGATCCCACAAGATGGAAGGCCCAGCCTACGATCTCCTCCCGTCCCAGCTCTAAGTAATAGCGCCACCTGCCTGCATCCCAAGACCTCAGCATTCCAAGGAACCAGTCGGGCCCAGACCACTGACCATAAGGCTGTTAAACACCCCAGCCGATCAGAAAAGATCAGAAAGCAGGCACAGGCTGCCTTCATCATGGGTCATGTGATTTGTGCTGCGAGGTGCCGGGAGAGGCAAAGCAAGAAATCTAAAAGAAGGGTGGGAAGCTTTGAAAGGGCACCGGCGTGTCTGGAATCGAGTTAGTGGGACCTTGAAGTATCCTCCTAACCCCCTTGTCTGCAGTACAAGGTGCACACTAGCTTAGAGTTTAAGATTGCATTGTTTTTCTTCACTTAACAAACAAGTAATTGTAGCCTCCTGCCTGATGGCGTAGAAGAAGCAGCCCACACGGAAGAAGATGGACAGACGGTGCTGGGACCAATGGCCTGGTATCCCTTATGGAGCAGGTGGCTTATGTATAGGGTCGCGCCAACCAGCCACTCGGATTAGTACCATATGCAACTACGTCATTGATGATGCTGTGTGCCTTCTTAAAGTATTGCTCATGCATATTTTGCCTGAACGTTCCGTGGCAGCAGTTCTTTGCTGGTGCATCTATGTTTTTGGGGAAATAAACCTTGTTCTTCTTGCTAGAGGTGTGCTGGGCCTTTTTCCCTAATGGTTTGCATTTTTTCTGGTGTGAGCATTGAGGGGTTTCTCTACACTGTCCTGGAAGTTGGTGTCTGTGTCCAAGGCAGCTCTGTGCCTTAGAATGGGATCCAGTCTTTGTGGTTCTGTTCCTCTTCTGGGTAGGCGAGCTTCAGAGCTACTTCAGCTGGATATCTCCATGCTGTTCCTGGTGCAGCTTTGGTGTCTCCTCCTTCTGTGGCCCCTGGCTCTCAGATCTATGCATCAAACTAAGCGCTAGCGTTCCAGATGCTTTCTGGAATCCCGGACCACCGGCTTTATTACGGGGTTCTTTGCTCTGCTCCTTCCTTTCAGGGCGCAACTCCCACTTCTACACAGCTGTGCAGGGCCGTATTTCGCGCTCTCTGGCTGTCTCCCTCCTTGTTTGCTGGTGTCCAGGTGTATTTTGCTCCTCCTTGGAAGAGACGCTGGCATTGGTCCTAATGCAGATCCATTTTCCCCCACACTGCCTACAAGGAATACAAAGTGTTGGCTTGGCTTGTTGACGACACATATCCGATATGGTCATTAAAAGCAGAAAAGTGTCTTTAACCTACAGAGTACTACTCTCCCTGAACAGTGATATGAATGTGAAATACTGTTTCAAGGATTATAAATGACTAGATAAATACTGTTAGTAGGCTGCAACATTTGTGTGTGCTTCGGATCTTATTATTCTGATCACTTGATGTTTGTTTCATGATGAGATACATATTATAGGCACACATTATTTTGGGTACGTTCTACCCTTTGCGTCAACATATCCAAGGTACCTAAGGTTCTACTTGTTTCAAGAAGCTGCATCATTAAAAGTGTTTGTAAATATTTTTTACATTGTTCTACTCGTTCTAATGTGTGACCTTTTACACTACTGTAATATATTATGCTGACCTCATACTAGATGGCCGTGTGTAGCACTAGACATTAAATAATCCTCATTACAGATATGGCGGTCCGGAAATAACGATGCCGGTAGCAACGTACCAGTAGGATGTGAATGCCGGGAGGGGCACGCATCCCCTGGCAGGCCTGACCTGCTGGATTTTCAGGCCCCTACTTGCATGTCTCTCACTGAAGCACCGGGCCTGTTAGCAATGATGCTGGTGCTTCAGTGCCCCATTACCATGGAGTCCTACGGGACTATCCCGGTGGCACCAGGCTATCAGGCGGCGGAATCGGTGTTACATGGTTGGCAGCAACACGTTGGCAGCACCGGCGGGCTACCGACAACCTAATAATAAGGCCCATTGAGTCCACTTTACGTTCCTCTATGACTGGTTAAGGACCTCTGGACAGATCAATACCTTCTACTCTTTTGTAGTATACATTGATCCGGATGCTTACAAGAAGGCAGTAACAAGTGGATATCAGATACCAGGCCACCCTCCTTAAAGGGACCTTGTATATTCTTATCCTGTTCGGCTGCCAAGTAACCAACAAAAGCGGAAGCTTAAGGAGTAACGAGAGGTTGATGGAATATTTACATGCGCATTCCTTGTCCCCCAGTGGGATCCTGCTTGCCCTGTCCCCTAGGGAGGGTATTTCATAGCAGACTCGCCTCTCTTTTCCCAAAGGGGGTGTCTTCCCTTGGGGTCAAGGGATTAAGTCCTGGCTTCATCGCAGTATCCATAGGTAGTGTCCACACTAACAGGCAACAGTTATGAAAATAAAGATGCAGGCCCCCCCTCCACAGACTCTCCCATTTGTTTTGTCTTTGGGGGTGAAGTAAGACAAAGCTGTAGCCAACAAAGTGCAATGTGTCTAGCACCCCCTTATGTGTGGAGGCTTTTGGGCGGCATAGATGACTTTAGGGGCTCATGCCTTGTAATGGGAGGTTGGCACCCTGCTGCAGCTGCAGCTGCACTATGGTAGGTGCTCCTGGGGGTGTAGAGGGGTAGCTTGCTTCACTAGTGTGTATGCATAAAGGGACCACACCCATCTAGGTGACCTCCCGCCACCATGTCTGGTCAGGTGACCAGTTGCATACTAAGAGGAGGGTTGGCCCCTGTAGCTGTATTCATTGGTGATTCCAGGTGTCCCCTGAACCCAGCTGACCAGGCATTGCCACACCCAGGTAGAACCCGTATATGCACACCACCTGCTCTATGAATCAGTGGGCACATCTGAAGGACTATAACAGGCTATATATTAGAATATTGTAATGATAAAACGAAATATTGTGATGTTTATTGGCTTGTTAGTTTTAACTGTATTCATTCAATCAAGTTGGATTTTAACATATTGTACGTTTTCTCACCTCACTTTGTGTGTGTGTGTGTGTGTGTGTGTGTGTGTGTGTGTTGTACTGAAAGCAAGGAGAAGAGGAGAGAGAGGAGGCTGAAGGAGGGATCGCGTGAGGTGGAGAGCAGAGAGCCACTGTCTCCGAGTCGGGCATGACCTTACCATCATTGGATAGCTGAGGACAGTAAGGGTACCCTTAGGGAGTAGAGGAGGGAGACAAATAGAGGTGACCTCTGCTTCTAGGCCCTGGCCACTAGCCGAAGACGCCAGTAGACAGCAGGTGTTCTTCTCTCTAGTGACCATCATCTTGGGGATTAAGGAAGCCTAGGCTTGGATGGAGGGAGCTCAAGGGAAGACAAGAGAAGGACGGCTATAGGTTGGACTTTCCTGTCCACCAGATGCATAGCTAGTATTGTAGCAAATTAGGATCCATAGTATATTCTGGGGGTCTCAGCCCAGATATTCCATTTGGACAATAGTGTGGAATTCCTTCCTATGTTTGTGTGTGGCCAACATGCCCGAGAGGATAGCACGGCAGCAACGTGCTCACCTTGGAAACAAGATGATCCGAAGCAGCACAGGTTCGTTCCCCGGGTCCGCGCTTAGAAACCTCTGGGTATTAAGCGCGTTATAAATAACCTATCAAATCAAATCAAATATTCAAGGTTGGCTTACCATCAATGTTTTATGTGGCATTGCTATTGATTTTAGGCATTGATGTGATATCACTCTTTCTCTCCTTTGATATATATATATATATATATATATATATATATATATATATATATATATATATATATATATATTATATACACACACACATATATATATATATATATATATATATATATATATATATATATATATATATATATGTTTGGGCAGATGAAAACAAAGTGTACACAGATAACATCGCTCTATGGTTACACTACATCGATGAACGCTTCATCATTTAGAATAGCAGTGAAAAGATATAGTTACAGTTTGTCAAACACCTGAATATCAATAACTGTCATTTGAAATTCACAGAACATCAGAGTTCACATTATGTAGTATTTTTGAATGTCAAAATAATAGCCCAAAACGTTGTTTTTGAGCTGCACAGAATATGGACTGGCTCTAACATTCCAATACATGCCAGAAGTGGACATCCCAAAAACCTCATATGGAGTATCCCATATGGGGAATTTATCAGGATACGCAGGAATTGCAGCAATATCACAGTTTTCGACTCAGACAGTAAAACCACTGCATGGGGATTTTTGCAACAACAATACCCCGAGAAAATCGAAAGATCCTATCTGAAAGCACAGGCCTTGGATAGACATAATCTGCTAACCAAACAATCGTCAGATGCGGTGGGCAAAACTGAGGACAATGTCACATGATGACTCCTTACATTTGGACGCCAAGCACAAACAGTAAGACGTATTCTGAATAAGTATTGGAAAGTGTTAAAAGCCGACAAAGAGCTCTGTGCAATATTGAAGGAACATCCAGATATCACTTTCTGGAAAATCATTCCCATCAAGGACACGTTATTAAACAGCTTTATGAAACCTGAAAACATGGGCGAAAGTAGCAACTCGTTGACAAAAAGTGGAGAAGGTTTCTTCAAATGCACTCTGTAAAATGTGTAAATATGCCCGTAACTGCAATACGTACAATCATCCATCCGGTGATAGGTTATCCCAAGTACATCAAAGGGAAAATCAAATGTGAATCCGAATGCGTAGTATACGTTCTGCCATGCCCTTGCCTGGAATGGTACGTGGGATGCACGAAGTGTAAACTTAAAACTCGCATCTTGCAATATGTAAGAGCGATCAAAAATAAGGACGGTGCATATCCCATGTCTAAACACTTCTCAGAATTCCATGGAGGAGACCCAAAGGAGCTGACCTTCTTTGGTGTTTACAAGGTGGATGTGGGACCAAGAGGTGGGGACAGTGAACGACAATCAAGAGAGGAAGAGACCAGATTCATTATAGACTTTCAGAGCAAGACTCCCGATGGCCACAATGTGGATGAAGAACTTTATAGTTTCTAAGGGGTAGAATAATGATAAAAATAATTCCCTTTTCCTGAAAGAATGAAATAATCCCCTTGCTGGGCATTCGTGACATTTCAAATAACCAGATGGAGATGGGAATCTAGACATTTAGGTCAATGGAAAAACAACCAAGTGGCTTAGTGTCTAACACTGACTTTCTATACCTAAAATCAGAAGCATAGATGTTTAAAATATGGATTGTTGCAATGTATGGTAATTGCGTTCTCTCCGTACCTGTAGGTTCCAGTATGGCCAGTTATAGGTTAAACCTGTGACTTGTGTGTGGGTCATTTTACATCAGATCATCGACACAGTGACCCTTGGGGAGGGTCACTAGACATGGTTGGCCTATATTTCCGATTCACTGTGATTCCTATGCACTAAGTCTATTTTTCCTAGTCTTTCTTCTCTTTTTCTTGACTTCTTGCTGCCCCCATCTGGGGAAAGAATAGGATTTTTGGACTATTGCACTTTCACCAAGCCAAACAGGAAAACATCGGGAGCATTCTTGCAACTAATTGTGTAGATCCTTGCATGAAGGCAATGGTCTAGACCAATGGCAGATTGCTGCACCTTTCATGTAGAGAACAGGTAGATGGACAGCCATGGTTGAAACCCGGTTCCACTGCAGTTCAAGCAATAGAAGGTTGCAATTACATGATTCAAACGTATCATGCACCATATCTACCCAACAATAAGTTAAATGCACTATGCACTTTACTTACCTGAAAAGGAGTTGCGTGAAGCACCTATATGATGTGCACTTTACTTGCCTAAAAAGGAACTCAAATGCATTCTGCACTATTATTTGCTCTGAAATGGGATGCCTACACGATATGAGAATGCACGTGAACCCACTAATACGGGTTAAATGTACAATGTATTCTGCATGTACGAGAACAAGGTGCATGATATATGTAGATGACATGAACAAAATATATATAGGTTGACAACGGCATGAGCAAATGCACTATGCACTCCATCTGTGGAATAATAAAGAAATGAAGGTTGTAATAAATGTTTTTAATACACCACACACTTTATTTGTTGGACTATATGATATGATATGATAGGTTATTTATAACATGCTTAATACCCAGAGGTTTCTAAGCATGGACCCGGGGATCGAACAGTCAAGGAGTTCCCTCCTTCTCACCTGAGTTCGATCGTTCCTGGATTTCTTGATCGATGCCTTCTTGCGGACGGATCGGGTCTTGAATAAGGCTGCACGAGTCTCTTCCGACTCCAGCGTGCGTTCAAAGTTCCGGGATGCAAAGATCCAGGAATCCGGGAAATTTACAGAGTGCGCTACTAGCACATGAGTCCAGGAATCAAGAAAGGAAGGAAAGGGACTAGGAATGGGGTTGGCTGGAAAAAAGCAAGGAAAACAATACCGCGAGCTACTGAGCACACGTCTGGTCGCTACTTCGCAATAGCATTGAGCCGTGGGAGGCGTGGTCTATTAATAGAACACGCTACGTCCAATGTGTAGAGCGAGGAAGATGTTTCACAGTGGACGGACATGTTGGGAGTACAAGGGAGTGTAATCCCCGTTGAGACAAGGACCAGGAAGTCCAAAAGGGGCGTGTTCTGTAGGTCATGACAGCATGCCTCCTCCGGAGACCCGTTCCTCCGTGTTTGCCCGGGTGTATAAGGTGAAATCTTCTGAGCAGTCGAGGGGTCTTGAGATTAGAAAATGGTTTCCAGGTTCTTTCACTAGGAGGATATCCTTTCCATTCAATTAGGTATTGAAGCTGACCCCGTTCATACATGGAGTCACATATTCGGGATACTTCATATTCCAATTGGTTGTTGACCAGCAGAGGAGGAGGTCGGCAGAATTTCCGGAAGGATTGGGTGTAGGGTTTTAATAAGGATGTGTGAAATACCGGGTGGATTTTCTTCCAGGAGTCTGGTAGTCTGATCCGGTATGAAACTGGATTGATAATTTCCTTGATGGGAAATGGACCATGGTACCGAGGGGCCAACTTGTTTGGCCATAGATGTCGGGGTAGTAATTTCGAGGACAACCAGACTTGATCACCAATTGCATAAAAAGGACCTGGTCTTCTTTTGGAATCCACATACCTCTTAGTCTGTGTTCTGGCCTTCTCTAAGCTTTCTTTGCCCTCCTGGTGTACGTTGATGAGGGTTTCTATCCAGGAGTCGACAGTAGGTACTGGTGTAGGATGAGGGAGAACAGAGAGTAGAACCGATGGATGGAAACCTTGGCTACAATAAAAGGGACTGGTCTTAAGTGCTGAATGATCGGAATTGATGTAGGCGAATTCAGCCACGGGTATCAGGAGCGACCAGTCATCCTGAATCTTGGTGGCGAAACATCGAAGATACTGCTCCAGGGTCTGATTAGCATGTTCTGTGGCCCCGTTGGTTTGGGGATGATAACCAGATGAGAGGGCGGGTTGGATTCCCAAAATGCGACAGAGATGCTTCCAGAATTGAGAGACGTATTGAGGTCCTCAATCAGATATGATCTTGGAGGGAAGTCCATGTAAACAGAATATGTGTTCCAGGAAGATTCCAGCAAGCTCAGACGAGGATGGTAGCTTACACAGGGGTGTAAAATGAGCCAGGTGAGTGAACAAGTCTATGGTAACCATGATGGTTGTGTATTCTCGGGAAGGTGATAATTCCACAATGAAGTCTGTAGCAATGAATTCCCATGGCCTTGTTGGCAGTGTAGGTTGCAGTAGAAGACCCGCCGGTCTCTTGTTATCATGTTTATTTTGACTGCAGATAGTACAAGCTTTGATGTACTGCTGTACGTTGGTCTTCATTCCAGGCCACCAAAACTGTCTTTTTATGAGACAGAGGGTGTTGGTTATGCCACGATGTCCGGAGTGAAGGGTATCATGACAGAGGTTTATTATTCTTTGTTGTAATTTCTGTGTAGGAATGACCAGTGCATTGTCCTTGAATAAATATCCTTCCTTAACTCTTAAATTCCATGCATTCTTCCTTGAAATATCCTTCCAGAGGTCAGAGGATTGGGTTTGCACTCGAATTTCTTCCAGGAGGTTGACTACTTGAGCTACAAAGATCATGTGGGGAAACATCTTAGGATAGGCCCTATCTTCAGTAGTTAGATAGTCAGGACATCGAGATAAGGCATCGGGAATCAGGTTTTGTGATCCCGGAACATGAGTGATGTGGAACTGGTACTGGGCAAAGAAGTAGGCCCAACGCGCCTGATGACTGTTCCTGCACTCCAATGACTGTAGAATTTGAAGATTCCGATGGTCCATGCGGACCTGAACTGGACGTCTAGCACCCAGAAGTAGATGTCGCCATTCAGTGAAGGCTTGGCGGATGGCTAACAGTTCCTTTTCCAGGATGGAGTAATGTGTCTCACTGGGAGTCAGGGTTAGTGAGAGGTAAGCAATGGGGTGTTCCAGTTTATCCTCAAGTTCCTGCTTCAAGACCGCTCCTATGGCGTAGTTAGAGGCATCCGTTTCCACTAGGAATGGCCGATTTATGTCAGGTTGGGCCAAGATGGGGGCTTGCGTGAACTCTGTCTTTAAACGTTGGAATGCCTTATCTTGCGGTGTAGACCAGATAAAGGGGGTGTCTTTCTTTAAGGGGGCAACGATCAGCTGAACGATCTCAGAAAAGGTAGAAATGAACTTCCGGTAGAAGTTGGCAAGCCTCAGGAAGGATTGAACTTGTTTCACGGACGTGGGAGCAGCCCATGCCAGTATGGCCTTTACCTTTGAAGGGTCCATACCAATTCCTTCTGGGCTAAGGATGAATCCTAAGTAGTGAACAGAAGTAACGTGAAACAAGCATTTTTCGGGTTTTGCTAAAAGTTTGTGTTCACGGAGTCGTTGTAATACTGCCTTTACATGTTCTTCATGCTTTAGAAGGTCCTTGGAAAAGATCAATATGTCGTCCAGATAGACAATGACAAAGAGGAATAACATGTCAGAAAACACCCTATCCATAAAACGTTGAAAAACTGCGGGGGGATTGGCTAGTCCAAAGGGCATGACTAGATATTCATAGTGACCAAAGGGTGTTCTAAAGGCTGTTTTCCATTTGTCTCCTTCCTGGACTCGGATCAAATGATAGGCACCCTGGAGATCCAACTTCGTGAATATTACGGCACCTCTCACAGCTTCCAGGATATCCGAGATCAGGGGCAATGGATACCGATCTTTTAGGGTGCATTGATTTAAGCCACGATAGTCGAGGCAAGGTCTGAGTTCCTTGGTGTCCTTCTTGGGAACAAAGAACAACAAAGCACCCGCTGGAGATTTTGAGGGTCTTATGGTGCCGTTTTCAAGGTTGGTATCCAGGTATTCTCGGAGAGCCTTTTTCTCTGGCTCGGAAAGGATGAACATTCTGCCAAAGGGAATCACTGCTGAGGGATCAGTATCTATGGCACAGTCTTCAGGTTTGTGAGGGGGTAAGGCCTGGACTATGGCAGTTGAAAATACATCAGCATATCCCTTATAGGCCTCTGGGACTTGTATGATATTGGAAACCATGAGTGGTGTTTTCTGGTCTCTTAGTGGTTCTTTAGGGGGTGTCGAGGAAGGATCCAGGAATAGACAGTGGGACATAGAAAACTCTGAGCCTAGGAATAGTGATCCCGCTGTCCAATTGATATACGGATTGTGCTTCTGTAACCAGGGCATACCCAATACCATGGGGTAATGGGCTGACTTAATGATGTCGAATGTAATCCGCTCTTGGTGATGGTTTATGGAAAGCGGATCTCTTTTGTCTGCAGGCTTATGGGTCCTGATGTGAGGGGTCTTCCGTCGATTGCTTCCACCGGCTGCATGGTGCTTCGTGTCTCTTACGGAATATGATGACTAACAACCCAGTCTTGATCAATGAAAATTCCCATAGCTACGCAGTCTACCAAGGCCAGAATGGGATAGGTTTTATTCTTGGAGGGTGACAGGAAGGCCTGTGGTATCACCAAATTGTTTTGTCCAGGAGAGTGCAAGGATGGAATTGATGTGGAGCAAACATCTCTCTCCCGAAGCTCTGCTCCATCTAGGATCGGGAGCTGGCATGGAGGGGCTAGAGGACACTCCCTAAACAAGTGTTTGTCTGAGGCACAATACATGCACAACCCCGATATGAATCCTTCTCATCCTTTCTTGCAGGGATATAGGTCCACGGAAGGCTCCTATCTGCATGGGTTCTGGTTCAGAGACTGAGCCTGGTTTTGTGTCTGTCTTGGTGGTACTCTCAAAGGACAGCTTCAGAGGATTACCTCTGGATTTCTTCTTCTCTGCCTTCCTTTCTTGGATACGGAAATCTATTTGCATGGCAAGGTCCATTAGTGCCTGGAATGAGTTTGGGCGAGCCACTCTGGCCAACTCATCCTTAATCTCCTCATTCAGTCCTCTCCTGAAAAGGGTAAAACTCGCCTCAGGGGACCAATCAGCTTCCTTGACTAATTGCTTGAATCGGGTAACATAGGTGAGCATATCCTGGGATCCTTGCTGAAAGTCTAACAGGCGTTCCTGGGCACTATAGACCTGCTCTGGACGGTCAAACATGCTCTTAAGGGCTTGTTCATACAAGCCATCATAGTCATCTAGGAGAGCATTGCCGGAATTGACGAGGGGCATAGCCCAGGTTAAGGCGTTTCCTGAAAGGTGGGAAATTATGAACCCCACCTTAGCCCTGGGAGTTGAAAAGTAGTAGGGCTTAAAAGTAAAGTGGACCAAACATGAATCCAGGAATCTGCAAAGGGTTTTTGCTGACCCATCGTATTTGTCCACTATGCCGCCCAGCAACACACTTTCTTTTGTGGCAGAATCATGGGATAGAACTAATTGTTTGAGAGCTGCGTTTTCCGCCTTTAGATTCTGCACCTCGGTTGATAGCTCTTGCATGCCACGCATCAGGTCCTGGACGGCCGCTTCCATGTCCATATCGAGTTCGGTCGGTCGGCGTCTCATACTGTCAAGGAGTTCCCCCCTTCTCACCTGAGTTCGATCTTTGCTGGATTTCTTGATCGATGCCTTCTTGCGTACTGCTCGAGTCTTGAATAAGGCTGAACAAGTCTCTTCCGACTCCAGCGTGCGTTCAAAGTTCCGGGATGCAAAGATCCAGGAATCCGGGAAATTTACACAGTGCGCTACTAGCACGTGAGTCCAGGAATCAAGAAGGGAAGGAAAGGGACTAGGAATGAGGTTGGCTGGAAAGAAGCAAGGAAAACAATACCGCGAGCTACAGAGCACACGTCTGGTCGCTACTTCGCATTAGCATTGAGACGCGCGGCCCCGTGGGTGGCGTGGTCTATTAATAGAACACGCTACGTCCAACGTGTAGAGCGAGGAAGGTGTTTCACAGTGGACTGCCATGCTGGGAGTACAAGGGAGTGTAAGCCCCGTTGAGACAAGGACCAGGAAGTCGAAAAGGGGTGTGTTCTGTAGGTCATGACACAAACCTGTTTTGCTCCGTGTCATCTTGCTTCCAAGGCAAGCACGTTGCTGCTGAGCTATCCTCCTGACTATGCTATCGATGTTGTACTAACAGGTCGCGAAAGTGTATGCGAGCCAATAGTCTCGCGTGAGAAAAAGGTTACAGCATACTGTGGTAAATCCCATACTGGCTCAAGAGACTACAGTGGCAGTGGATTACTATGGAAATCATCGTACACGCTCAGAATAACTGGGTTGCAGCAAATTGTGAACAATGTACATGGACGGTCAAATTCATGTTGCCTTTTATTACTTAAAATAAAAATGTAATGTATACGGGCACTGGACTATTTGGCATATTATAGCCTTGAGTAAATGCTCTTTTACTTTTCAGGCAACATAACCAGTTAGCCCAAGCCTAAATGGCTGAAACTGTTTGGCAGGGTGTAAGTCACCTTTTCATTGTCTACCATTTGGGTGTTTTAAAGTAGGTTATGGGTGCGGTTGAGTTACTATGAACAAGCCACATAACAGTGGCAAAACGCATCAGACTGCATCCACTCTGCCAGCATGAATAACACTTAGAGGATGAACCTATTTAAATTATGACATTTATTAAATAAAGTTTAAGTTTAATATATTGGATTAAATGTATGGACTTTTTGACCCTTTTTTGAAGACTACTCACAGGAGTGCTGCACACCACAACGGTGTTCCTTGGCCATCAGCTTTCTGATATATATATATATATATATATATATATATATATATATATATATATATATATATATATATATATATATAGATAGATAAAAAATGCTAAGGATGTCTGTGGCAATAGGTTAGAAATACACACTTCGACAACTAGATGGCAGCATGTTGAATTGAAAACATTTAAAGTAGAAAGGGAAGTGTGGTTGCCTTCAAAGCATTGAAAATAAAAACTGAGAACTAGTACATCATGTTTGAATAGGAAGATTTCCATGAAGGATGCTACTGCATGCCGTGTATATGTCTATCATTACATGTATTCGCTATTATTATGTTTGATTAGGTGACAGAACATCTTGGAAATGCAGGCAAACGCCTAGCAAATGAGGAACAGATTAAAAAGCATGATATAAGGAGAGGGAAATGGCAGATCAAGAGAAGAAAATGTGTAAGAAGGATTTGCAATTTCATAACTTGAGTTATGCGTAACTGGCACTCTACGCCCGAGGAAGAATGACGCCTGAATAATACATGTTTTGCCGATTCTTTATTATGGCTGAACTGCAGCAGAGCCTTATTTAAGAATATCTAATCATTTCAATATGTGCACTGGAATTTAATTTGTTGCTGTCTCTTTCTGTAATAAAGTCACTCTGATTTACCTTATTGTTGCACTCATATTTATTATGCTGAAGCAAATTCTATGAAATATACATAGACATGTCAATTACTCATTTAGACTAAATCTCAATAGCTTACTTCTCGCGAGTGTATTACGCAGCGTGAACATGGACACCAACAAGATAGCGTTCTGGCCTTACATGGTTTTATATTGATAAATCATGAATGGACAATCTTTAAAAAAAACAGGCATAAATGTCATTATTATTATCTTAAAGAACCATGAGTCGCTGCATTTCACCCAAGTAAGCACTGGATTCTGCCTCTTTTTGTCTGCATCTGCAGAATTCAGGCTAAAATCTGTTCACATCAGTGGGGCAAAAATTCCTGCCATTGCTGACCCCGCCCGTGTTGCGCAAGTGCAAAAGAGATCACCACAGAATGCCCACGTGTGCGTGGTGACAGATCCTGATCCCTGTCACCACACTCAATAAATACTGTAGTAATGATACTTATACTTTTTGTGGAGAGGCGGGTCTGGATTCCAGGGGACAGACCGACCGCACGAATGTGCCACCAGTCCCACTCTTTCCCACATCCAGTTGAAGGCCACCAGAATAAAGGACTAAGTATATCATTTTGTCCTTGAGCCCACAGTACAAAAAGTCCATAATGTGTACAAGATGCTAAATTCTCTAAAATTAGTATTTGTTGGGAGTGATGTATAAGCAATTGGAAATAAGGTTTCCTAAAAAAGGAGAAAAAAAGAAAATGTGTGTTTCTTTTAGGGTTATATTGAGAGAAAAGCTAATTGCCGAAGAAATGAAAAGACTACAAATTGGAGACGATGTGTAATGTGACACAAAAGCGCGTTGAACAGAAGAGTATAATAGCAGTGAACCACATAGCAATTGGCTTTAAATCAAACAACAGAAGTGCTTATTGTGATGGCATCATGGATGAGAAACAGACAACGAGGTAGAGGTTTAACTTATCCACTTTTATTAACTAAAAAAGAGGGTTGGGGAAAATACCTAATTTGCCCTAAGCTAAGGTGGGATTTCCCTACTTAAATGAAACTAATGTTAGTCTGTGTCAGGAAGTCCAAAGCAAATGTCTGTCTGTTTTCAAACCCTATACTTACCCTCACATCTAACTAAATGCAATGCGTGGGGATGTCAGCATGAAATGAGAAGAGTTCCAAAGAATGGTTTGGAGCTTCTTCCAGCTCTTTAGTCGAACAGGGCTTTCCATTCCCCAAGATTCAAATAGTTCACTTTACAACAAATTGGTTCCCTTTCTCTGGCTTTCAAGTCTTTCAATGTTTCAACACAGCAGAGTTCCTTGGGGTATGTCGAGTTTCAACATAACACAGTTCCTCAGGATATTTAAGGATTCAACAAAACACAGTTTTTTGGGTTTGGTTACTTGTCACCAATGTATACAGTTTAGATCATCAATCTCGGTTCTCATAGGCTTTCTTCATTTATTCACAGTGTGGCTTTTCCTTAGGTGGGTGTATTCAGTGTATGCAGTTGTCGGACCACACGGTCCACCCATTACAGGTCACGCAACCGACAGACCTTGCTTGGTTCTGTTTCATAGGTTACTTGCCACTGTTTCGGCTTCACAATGAGTCTTGACTTAATGTCCTTTCAACTGCCTGTGTAGCTTTATTCTCACAGATTTCCTTAACCTTCACTTTTCCAGTAGCTTTCACTTGCAAAACCAATAGAGACTTCCTGGTATACTCTCCTGCTAGGAAACGTATTCTCATGTATACTGGCTTTGCAACTATTTTAGATCTCATGCTTAATTATTCTTGGCTCTTGGCAATGCTTGATATTGAACTCTCAACAATGTTAGCTTACTTGACCCTCAATAATGCTGGACTATTTGACTCATGGCAATGCTTGTTTTCCATTCACTTTTCCCTTATATTCAATTCAAAGATTCAAAACCAAATGTCTCTTGCTTCACAACTGCCCTTCACCGTGTACGGTGCCCCCTTATCACCAAGGTGGACTCACTGGCGTCCTTACGGCCTGATTTCTCCTTTTGGCGGCTCTCCGTAGACTTGTCTCTGTTCACGGTCTGCTTGGGATGTTTTCCTGTGGTGTTCAGCTTCCTCCACAGCTTCCTTGCTTCTCACCTTCTTATTGCAGCGCTCCAGTCAGCTTTAGCAGTGGTCCTTTGCCAGTGAGCGTTCGGGAGCCTCTCCAACGATCCTGGTACCTTCGCTCTGTGCCTCACTGCTTTCTCCGCTCTTACTCAGACTGCCAAAGAGCCCCTCTCGCACATTTCACCGGATTGCATTCCATAAACCTCCCAGCATCTTAGGAAGGTGCCTGCTCACTGCCACAGCTCCTGCCCTGGCACTCTCCTTCGCACTTGCCATGCTTCCCCTCACATCTCTCAGCTTTCCCTCACATCTCTCTTGGTTTTAAAATTCCGGGCTCAATGGTAATGAGCCCAACAACTAGACCGCTCATGTTTGTTTGAGCAGTTTTTCCTCTGTTTCAATAGCGGCTTCCTCATCTCAGTACCTAAGTGGTGTACGTTTGGGATTATGTTGTTTGGGAAAATAAGGAAGGGGTTGAAAATACCCTACAAAGACCTTTGGGAATATTAGGTTTATTAGAAAAGGGAAATGGGGGACACTGTGCCTCACCCAAGAGTGCCTCATCCCCACTTCACAACTTTGCTAACTGCAGGTGATCCTACCTCACATATCCACCCCTAGGTTCAGGATCCAAAAGCGACGGCCTTTTCCTGTTCCCCTGGGGGGAGGACGTCCTCAGATTCCTCACATTACATATCCGCAAGGAGTGTCTCCTGGTGAACAGCCAGTTGGAAGTCAATGCAGCTAACACTAGGAACATGATGGATGGGCCAACATACTTAAATGTCGACAATGTTTCTGCCTTAAAACATAAGTGTCTCTTCAAATGGAACCATATTTAATTTGCAAGCAGGCCTTCTTCAGGGCAAGATCAGTTTTTAACATTTTCCAGGTTCATCAGCACAGTTTATGTGGGTGGGGAGGGGGGCGGCGTGGAAGAAATACTGTTTGAAACCCAGGTGGTACAATTCTTTATCATGCCTGTTGAACAAAAACACAAGTGACTAATGATTATTGTTTCCATAAGTGACAACATAACGCATATTTTGACAGTCAAACATTTCTGTGGTAGCCACATATCTCTTTTCCTTTTGTAAACCATATTGTCGCAGAGAATTCAGCCATTCATTTTCGCCCTAACGTTTCTGTTTTTTGAGCAATGGACGCAAATAAAAATGTTCTCTGTAGCCGTACTGACAATATCAGATTTTTTATGACATTTGAATTGTGAGCGCTCCCATTTTTAGTAATGGATATACATAGCCATAAAATGAACCTCTACTTTAAAAAAAATACTATTTAACAGATTTAATAAATTGTCTCAATCGCAGCAACACAAATGTGTTTATTGCTTTGGTTTATCAAGTAGATAGAATATTTACTGTCTGCATAGTAAGCAATTTGGGAGGAGAGATTCAGGGCTGGCCAGAAGGCACACATGTTGGTCTTCTCAAAGAGACCCTATTTCTGAAAGATTGACCAGAAAAGTGACCACCTGCGATGGCCGCCTCCTCAGCTGGGGTGTTGCTAGGTCAGGAATAGATCCGGGGCTATGCTAATGTTGAGCCTGTCGGGACTCGGGGCTAGCTAGCCTTTTGGTTGTAGCTCCTGGGCTTCTATCCAGGCTGCAATCAAAAGACCCGGCGCTATACCCCCTCAGCCCCCCCTAACAAGGTCTCTGCTCTTCAGAGAGAATAACCTGGAAGAAGCTTGATGTGATAACGAGATCTTCTAACAGCTGTGCTCTGATAGATCCCACACCCTACCCTTTCACTATTCAACCTATTCCATGGCTCTGCCACCTTCGGCTCGCCTGGTGTTTTGGACTACAACTCCCATCAGCCATAGCCAGTATAGTGAATGGGAGCAGTCATGCGAGCTGTAGTCCCAAACATCTGGAGAGTCACAGGTTGCAGAGCTCTGAACCCCAACCATTTGCACGAACCACTCATATAGACGGGCAAACTAACCAAACACACTCTAAAAACATTTCAAATAAATACATACAAATTGTATTGGCATCATTTAAAGGTGCAGTTTATTCCAGATCAAAAATTGGGCATCACGTGCTGAGGTACCTTCGATGTATCCAGAAAGAAAAATTCAACCGCCCCCTGTTGAATCCTCACGCGTAATGTTTTCATTCGCTGTTGGCTATCAAAAAATACCCAGCTGTTTCTGGGATACTATATGCTTAGTTTCCTCTCGCTCGCTTTCTCTCCCTCCCCTCCCTGTCCTACTGTATCTTCTGTCTGTCTCCCCCTATTGGTGAGAGTTATGTTGCCTGCTGCATGGTTTCTAGCGTCACCTCAGTCCTGGCTAACAGCTGCGCCACTAGAGAGATTACAAAGCTATCTTGATCAAGTTAGATTGGCAGCAGCAGTGTGACTGGGCAACCCTGAAGTGGGCATCAGCCTGGTATTGTGCTTGTATGTGTCCTGCAGATTGAGGGAGCGGTGCCACTAGAGGGGGCAGTGAGGGGTAGTTGGGTAATATATTCTGCCTGTTCGGGTCCAGATGAACAGGCTATTGGGTCCAAACAGAAGTTGCTATTTTCTCTTTTTTTGTTAATTTTTAGTATTTGAGTGTACTGTAACAAACGTGTAGATTCAAGAGCACCACAACCAGTCGGTGGCTGACACGCAAAGGTAAACATTGGGGGTCATTCCGAGTTGGGCGGTACAGGTTTAGGGGCACCAGTAAGGATGCCGGTGCCGGTAAACCCTTACCGCCCTATTCCGAGGTCCCTTAGTCGGTCCCAGCAGGAACGGCTGGTCTGACCAGCCGTTCTCTGCGGGTCCCGTTAGGGGACCTTGGAGCTAATAACGGGCTCGCAATTTGTGGGCCTGTTATTAGCACTTTCTCCATTCCCATTGAGCCCTATGGGGGCTCAAATGGGAATGGGGAATGGTTTACTGAATGGGGACTTACCGGGTCCTCCAAGGTCGGAATGACCCGGTAAGTCCCCATTCAGTCAGACCAGACCCAGACCCGGGTTTGGAGGCAGCCATGGTGCTAATAGCGCCATGGCTGCCTCCAAACTCATAATGACCCCCATTGTCTTGTAACTCACAAAAGAACAGATCATTAATTTAAATCTCTGCACAACACTTTCCACGAAAAGGGGGACATTTTGAGAAGACAACATTGTGGTAGTCCCAGCAAAATGAGCTATTTAAAAACGTAAAGGTTTTAATTGAACAAACATTGCGAACTGGCACTTTTTTAAATGGTAAAATATTAGTTTCAAATGATCCCTTGCAAAATATTATATAGACATAACTAGCAGGTGTGTCCTGTTTCGCACAGTATTTCCTACTTCAGTCATTGCGGACACTATTGAAGAGACATGCACCGTTGCCTGTCACCCACATTACTACAAAAGCACCGTTTTGTGTCACTGCATGACTTCAAAGGTGAGTGCTGCTGTCAGCTAGAATGCTGATCGTGTGCAACACAGTGAACTGCTGACGTTTTCATGAACTGCTGAACTTTAGGAACAATGAACGTAGAGCTACGGCAGAACTAAGGCACGAATAGCCACATGGAAGGGTTAAGAATTGCAGAGCACTGTAAAGAATAGGAAAATCCGGAAAACAAGGTATATTTTATACTGTTTACATCGTCTACACCATGCAACCTATTCACATGCCAGATTTCAGGTTTGTAGCATATTGGGAAGTATGCTGAACGTTCCAAACAGGGACACACACATATAAACGCATTTCCTTTTTATATAGCGAGAGAGATAAGAAGTTAAAATGTGTCTTTCTGAGCAAAGCACATTATCAAAACCTAGAAGAAAATGTAAATTATTTTTGGACAGAGGGTTATTATTCCTGGATGATCAAAGCCTGTTACACACTTTTTCTACTCCTTCAAAATATCCTTATGAGAAAGGGGGATAGGACAAATAGCACCATTGGGAGTCCCTGGCTGTTTTGCATGAAAATCAAAGAATATTTTGTGAATGTTTGAATGATCTATTTATAGGTGAATAGGTTGCAGCTGTATATTTCACCCATAGGTTGATGATAAAAGGTGTGTGTGTGTGTAGGCACACTGGGCTTGGTGCTTATTTTAAACAACATCTACACTAACATTAAAGTGTTTCCAACCATAAACCATATATACTCTTTCTGAAAGTATGCCCCTTATTGTAGGTGTAGCTCTTTTTTAGAGAAAATATTAATTTAGTGTCAAACATTTTGTAAATGCAATGACTCTAAAATCAAACATTATTCTGGTGTGTTAGTAAATAGTGATTACACTTTACAGACAATGTGCTCTTTCAGACAGCCTCCAAATTCAGATGTGCGCCTGAAATGGCTGCGACATGTGTAGCTCCGCGAGGTCCAAGAGCACACTGCGTTTGTAGGCGTGTAACGTTTTAGAAGAGGGGTGAGACATTCCCTCCCCATTGACGATTCCGGGTCAGGCTGATTGCAGTTGCAGGGCAAACATTTAGACAGCCAATAGTTGCGGGTCCCTGCCAAAAGGGCCTTGGGATTTTCTGCAGGGCCGCATAAGGTAGCTTAGTGTGCTCTGTTTTACTGTTCGTGTAGTGCCATGTGCCTTGTGTGGCGCTTAAGGTGTGCCACAGAGTGATTACCACCTAGGGTCGAGAGTGGTAAATGTTGGTTGGCACAGCTTTCCTCTCTTTCAGATGTGCTTGGCAATGCCCTGGGCTGCATGTGTGGTGTTTGTAGGCGGGTGCGGCAAGAGCCCATTTTGCATGGGGAATGGGTGGGTTTGCAAAGTGTCCTACGTTTAAAATACTCATGCATGCTCTTTCTAGTGCTAGCAGTCTTGTTCCTGTTTTTTGCACGCCGGCACTATTTTGAGAATGAGGATGTCAGTCTTGATCTCCCAATGTCTGGGACTTCAACTGCACTCAGTACAGTCATTGATGATGAATTATGGGAGTTGTAGTTCAAACGCCGGGGGAGATGCAGGTTGCAGACTCCTGCTCTAGAATAAGGACTACAAAAACAATATCCAATTACTGTGATGGGGGTGGTCTATGAATGGTCTACAATGTGCCCGCGTCGTTGAATTATTTCAATAATGATGGGAGCAGATGGGCATGTAAAGACTGTCTCTGCATTTGTGTTTTTTTTAAATCCTTTTGTGTGTGAGGCTGGGTTGTTGCTGTTGCAAACATCATATGCTTCGCAGGCGGCACCCCCTGTGTGCCAACGGCACATTTAGCTCGGCCACCGATTGCACTTGTCGCCCAGGACGAATGGCGCCCTGATACCTTGCCCACTGCCTGGTGTGGCATTCATTAGCCTGGCAAACTATGATTTCCATGCCAGGGTTCCAGTTTCCTTCCAGCGCTTCTACGTGGCTCTCCTCGTGGGTGTTGGCTCTGATTACACACCTTTCACGTGCAGAGCCAGCCTACCTCTTGAACCCCTGGTGGTCTTCATATTACAACCTGCTGATGTCCTGGGAGCTTCGGCGGATGCTGATACATGCAAGCAAAGACCCGCCTGGGCGATGTCGCCCGTTTTAGATACTCGCGGGTGATCCGCGAGTCAGGCAACCCACGCGTATGCACTCACACATACATGCATACTAAGAACACACGCCGGAGACGTGCGGTGGCTCCGGTCTCCGGCTGCAACTGCCGGGCACCGCCTTTATTCTTTTACCGCGCATGCGCGAGCTCCTTGAGCCTCGCGCATGCGCACTACGTGTACGTAGTACACAACACTCCTCCCTTTTCCCCAGAAACAGAACAGTTCAACATGAACACAACATTAACACAAAACTTGCTTGTCATCATGAACAGGATATGTCCTCGCCTTGTATG
Organism: Ambystoma mexicanum; assembly: GCF_040938575.1. NCBI lineage: Eukaryota > Metazoa > Chordata > Amphibia > Caudata > Ambystomatidae > Ambystoma > Ambystoma mexicanum. Next base: position 22,682,452 of record NC_090936.1, on the reverse strand, counting down.
CTAGGGAGCCGGGTCCATGATGAAGTCCCTGAACCTCTGAGGTATTCTTCGCCCTGCCCTGCTCGGGTATCGTGGCGACGTCTCCTCAGGAACTTCTGGCGCCGGCATGTCAGCTACTGGAGGGCCCTCTGCCGGTTCTGGCACACTTTCTTGTGCCGGAGCACGATCCGCCGTCGCATCATCCTCTGCTGTCTGGATGCGCTTGAAGAAAGACACATTCCGTGTAATCGTGCCTCTGGCATTGGCTGCAGTGATCATGGTGCCCTTTACATGAGTTACACCTAGCGGTTGGGTCTCGTATGTTGTCGATAATTTACCCTCCGACCTTCGGTTTCGTACTAAGACAGTGTCCCCTACTGCTATTTGCTTCTCGGGTAACCGTCTCCGTATCGTTTCTCTCTCGTTCCTGGCCACTCTTTCCAACTGCACCTGCTCGTTGTTTATCACGCCAGGTTCTCGCCCTTCGGTCTCGGGTATGAGCCCTCGCGGTATTCTTCTGAAGAGTGCCTCGGCCGGGGCAACTCCCGTGGATCGGTGCGGGGTTGTCCGATACTCCCGGAGAAATTCAAACAGGTTCCTCCGGAGGTCTTCCCCTCCATTTTCGGGAATCCGAAAGACCTTGTTTAGGGTGCGCCTGAAGCGCTCTACCTCGCCGTTAGCCCTTGGCCATAACGGGGTGACTTTCCGGTGCTTTATCCCCTTTTCTTCGCAGTATCGTGCAAAAACTTGCCCCTGGAAGGGTGACCCATTGTCCGAACACAACTCCACCGGAAAACCATGGGTGGCAAAGATCTTGTCCAGTGCTGCGATGGTGTGATCGCTGGCCGTGGATTCTACAAGTTCCACCTCCGGGTACCGTGACCACTGGTCGGTCACAACCAGGAAGTACAGTCCTCGACCGGTGGAGCCGAAGTCGGCATGGACCGTCCCCCAGGGTAGTTCACTTCTCGCCATGGATTGCACTGGCGGCCCTCTGTCAGCTGGGCTGGTGGCTTGGCATGGGATGCACGCCCTCACAAACTCTTCGACTCTTTTCTCTAAGTCCGGGAACCAGACCTTCAGTCGGAGACGTGCCTTCATCCTGGTCATTCCCTGGTGTCCATTGTGAGCCAAGTGAAGGACCTTCCCGATGAGAGATCTGGGGATCACAATCCTGTGTCCTCTCAACAGTAGTCCGTCTGTCGTCACGGACAGATCATGACGTGCACTCCACAAGGCCTGCAGGTCCTTTTGCACTTCCACGTTTCTCCTGGCGTTGTTCAAGAGGAGGTCCTTCCAGGCGCCTGATGTTACTGCTTCTTTCGCCCTCAGAAACGCCTCGTCAGAGTTGGACTCATTGGCGATCGCTTCCCTTGATAGTGCCACAGGTAGTGCCGATTCAACAACCAGATGAATGGAGTCCGCGCAACTCGCAACTTCTGTGGTCACCCCTGACTGCCCTGAACAGGGATGGCGGGACAGGTAGTCAGCGGGGTTGTGGGTCCCTGGGCGGTAGATTAGTTTAACCCCATATTCCATGAGGGATAACATCCATCTTTCGATCCTCGGTGGTGGTTTGGACGATGCCCCAGCCAGGATGGGCAGTAGTGGCTTGTGGTCTGTCACAACGACGACTGGCTTCCCCAGGATGTACAAACGGAAATGCTTGCAGCCCCATAATATTGCGAGGGCCTCCCGTTCAATTTGGGAATACCTCCTCTCGGTGCTGGTTAGTGCCTTGCTGGCATACGCGATGGGTCTCATCGCTCCCTGTTGATCTGCCTGTAAGAGAACTGCCCCCAGCCCCACGGGACTGGCATCCACCACTATCTCCGATTCCCGGGTTGGGTTAAAGTATGCCATGGTATCAAGTTCGGACAGGGCTTCTTTGATGGCCGTGAACGCCCTTTGTTCTTTTCCAGTCCATGCCCAAGCCACGTCCTTCCTGGTGAGGGCACGCAACGGTTCGGAGATGGAGGCCAAGTCCCGGATGAACCGTCCGCAATACGTCACCATGCCTAAAAAACTGCGAACTTCCGCCGGGGACGTGGGTGACGAAGCCTCTCTGATGTCCTTCACCTTCCTCGGATCAGGGGAAATGCCTCCTGCGTGAAAAATGAATCCGAAGAACTCCAGGCTGTCCCTCATAAACTCGCACTTCTCCTGGTGCAGCGTTAGGCCAAGGTCGTGCAATCTGCGAAAAGTGTCTTCCAGGCGCTTGACGTGTTCCGCTTCTGACCTGGCGAATACAAGGATGTCATCCGACATGTTTATGACCCCTTTTAGCCCCGACAGGGCCCCTCTGATGGAGTTTTGAAAAACCTCAGCCGCGGAGGATATCCCAAAACTGAGCCTCTTGTATTGGTATAGTCCTTCATGGGTTGTGAAGGTCGTTATATACCTGGACTCCGGGTGGAGTTCCAGCTGGTGGTACCCGGCTCTTAAGTCCAGCTTGGAGAAGACTCTAGCTCCTTGGAGCTCGCCCACAATGTCGTCCAGAGTTGGTGTGATGTGACGCTCCCTCTTTATCGCCAAATTGGGCAGTCGCATGTCAACACAAATTCGCACCGCCTCCGGTTGCTTTGGCTTTGGGGCGACAACGATCGGGGAAACCCAGGGCGTCGGCCCTTCAACCTTCTCGATAATGTCCCGTTCTATTAGGAGTTGAAGTTCCTTTTCCACCTGGGCCCTCAGGTGAAAAGGGATGCGGCAATGTTTTAGCGCCGTTGGCCTGACCGACTTGTCGATGTGGAGCCGCACAGGATCAGCCTTAAGTTTCCCTATCCCTCTGAAGAGTTCATGAAAACGTGCCAGTAGGCCATTCAGGTCCGACAGATATACAGCAAATGTGAAGTGCACCAAGTTAAGCGCTTCCGATGCTGCACAGCTCAGCAATGAATGCGGGCTCACACTTGTGACGAAGAATCTCGCCTTGATGCTGTTCCCGCCGTGGGACACCGGGGCTATGAACACTCCTTGGATAGGTAGGGGTTCATCCTCGCCAAACGCATATATTTGGGCTCTTGATTGAGAGAGTTTCGGTGGGCCCGCAAGGGCCTTATAGTGTCTGTCCGCGAGCACACACACCGATGCCCCCGTGTCGATGAGGACTGGGGTGGGGACTTCTCCAATATTCACGGTGCATGTGGGTTTTCGTCTAGTTCCGGGGCCACTTGCAATGCTGGAGATACAGAAAATTTCACCTTCTTCTTCCTCTTCCTCTTCTTCGGCGATGTTCATGTCCTGTATCTCTTGTTCCAGAGAAGATACGCCCTTCACATTACGGGCACCATACCTCATGAACCTCTCTGGTCCCCTGTTGGCTGCCACGGGCACAGTGGCCCTACACATCCTGGCATAGTGTCCGGGGGCCCCACATCTGCCACACGTCCTCGACTTAGCTGGGCACTCACCCCTGTGAGGGAGATCGTACCCACAGTCCGAGCAAGATTGAGACGAGTGCGATCTCGTGGTCCTTTCCTCCGTCTTTGGTGTCCATCTGGCCTTTCCCGGCATGAAACGCCTGACAGCGAGCGCTTCTTCCTCCCCTTTTGGGGTGCTGGCTGCGTCCATCTTTGATCCTCTGGCCTCCGCCAGTTCGTGCGCCCTTCCCATGTCTAGGATCTGCCGGAGGGTTAGTCCAGGTTCTCTGAGGACTTGCCTCCTGAGTTTGCCAGAGCAGCATCCTTGCAGTAGTTGGTTTCTGACCATTTCCTCCTCATCGGCCCACCTGCAGGAGCTCGCCAGACGTCTCAGACGGGCACAGAACTGGTCTAACGATTCTTCGCTGCGTTGTCTTTCCGCCCCCATAACGAATCTGTCAAAATCGACATTCGCAAGTGGTAGGAAGTGATCCCTTAACGCTTGCTTAACTGCGTCATAAGTTGCCACCGGAATGTCGAGGGAGTCGTATATCTTCTGGACCTCCGTGCCTGCCGAGTACATCATGATGGCAATTTTCGCCTCATCCTCTGTTTCCCCTGAGGCCCTGAACATCATTTCCAGTCTTTTAACCCATGTGAGCCATTTGGGGCCGAGTTTAGATGGTGGGCCTGTCGTGTCGAACTCGGGCATGGGCGCTAGGGTGGTGCGTACCCTGCGTGTTTCTGGGGCGGCGGCACCCTCTTCATCACCCATCTCCCTGGGTACTCACGGTAAGGTCTTGACAGAAGATTGGTGATCCGACTCCTGGCTGTAACAAGGATCACCTGTGTTGTCCTTTGTCACTTCTTTTATCACAGCCCTGCTCCTGCTGGGCTGTGAAGTGTCCAAAAATTGTTCTATGTGGTTGCTGGTGACTCACAGATGGCGCACGAGCACCCAGAACGGGCCGCTACCACTGTGAGTGACGACTTCACTCAAGCGCTCAAAATGGCCGCCGGCTGTTTTCGAGCGGTCCGCGACTGCTTCGCGCTCCGTTCGTTCCTGCGGTGGCGTTGGAACGAGGTCGTGGTTCGTATTTCCGCCTCGTCGCCAGTTTTAGATACTCGCGGGTGATCCGCGAGTCAGGCAACCCACGCGTATGCACTCACACATACATGCATACTAAGAACACACGCCGGAGACGTGCGGTGGCTCCGGTCTCCGGCTGCAACTGCCGGGCACCGCCTTTATTCTTTTACCGCGCATGCGCGAGCTCCTTGAGCCTCGCGCATGCGCACTACGTGTACGTAGTACACAACAGCCCGTGTGTATCTAGAGAGGAATGCACACCTGCCCTGCCAGCCCCTGTATTCGTGAAGCCATATTTCACCTTTACAGTGCCTCGGTGCTCGCAGCTGGCAGAGGTAGACGCGCTGGCTCCTTTAATCACTGCACCATTGCTGTCACCCTTGCAATCAGTGCCTACCTCACAAAGGAAAGCAGACACAATAACAGAACTAGTAGCATAGGCCAGGGCTCTGAACCATGTGGCTTGCCACAGATGGTGGACTACAACTACCATCAGGCCTTGCCAGTATAGTCAATGCTGGAGCATCACGGTCCTCGTAGTCTAGTAGAACTGGAAAGCTGCAGAATGCGCACTACAGATATGTGCAGTGGAGCACACACACTATGAAATCCAGGAGGAAGAAACATTACACACAGATACCAGAGAGGTCTTCCACAACAAGACGACACCTTGACCAAGATGGAAACTGGCATGAGCATGCCATATAAATATATATGTATGTATATTTCTTTTCACAGAAAATACCTTGGTTACCTTGGAGTAACAGTGACACAGAATAACTTGCCCAGGATCACATACTTTAAGTAGTGAAGCCAAATTGTCCCCTGCTCAGCAGTTTGGCCACTTCGCGCAATAGATTCAGAGCTCTAGTCGCTACACATATTTAGGTTTTGGCTTTCATGACCTACAATAATACTGTCTTAGAAAGAATGCTTACTAAGTACACACATCACATGGTAAAGCAACCTATACTTATAGACCTCTGTTAAGTCCAAAGAGAATGTGTGTAGCTTTATGTTTGGCTTACTGAATGGTTTATGTTCATTCTGATACAAATCCAAAAAGAATGGCAATAAATGTATTTGCTATCATTTTTGCCCCATCCTCCCAATTTTGCTAAATTTGTATGGGGCCATTGGGGAGCAGGGAGGACAATCAGTGTTCCCCTCCACCAAACAAATGTGGGTGCGTTGACACGAGCATGGATGGTCATGCTTGCATTACTGTGTAGATTCCTCTGGAGTCCGGCTGAAATGACACCGGGTAAAAAGCAGCTGGATCGTCCTCAAGCGTCCATTGCAAATGCCGCCTGCAAAGCATACTTTGCAGGCGGCATTTACACTTTTCCAGTAATGTGGTGGAAAAGCGAGGAGTTAATGTGATTTTACCAATGTGTTTACTCCTCACTTTTCCACCACTTCGAGTAAAGGACATTTAGGAGTCAGTCCCCGCGGGTGAATATTATAGGAATGAAAATGACCCACTCAAATTTCAAGAATGCAAAGTATAAAAGTATGAAAAGTCTTCTCTGTTTCACATTAATATGAGGTTACATTATAGTAATTGCTTAGTACAAACATACAGCTTGCTGTTATGTATAGCGCCAAGAAAACATGAACATTCATAGCTCTCAAGTTTTCCGTGGCCATCAGTTAGAAGACCACCCTGTGATGTTTCTTTACATTTTCGATTCTGTGCCTTTTGTTTTTTTTTCTTTTTCATTTGAAATTGAGGAAAACTACAAGTCCCAGAACTCCAAACAAAAAAGGATTTGATGGATTTCTCAAGCATGGCCACGGGAAACTTGAGCTCTCTGTATTCTGAAAAAAAAACGACTTTCTTGTGCGTAAAAAGAGCAGTCATCCTATATATGCACTAAGCTTAACGAAAAGCATTATTCTTTTTGACTCACTTTTTTCTTTTAAGAAGGCAGATATCTGCCAATTTACTGGAGCTCGCCTCCAGCCTTTGCAAGGGGAATGCCCCTTTACCTCCCTCGCATGTCAACGAGGTAATGGCCAAGCCCTTGCTAAGTGCTGCATCAAGTGCCCCAGACATTGTAAATCGCCTGCCTGTCCATAAGAAAGCTCTGAAGGCAGAGGGGTCAATGACTGGAGGTGAAAGGGGGTGGGAGAGGACTCCAAAACACAATGCTGGTCAAACAGAAAGGGCGCTCAAGTGCAACACATGTTGCAAGTGTTGCACCTGGAGAGCTGCACGTGGATACAAGTGCAATTACAGTGCTTTACCTTGCAATGTAATTGATTCTGAGGTCTGTCTTAGATGAAATTCACTTAACAAAATGTACCAGCCCCGGGGTGTTGCTAAATCTGAAAAAACGGGGCTAAGCTAATGTCGGGACTGGTGGGTCTCGGAGCCAGCTTCTGAGCTTCTATCCAGGGCTACAACCAAAAGACCCAGGGCTATAGCTCTCCCCTAGCCCTCCCCTAGCAACGCCTCTGGCACCAGTGATGCTGTGGCCATGGTGATCAGGTGAGCATATGAAACCACTTCTATAGAAGCAGTGATTGGGAACCAAGGGAGTGTGAAATATTGATAGCAACTAGTTCGATATTTTTCTTGAGCCTATGGGCCTCTGTTTGTCGTATGTCTAGTCTCAAGGTGCCCTTTCGCGGCGAGGCATCAGAGACATATAGCAGATGTGAACGGCGCGTAATGTGAGCACGTCCATCATAGACTATAAAAACCTCTGCTAGTTGTCAGTCATTTGCTTTGATTGACAGCTCGGGATCTCTCGATTGACATCATGGCCATTTGTCAAGATGAGCCCTTGGAATTATATTGGCATTCATCAGGACAATGGATTTTGAGCGCGCGCTCTGGATCAGACAAGGGTCACGCGACCCTAATGTACTAAGAGCAATGCCATTAAACATCTTTTCTTTAAAAAAAGAAGTCTTCTAAACTGTCCACTATTTTGTAAAAAATGGCAGCCTATTAAAGGATGAAGAAACGATGCAGATATTTTTTTGGCCTCGATCTTCTCATGTACCGGGGAAAAAAGGTGTCTATTTATATCAGCAATTTGGCTTCAACATTCAAGTGAATGAGGACGAAGTGTTACGTTTTAGAGATAATTGGAACGGTTTGAAGGTCATTTGGTCCTTCTGGTGGAATTGATGGGAAATGTACAAGGCCAGTCTTGCAGCCTGCGGGCAGGGGAGGGGCGTGCAATGTGGGCTACTGAAATAACTTAATTTAAACCTCAGCAAAATGTAATATAAATCCCTATTCTTTTCTAGTTTCAAAAATCAGTTCAAAGATATGACCATGTACCTGCCGCTCTTCACCTATTAATGGTCCCTGATTCAGACAAAAATATCTAAACACATGCGATATCTTCTTAACTTAAATAAAAAGTGTTGGAAAAATAATGTCTCAATCATGGAAGAAAAAAGGCAGTGTTTGTTACGGATAATTACTTTCATGGAAAAAACTGCATTTGAAACCTTAAAATGAAACTTTTGGACAATACAAATGTGTATTAGTTTAAATCTTATGCACTGCTGTTCAAATAGTGGCACCTTTTGCGCTTTGTATAAATCAAAAATTATTAAACACACCACTGATAGAAATAAAGCCAGCTTTCTGGGCCTGCAGAAGGCCATATTTACTAAAGGGCCGGATTCTCTCCTTATGTCGACACCCGCAACAACTCTTTCAGTGGCAAAGGCAATGTGCACCGTTCTAGAAACCAGTGACACAATGTAATAATTCTGAGGTCTTTACAAGGTATGTGGCAGCGTCTAGGGTACGTTAATAGGCCCAACTGAAGTGAGTGCCTTCAATGAAGGCCACCCGGTGTTACCACGTGCACCTGACAAGTGTATTGTTGCTATCACCGAATTAGGCCAAATATGAGCCATGGAGTAACTCAAATGGACTCACGGTGTTGCCTGATGGGGTGCAGCTGCAAGCCGTCTGATTCTGGAGGGGATGTTTCATGAATCCATTGGTGCGAGGACGTACTCTGTATGGGACCAGTTAATAGAAACGCGATGACTGAAAGGAGAATACATTAGAAGATTTGAAATAGAGCTGGGTCTGGGTGTATGAGAACTCGTTTTATAACTGAAGACAAAGATATTTAAGTCACAAAGATATATAAGGAAGACAGGACAGGCGCTCCAGAAGATGGGGTACGGTACCCAAAATGCGTAGAGAAGGTTAAATACGAAAGACTGCTCTCACGACTAAGTCTATGCACCTGTCGATTTTGAAGATTTTATTTGAGAACATAAGAAATTGAATGTTTTCTTTACTAAAGGCAAGCACTACATAAATGAAGTTATTATGTTGATGTTAAAAAGTGAATACAATATATGAAGGTCTTATTTGGGTGCACAAGAAATGTTTGGATGGTATGTTAACTAGTCAGGAATACACAATAGTGATTTAACAGGTAATAAAATTAAGTCTTGCCAACCGGAGGACAAGAGCAACATCCCCCAGGGCACATGAGACACGAGAGCGAACTGAAGCAAGACTTGCCGACAAGAAGACAAGAGCAACATCCCCCAGGGCACATGAGACACCAGAGCAAACTGAAGCAAGACTTGCCGACAAGAAGACAAGCGCAACATCCCCCAGGGCACATGAGACACCAGAGCAAACTGAAGCAGGACCTGCCAACTAGAGGACAAGCGCAACATCCTCCAGGGCACATGAGACACCAGAGCAAACTGAAGCAAGACTTGCCGACAAGAAGACAAGCGCAACATCCCCCAGGGCACATGAGACACCAGAGCAAACTGAAGCAGGACCTGCCAACTAGAGGACAAGCGCAACATCCTCCAGGGCACATGAGACACCAGAGCAAACTGAAGCAGGACCTGCCAACCAGAGGACAAGCGCAACATCCTCCAGGGCACATGAGACACCAGAGCAAACGGAAGCAAGACTTGCTGACGTGAGGACAAGCACAACATCCTCTAGGGCACATGAGACACCAGAGCAAACTGAAGCAAGACTTGCTGACAAGAAGACAAGCGCAACATCCCCCAGGGCACATGAGACACCAGAGCAAACTGAAGCAAGACTTGCCGACCAGAGGACAAGAGCAACATCCTGCAGGGCACATGTGACACCAGAGCAAACGGAAGCAAGACTTGCTGATGTGAGGACAAGCGCAACATCCTCTAGGGCACATGAGACACCAGAGCAAACTGAAGCAAGACTTGCTGACAAGAAGACAAGCGCAACATCCCCCAGGGCACATGAGACACCAGAGCAAACTGAAGCAAGACTTGCCGACAAGAAGACAAGCGCAACAAGCCCCAGGGCACATGAGACACCAGAGCAAACTGAAGCAGGACTTGCCAACCAGAGGACAAGCGCAACATCCTCCAGGGCACATGAGACACCAGAGCAAACTGAAGCAAGACTTGCCGACAAGAAGACAAGCGCAACATCCTTCAGGGCACATGAGACACCAGAGCAAACTGAAGCAAGACTTGCCGACAAGAAGACAAGAGCAACATCCCCCAGGGCACATGAGACACCAGAGCAAATGGAAGCAAGACTTGCTGACGTGAGGAGAAAAGCAACATCCTCCAGGGCACATGAGACACCAGAGCAAACGGAAGCAAGACTTGCTGATGTGAGGATAAAAGCAACATCCTCCAGGGCACATGAGACACCAGAGCAAACTGAAGCAAGACTTGCCAACAAGAAGAGAAGAGCAACATCCCCCAGGGCACATGAGACACCAGAGCAAACTGAAGCAGGACTTGCCAACCAGAGGACAAGAGCAACATCCTCCAGGGCACATGAGACACCAGAACAAACTGAAGCAAGACTTGCCAACAAGAAGACAAGAGCAACATCCCCCAGGGCACATGAGACACCAGAGCAGACTGAAGCAAGACTTGCCGACATGAGAACAAGAGCAACATCCTCCATGGCACATGAGACACCAGAGCAAACTGAAGCAAGACTTGCCGACAAGAGGACAAGAGCAACATCCTCCAGGGCACATGAGACACCAGAGCAAACTGAAGCAAGACTTGCCGACAAGAGGACAAGAGCAACATCCTCCAGGGCACATGAGACACCAGAGCAAACTGAAGGAAGACTTGCCGACATGAGAACAAGAGCAACATCCTCCATGGCACATGAGACACCAGAGCAAACTGAAGCAAGACTTGCTGACAAGAGGACAAGAGCAACATCCCCCAGGACACATGAGACACCAGAGCAAACTGAAGCAAGACTTGCCGACATGAGAACAAGAGCAACATCCTCCATGGCACATGAGACACCAGAGCAAACTGAAGCAAGACTTGCCGACAAGAGGACAAGAGCAACATCCTCCAGGGCACATGAGACACCAGAGCAAACTGAAGGAAGACTTGCCGACAAGAGGACAAGAGCAACAGCCTCCAGGACACGTGAGACACCAGAGCATACTGAAGCAGGACTTGCCGACCAGAGGACAAGAGTAACATCCTCCAGGGCACATGAGACACCAGTGCAAACTGAAGGAAGACCTGCTGACAAGAGGACAAGAGTAACATCCTCCAGGGCACATGACACATCAGAGCAAACTGAAGCAAGACTTGCCAAGACGGGGACAAGAGCAACATCCTCCAGGGCACATAAGACACCAGAGCAAACTGAAGCAAGACTTGCCGACAAGAGGACAAGAGCAACATCCTCCAGGGCAAGACTTGCCGACAAGAGGACAAGAGCAACATCCTCCAGGGCACATAAGACACCAGAGCAAACTGAAGCAAGACTTGCTGACAAGAGGACAAGAGCAACAGCCTCCAGGACACATGAGACACCAGAGCAAACTGAAGGAAGATTTGCCAACAAGAGGACACGAGCAACAGCCTCCAGGACACATGAGACACCAGAGCAAACTGAAGCAAGACTTGCCGAGACGGGACAAGAGCAGCATCCTCCAGGGCACATCAGACACCACTGATCAGTACGCGAGCAATGCCGTGTACACCCACTAGTCAGGAATACACAATAGTGATTTAACAGGTAATAAAATTAAGACTTGCCAACCAGAGGACAAAAGCAACATCCTCCAGAGCACATGACACCAGAGCAAACTGAAGCAAGACTTGCTGACCAGAGGACAAGAGGAACATCCTTCAGGGCACATGAGACACCAGAGCAAACTGAAGCAGGACTTGCTGACGTGAGGACAAGTGCAACATCCCCCAGGGCACAAGAGACACCAGAGCAAACTGAAGCAGGACTTGCTGACATGAGGACAAGAGGAACATCCTCCAGGGCACATGAGACACCAGAGCAAACTGAAGCAGGACTTGCTGACAAGAGGACAAGATCAACATCCTCCAGGGCAAGACTTGCCGACAAGAGGACAAGAGCAACATCCTCCAGGGCACATAAGACACCAGAGCAAACTGAAGCAAGACTTGCCGACCAGAGGACAAGAGCACATCCTCCAGGGCACATAAGACACCAGAGCAAACTGAAGCAAGACTTGCTGACAAGAGGACAAGAGCAACATCCTCCAGGGCTCATGAGACACCAGAGCAAACTGAAGCAAGACTTGCCAACCAGAGGACAAGAGCAACATCCTCCAGGGCACATGAGACACCAGAGCAAACTGAAGCAAGACTTGCTGACAAGAGGACAAGAGCAACATCCTCCAGGGCACTTGAGACACAACAGATCAAGACGCGAGCAACGCAGTGTACACCCACTAGTCAGGAATACACAATAGTGATTTAACAGGTAATAGAACTAAGAAAATAATAAGTTATTATTAAATCGTAACATATTAAAGGGCTGTTAGCCAGTAAGGAGAGCAATTGGGGTCACCTTTGGTTTGAAAGGGGAATTTTTTAAGCGGGAATTTCGCTCCTTGTCCATTCTTCTGTTTTGGTTCAATGACTTTTTGTTACTTTCCTGAATGCCACGTTCTCTCTACTTCTGTGACTAGACTCACCCGGACCCCCCGCTTTTTGTGGCACCTTCTTGCCATACAGCCGTAGGGCACTTTGGCACTAATATGCGATTCCAGTGCACTTTTTTCTGCCCTTTATTCTAATGGCCACCTCTCTCCTCTACCCCCGTTCTGAATGCTTCACGAATCGTGAAAGACGCTTTGTGTGCACCTACTTTTGTCTTTGTTTCCCACCCCCTCACCGTTCCTCTTGTTGCACCATGAGGTATTCTGGTGCCGTGGGTGGTCCCGTATACATCAAAAATAAATTATTTAGAATGAATAAATGCATGTTGAAGGATGGCAGACCCAGAGCATGTCTTCTGTTTGATGCCTATCGCATCTTTCTGTATGGGCACGCAAGTGTATGTGGCACTTAATACTGGGAGTACCAGTAAATTCCTGTCTTTGCTCCCTCTCCTCAAATGGAAGGGTGAGGCACAGAACAGCATCTGACCCGCCCCCATGCTCCTACAATTCAGAAAAGAACTCAAGCACCACCTCTTCAAGGAGTCTCTCCTCCTCAACATGTAGGACATCACGTCGTCCCTCGTGTCACCTAAGTCGCCAGATGCCACCTGCCCTTCTTCACCCTGCCACCTGATACAGCTGTACCCCTCCTCTGAGCTCCTCTGTGTCCCACCCCCACTGTATTTCTGTTCTGTTGTTACCTCTAAAAAGGGCTCTGTTATGCATCTGTAATGTTGTACACCTCTGCAAAGCGCTCCGTTGCTTCTCGGCGCTAGGTCCACGCTCAATAAATACCATAATGATAATAATAACCTAGTCAGGATGTGGCGTGCACACGCGATCTCGAGAAATCCACTGACAGCCCAACCACATGTGCACTTGTGATTATTCGGACATTTGCGCACCAGTCAGAATTGCTGACCAACTTGAGCAGAGTCAGTTGGCTAATAGGGGGCCCTATAATCTTGCCAAGGGTTGTTGGGGGAGGTGGGGTGGCCATATAGATGACTTCCTACTTTCCTCTGGGTTGTTCTTGACTGTTAGAGTGAAGAGCACGGCTGATTCACGCTCTGTGAGAACGAGAGAATGTGTTGTACCCACTGAGAACACGTTCAAGGTGTATCCGACACATTCAATTCCTACATTATTCTGTATTGTTCATGTTCTTTGAAGTTACTTAGATTTTTAACTCTGCTTTGAGGAACAATGTGTGGAACCCTTTGTGATTTTTTTTTATTTTTTTTAAATCCCTTTTCCCTTATCTTTCAAGAAACCTTTTGTGATAAACCTTTGTGAAATACTTTGTGAAATACTTTGCGGCAGCATTTGTGAAACACTTGTGTATGGGCGCGATATTGGTGTCCTGTCATAGTTTCGTAAAAATAGTTTAGAATGACAAAACCTTCGAATACATTTTTCGAATGCATTTTTTTTAATGTTAAAGGGTTTAGTTTAGTTTCGTATAGTAAAATAAGTGTTTTAAAAAACAAAACGGGGGTTTGGAGGGGTAGCCCTCCCATAAAAAATGCATTTGAAAGTTTTTTTTGTTGATCCTTTGCTGTCGAAAGTTTTGTGATTCGAAACTTTGACTGGGGAAACAGTCACTATGAACCGCAATATAAATAAACTATCATATCACTTCAGCTTTTTTGAAATTATTTCCCCTGGAGTTGTAGATCGTGATATAGGTGAAGGACCACCAAGCGACGAGCAAGAGCAGCTGGAAGGAGGCGGTAGAAAGATTGGCTCCACAGATTAGTAGCAGGCCTCATTGGGGTCCCTTCGGTGATGTTGAAAGAGGAGGTGGGAGAGACTGCAAATGTGAGGCATGAAAATGAGCAGTCCAAAGGTAAAGCCTGTCCTCGTTCCAAAACTAAACTATGCTGCCCCTGCCCCGAAGACAAAACAACTAAAGTCCAGGAGAATGACTTCCTTCTCATTGGGCGGCTTTCCCAACCTGGCCTAGTGTGAACCTAACTGGAGTCCTGGAGAATGACTCCCTTCTCCGGGTGCCACTTTCCTGGCCTTGCTTATTGTGAACCTAACTAAAGTCCAGGAGAATGACTCCCTTTTCCTGGGGTGGCTTTCCCAACCTGGCCTAGTGTGAACCTAACTGAAGTCCAGCAGAATGACTCCCTTCTGCTGATGCCGCTTTCCCAACCTTGTTTATTGTGAACCTAACTGAAGTCCAGGAGAATGACTCCCATCTCTCGGGGCCTCTTTCCCAGCCTTGATTTTTGTGAACCTAACTGGAGTCCTGGAGAATGACTCCCTTCTCCGGGTGCCACTTTCCTGGCCTTGCTTATTGTGAACCTAACTAAAGTCCAGGAGAATGACTCCCTTTTCCTGGGGTGGCTTTCCCAGCCTTGCTTATTGTGAACCTAACGGAAGTCCAGGGGAATGATTCCCTTCTCCTGGATCAACTTTCTCAGCTCCGTTTCTTTTTATTAAGGAATCCTCAGATAGTTCTTAGTTATCTTTTGCACAAGTTTGTTCAGTTTGTAAAGGGGATTTTCCCAGTCCTTGGCATTTGCCTTCCCCTGGTGTTAAAATATCATTTTGATCAAAGTTCCTCGTCTTTGTCTTTGATTCTCTTGGCTTTTCTCAGATGTAAATAAAAGTCTCTCTTTCTCTGGTTGACGCTCACTCTCTTGGTCACTTCCTTTCTCACTAAGGTAACTATGGTAACCCCAGTATTGATTCTCACCCTCTTGGTTATTAGCCTTCTCACTGGGCCGAGTAGGACGCCCATAGCAATTCTTTGCAAACTTCTTGTTACTGGGACAAGTTGGGTTAGCCCAGTAGTTAATATCACTCTTATTGTTACTGGGATGAGGATTAGCCCAGTAGTGTTAAACCAGTAGTTGTTAGGATTAGCCCAGTAGTTATTCTCACTCTCCTTCTTACTGGGACACGTAGGATTAGCCCAGTGGGTAGTCTCACTCTCTGTGTTACTGGGATGAGTAGGATTAGCCCAGTAGGTATTTTCACTCTCCTCCTTACTGGGACGAGTAGGATTAGCCCAGTATTTAGTCTCAATCTTCCTTTTACTGGGATGAGTAGGATTAGTTGAGTAGTTATTCTTACACTGCTTGATACAGGGACAAGTAGGATTCCTTGACTCGTTAGGAAAACTAGAACATATGCAGCCTGGAGGCAACCTTTGGCGAGCTTTGTGTTGTAGCTGTTGTAATTCTTAATGAGCACATGGGGCTGCAGAATTAGGTGCTCTCACACTGAGGCTGCCCAATGTACTGAAAATAAATTGTGGATCGGAGTCACCTATCAATTTCTGCACCTCAAAGTTGTGTTTCAATAATAGGCTTGGACTTGCTTTGCATTGAAACAATGAATTTTTAATTAGATTTAAGTATGAGTTTGATTAAATGTTGATTTTACATCAATTCTGGTACTTTCTTGTCATTGAATGCATGAATTTCAAAACAAAATATTTCAAATCTTAAAGGAAAAAACCCTTGACACATGTTTCTCCAAAAACAGTCATTTTGGTTCTTCAGGACGGTACGAATTCTTGATAGAGCTCTGATTATTGTGAATCACTTTGGCGAGATTTGTTTATCTGAATATAGTTGTGGTCTATCTTGAAATGTCTGTCCCTCTGGGCTCTTAAATGGTTTTCTCCTCATACCTGTTTATTTGGAGACATGGTTGGGTTGAAATCTTTACAATTAACGGGATCATACCTCAATCTTGCACTGCTAATAGATCCTAATAGCGGAAATTATCTTACCTCGATGAATCTGGTTTTGTAGCTGAGAGGAACAGGTTCAAAAGATATTGCGCTGGCCGAGTAACCGTGGCTGTGAGCAAGTTAAAAGTAAAAATGGCCTTGTGTTTATTATGGCGTGATGACGTTTCACATCTTATTGCGACGTGATAACGTCATCACTTAGTCCGCCATTTCAGATCGGGCTATTAGTAGATTTCTCAATGGAGCGACCGTCCGCCATTTTGGATTGGACTATTGTGAATTTTACATAGATGTGATTGGTGGTTGATAAGTGATACTGTGTGATTAAATTGTGCATGGTTTATATACAGTGCCCTTGATGCTTTATGGTAATATCAGCGCCTAGGAGATCTATAGCTCATTGTTTTAGATGTTCGAATGGTAACTTTGAAAATGGCCATAAGCAAATGCAACCTCGTGTAATTTCAAAAAATGAAAAGCAAAGTTAATGCTACAGAACAATAAAGATAATATAAAAGCTAAATAGTGGAGAAGTTATCATAAGAAATGGATCATGTCTGGGTCTGAATTTTGTCCTGAAAAACAACAATCTGCCAAACAAATCAATTTCGCCTCACTTTGCCTTAGTCTCTTTTCTCTATTGCCTCCTCTTGCTGGTTTGCCAACTTTCTCAATGCCCAATAATTTCACTTCTTGATAGTCCTTATTAGCATGTTCATTGTAAAAGTGATCGGCAAGTTGGTGCTTTATATCTTTGTTTCTGAAATGTTCTGAAAATTGTGTTTTGATCTGGCGGATTGTGCTGCCTATATAGAGTTTTAGGCAATTGCAAGTAATCCCGTACACAACGAATTTGGAGTTGCAATTGATGAAATCTTTTATTCTGTACTCTTTGCCATTCGGTCATTTTATAGAGGTTTTTGAATTTTCAGAGAAAGCCCACATTGAACAGGACCCACATTTGTAGTTTCCTTTCACATTATATTACATCAATCACCCTTGAGCAATGACTACAGCTCTGTTTCACAAGCATGAGGCCGAGTAAAACACCCTGCTCTGCTGTTTGCTATGTAGGCTGGAGTGGACAGCATGCCTTCATCATTTGAGACGATGTTCTGGCTGTTTCTAGGCACCTTGCTGTATCTTCCTCAGTGTACTCTTGGTGCCTTTTAATGAATGTCAATGGCTCAATGTGGGGAACTCTCGTATATTGTACCATCATCGCAGCCCATGTAAGATGCTTCAAATGGATTCACAAAAGATTTCTTAGTTTCTAAAAGCGCCTTCACTTAATCTCTGTGCTACTAATGCTCTTCGTATACTTCCAGACTCTGAAAACAGTATTTATGTCTGCATTTCTTGGGAACTGTCTAGTGAGCTAAACCTAGCATCTAGATCAATAGGAGCCATTCTAACAGCATGAGCCTACACGTATTTCGAGCATTGCTTTTCCTCAGGGCTCTTATGACATTTTTCTGTAATGTTACTTCACATTTGGTTTAGTAATTGGTGTACAAGTTATTGCACAAAGATTGTAAACTACATGTTACTAACCTACTGACGTAAATCGTGGTTCCCTAGCATGCATGATTTTTTGTTTTCGCATTGTTGTGGAGATCTTCTTAATTATAATGAATCTGTAGTAGTCGTTCTCTACGTGCCTGCCAATTAGTGTTAGTGGATTGTTTTTACTGAGAAACAAGTCAGTGAAAATCCAAAATAAATCTTGTAAAAATGCGTGCCTGCCAAGTAGTGTTAGTGGATTGTTTTTACTGAGAAACAAGTCAGTAAAAATCCAAAATAAATCCTCCAACCCAAGAGAAATAAATCCTTGCTTGAAAAAAAACCCAAAAAAATCTACAGCTTGAAAACAAGCCAGAAGCAATACCAAAACAATCCAAAAAGTGGATTTGTTTTTTACTAAGGTTATGCTAATTTTGTCATTTTGTTTTCTGAAATAAAGTTTTCTGTCTTGTGTACGATAGAACGGATTAGTTGGGTTTCCATGTGTACCATTAGGGAACGATCCTCCATCCGGATCACATTTGAACGCGGCCCAGATTGCTTTGGAGGTCGGGGACATTACTGAAGGCCATGTCCTGGTAAGGCGACAAATAGCCTAAGTCACAGGAGGGGGATAGTTCCCACTACAGATGGCATGGAGGAGGCTACGGCATGACCTTAAGGCATTCCTTGGCCAAAGTGACCACTGTGTCTATGGCAAATGAATGGATTATCGCCCCCCCTCCCCCTTATGGCTTCCTTGGCTCTAGGGGGAAAGCGTCGTGCTGATTCATGTCATGGGGCCGAAATGTCAATTCCTATGGCGAAAAATGGGAGCAGATATATGACATGGCATTCATAACGCGCCTATACTCGTGTTTCAAGGCGCGAAAAGTAGGCTTTTAAATGAGGAGATACATTTGTTCTTTATACAACAGGACTCGTTTCTCTTCTTGCACGTGGTGGCCCTCCTCGGGGGACCCACTACAGCATATAGGCTTCTGAGGGTCAAAGGTCAGCAGAGAGCTGGCTGAGGAGAAGACAATGTTTCTCGGTGGTTTACTGACTTTATTTCTCTACCTGTTTATAGCCTTATTTTTTTATGAGGGCCCCGTGGGTGCACTCGGACTTGGCAGAGCTGTAAAACGCGTGCACCGCTCGGCTAACAAGTAGACGAAGCTCCGGCGTGCAGTGGCGACGTGCAGTGTGCTTTACGGCCGAGCAGATGGGTTTCTCCCCCCCAAATGCTTAGGAGAGCCGTAACTCCTTGCAACGTCTGACTGACTGACCGTGACTGATTCCAAACTTGCTGCACGGCCAACAGGAAGGGGGTGAGTATCTGGAGCCAAGGTCGCCTTGAAGAGAAGGGGTGTTTGGCACTGGCACGACAGCCGACGTGCATTGTTTCACTAACTTTTGAAACCAAGGGCCAGAGACGTTTTTATGGGAGGGCAAAAGGGGCACTTGCCCAGGGCCCCACCTTGGAGGGGGTCCCACAAGGCTGCTTGATCTAAAGTAAGATTCCATTGTTCACCAGTCTTAAATAGCACACGTCAGCATTTTTATGGGGTGCTGGTGCTGCTCTAAACCATTGCCTTTCTGTTTTGACAAGTACATTCTGCCTCGATCAATTCATCATGTATTGCTTTCTGTGTTCACTGTGGTATACATAGCTTGCGTGTCCCTTACAGCACAACTCTGTAGCATTCTTTCCTTCTTGTGGGAATTATGTTGATCTTGTGCAATAGGCAGTGGTGAAATGCATATTGATAAATTGAGTGCCACAATGATTCAGAAGTTAGCTCAGTGTGTGAAGCACCCATTGCAGAGATATGTGTATGCACACAATTAGAATATTACATTGCTGCAAGGCTGGCTGAGCCTTTCCTATGTCTGAAGTTTATAAAGCTGCCTGCATATGTACTTGGTTTTGCAGAACAACATCTGCTATTATCAGCAGTGCACCTGTACCAGAATAGGGGTTGCTATACCAACTAACATATCATCCGTATGGTGAAGAAATAGGTTTGTTCAGATGGGGTGTTGTAAAAC
The DNA here is from genome assembly GCF_040938575.1 of Ambystoma mexicanum. Taxonomy (NCBI): domain Eukaryota; kingdom Metazoa; phylum Chordata; class Amphibia; order Caudata; family Ambystomatidae; genus Ambystoma; species Ambystoma mexicanum. Next base: position 22,662,838 of record NC_090936.1, on the reverse strand, counting down.
CTAGGCAATCGCCTCCAGTGATGGCATAAACTGTTAGTCCAAGAGGTGAATAAGTATCCAACTTACAACCTCCTCACGAGGCCACTGTTCAGCATCCTTGACTCCCTGGGCATCTCGTATACTAACTATGCAGATGACACCCAGGTCCTCATCCCACTCACAGACGATTACCTGGCGGACACTAAAACTCTTACCACCATCTACTCCACTATCCAATCATGGATGGCAGATAACTGGCTATGCCTTAATAGTGAAAAAACCGAACTCCTCCTCATAGGAGCACCTTCCACGCTGGGGAACCTCGGTGAACAGTACACTTCCTTCACTATTGATAACATTCCCATTAAGGTCTCCAAACATGTGAAGACACTCGGAGTCTACCTAGACTCCGACTTGTCAATGGATAGACAGGTCAATGCCATTGCCTCCTCCTCAGCCTATTACTCGAAAGTCCTCAACGCTGCCAGACCTTTCCTGTCACGCCAGAATTGCCTCACCATTGCTAGGGCAATAATTGGATCCAGGCTGGACTACTGTAATGCCCTACGCGTTGGGACCTCCAACAAGAACCTGGCCAAACTTCAGCTAGTTCAAAACAATGCACTTAGGGCGGCCACAGGTACCGCTAGAAAAGACCACATCTCAGAAGTCAGAAGACAGGCACACTGGCTCCCGGTGAAAGAGAGGATTGTCTTCAAAACACTCGCCCTCACCCACAAATGCCTCCATGAACTTGCTCCACCATACTTGACCCAAAGAATCTCCAAGCACTCTGCCACCAGACCATTAAGAACGTGCTATTCCAACACGATTGTCACGCCCAAATCACGCAAGGTGCACGCTGGCGGCGCCAGCTTTCCCACTCGGGCCGCCACCCACTGGAACGCACTGCCATCTCACATCAGAATGATTGAATCCCACCAAGCCTTCCGCAAAGCTGTTAAAACCAAGCTCTTTGTATGAAACGTACCTGAATGCATTTTGTTACTGTATTATGAATATCATGCCTCACCTGCAACTATGCCTGTAATTTTGTATCCATAAGACCTCTGGTCTCATGCATATCTGCTGAATTAAGAATCCAACACTTACTTGTAACAGCGCCTCGATGTCCATGGGCTGCAAGTGCGCTATACAAATGCGAATAAATAAACTATGGAACAACAGCGTTCATGCTTGTATCCTGGATTTGCCTGCAGATGATTCAGTGACACTGGTCAAATCATCTAATATATCTTAGATTATTTTGCTGTCTCTGTGGGCTTGCCTTCTAGCATGCTGCTGGTATCGTTTAGCCCATTAATTGGTCTTCTAATGTATGCCTTTTGTGTGGAAGGGTGGTAGACAGAAGAGAGCAGACCAGATGTGTCAGGCCTTAGGCAAGCCGATTTTAAGGTTTCTATGCATGTTTATAAATGAAAATTTTGCAAGCCATTGTTTTTTTTTTTTTTAATCTTTATTTTTGTTGCACACAGTTAATACAAACACTTATCTGTAGTACTGACATGTTCATGCGTTATACAATTTCGATTACTTTTCTGAGTCTGAATGTTCTTGCTCAGCCTTTTCCAGCAGGTACAGTTTGTATCTTTCCCATATATTCTTTGGGCGGGATACAGGTAATACAGAATCTATGTATAGTTCCTCCATATTGTTTGCCCATACCATGTCCCTTTCCCAGTCCGCCTTGGTTGGGGGATTTGCACTTTTCCATTTGATCAGGATCACCCTTTTGGCTAGAAGCAGACTTAAGTTCAAAAGTTTACGCCATATCGGGTTCATTTTCTCGACTACCCCCAGCAGGCACATCCGGGGGGTCCATTCCACTGGTTGATCTGCCATCCCATCTAGGGCCAAGCCCTCCTCCCAATATCCCCTCAGTTTTACACATGCCCATAACATATGGTAAATGTTTGCATCTTCTGTATTGCATCTCGGGCAGTTCCCAGACATGGACGGATGTATACGTTTGAGCTTCACAGGGGTGTAGTGTGTTCTTTGTATTATCTTATAGTGAATTAGCCAGTATCTAGAACTACATGAAATCTGTTTGGTAAGTGCACAGAGTCGGGACCATTCGTCGCCTTCAATTTGCTGTCCCAGGTCTTGTTCCCACTTGGTCTTAGTTGTGCGTTGCACTATTGGGGGTGTCTGGAGTATAATCTTATACAGTGCTGATGCCGTGATCTTTTGGGCTCCCCCCGTAAACTTATATCCCAATCCCATATTCAGCGATGGTTCATTAGGGAAGGCCGGGCATATACTTTGTATGACTGCTTGTATACGGTTATATTGTTGTCTGGTACTATGCATATTCCCCATTACATCCTTGATATCCTCCCACTGAATAAAGTGCCCATCAGTGAATAGTTGACCCCATTGTGATATGCCCCTGGAGGACCAGTGGTGGGCTACTTCCCCATCTATGCTGAAGGGTGTTTGGGGGTCACCCCAGAGCGGCATGCTCGGGTGGTATAGCTTATCAGTGTCAAATATATCAACTATTTTAGCCCATGCCGTAGTCACCACCTGTGAGGGTTTTATAGCGTTATAATGCTTGGGAGTTGGCATTGTAATTTGGTGGAGCGCCGTTGTGGCCTCCTTTTCGGGCTGGCTCGGTATAGGGCCCGCCGGGTTCAGAAATAGTGTAGCCCATTGGGCGGCATATTGTGCCTGTGCCGTCAAGTAGTATAATTCCAGGTCCGGTGCCATCAGACCGCCTACCCCCGGGCATCATGACCAAGGCCCTCAGCTCCGGGAGCAGGCATCCAGACATTTGTTTAAACCTCAGCAGCCCCGGCTAGGGGCTGTCTGGGTTCAGTCCTGGCGCCTTAGGCGCCAGGCTCATCATAGAAATCAGTCCTGGCGCCAGGCTCATAGACTTTACTTACCTGATGCAGACCATGCTGCAAAAGAGTCCAAGCCTACATGAGGCCTGGATGGAACTATTTTGTTACAGGGACTATTTTTTACTCGGGCGTGGCTCTAGGGAACTTCTTACCTGGAACTACTTTGGAGGCTATTTAAACCACACCCGAACAGCAGCACATACTTCGCGTTATTTTGCATCCAGCAGCGTGATGCTCACCGTGCCTGCAGCCGGCATCCAGTCTTTCTGCCACGCCCGCCTCGAATCCGGAGCTCCTAGAATAAAGAAGAAGAGGACAAGGTTAGAAAACGAACTTATTTCAAATTCCTCACCTGATTCCGGAACCATTTCATCTCCGGACCTGGAAAGTACATCAGTCCTGCACGCGTCGCTTCGCCAGCTGCAGCACGGCGCCATACTCACCAGTTCTCACAGCATCTTTCGATCCGGCACTGTCCATCATTTCTTCGCCTTAATCCGGCACCTAGGGGACACAAGAAAAAACAAGGTGAGCCAAGGGAATCAACAAATACAACCTCTTACCACCATAGACTTACCTGATTTACCACCGGCGGTATTATTCCATAACTCTCCACATTTTCATATGCTGCATCTGTAAAGAGGGAGAAAAACAACACGTTTACGCATGCAATAGTTACTGGACAGGGTTGGGTAACACAGACTCTTACCTGAACGCCAGCAGCAGCTACGAGACCTTCTTCTCACGAACTCAGTTGCAACTTAAGGAAGGAAGGGGACAAGAGTGAACATCGGGCACATTGAACTCTTTGAACTTGATACTTACCAATCCCGCCAGGGACTTCAGAGTCAATACTTACCGGAACTCTCCCAACGCCTTCAAACCAGTTAAGTAACTGGTATCTACGCGCCCCTGCAAGACACGCAGGATGGAGAGCTCATCTTTTACGAACATAAGGTGAGGTTACTAAGGGGATATCGGAGGTGATTAGTGGGGGAGAGCGAGCGAGCGAGAACAGTTGGGAGGCCATCACTAAAACCCACAGGTGGTTAATCCCTATCTCCACTTGCAGGAAAATACTTCTTCGGGTCCAGCAGACAAGACTAGGCGGGCCAGTCCAGACAGTCATCTCTGCACTACGCATCACGTTGAAGGAGACCGCAGCTGTCTGGGTCTGATCGACACCCCTGTGGGGTCCAGGTGAGTGTAACAGTGTGTTCCCCAATTCGGAACCAGTTGCCCCTCCTGTTGTGGCCCTACATGCATCTCTTGTAAGAAAACAATCTTGGGGGTCTGTCTGTTAATGTATGCTATAATGCTATAATTTCCAGTTTCTTAACTCTGGAGCCCAGACCTCGAACATTCCAGATCATTACTTTAATATCACCAATGCCTGTTTCAGCCATTCCAAATTGAGTGATCATGAACGTGTGTTTGCGAATATTTTTTAACAATACTTTCAGAATTTCCAGTGTACATTACCTGTGTGATTTTTATTTTCTTCCCCTCCATAACATAACTCCCACCCATCGTGTTAAACTCCCCTCCTCCCCCCACCCTCACAGTTCCCCTAACTTCAACTGTGCTTTTAGGATCCCAACCCTTCCCTCCCTCCAACTGAGTGTGCACCTGCTACAGGGGGGCCTGCGGAGATTCCCAGTGCCCATGCCTTTCTAAACCTTGGGTAAGGGTAACCGGTTCCTTAAGTTGCTCTCTCACATACTGTTGTCTGCGGGGGACATTACAATGCAGCATACCACACTTATTGACACATTCTTGCCCCCAAATAGAGCTACCCCCAAAAGGGGGAGCCGACATTTCTGTATCTATGCTTCAATAGTTAAACATTCTGCTGATGCGCAACCGTAAAGACTACTCCTGTTCATTCACTTCAGTGCTCCCCGACGGAGTGAGGATATGTGACTCAATAAAGTTGGCAGCTTCCTCGGCGAAGGTGAAGAAGTTTGTTTTGATATTGAATTTTAAGTCTCGCCGGGTAAAGCATGGCATACTGGACCTGTCGTTCCCGGAGCAGTTTCTTAACCCCGTTGAAAGGTTTCCTCTCTTTTTGTACCACCAGTGTGAAGTCTGGAAAGATCTGTATAACGTTGGCTTCCCATCTCAGCTCCTGCTTTTCTTTCGCCGCCCTCAGTATCAAGTCCCTGTCCCTATAGTTCATCACACGAGCTATGATCGGTCTAAGGTATGCTCCTGGTTTCGGTTTCGGGGCCAAAGACCTATGAGCCCGCTCAATAATGAACATTGGCGACCAACCAGGGTCCCCCAGCAATGTGCGTAGGAGGGCCTCAACTCCCTTTTCCATGGAGCCCTTCATCGCTTCCTCCGGTACCCCCACTATGCGAATGTTGTTGCGCCTTGACCTCGCTTCTAAGTCCTCGCATTTAGTCTTCACCGTTCCTAATTCGATCGCCATCGTGGAGACCATACTTTTCAGGGCTTCAAGAGCATCTTCAGTGCCCGATATTCTTGTTTCTGCCTCCGTTATACGTGTTGTTGTTTTGTCCAATTTCATTTTAATGGAGGCCACATTTGCGGTGATCCCGTCAATTTTGTCATTGAGCGCTGAAAAACCCTGTTGCATTGCAAGGAAAACCCATTGAGGGTCCATCAACGTAGCCGGCGGAGCCTGCTGATCAAGCGGGATCGTTACTTCCTCCATCTCAGGTGTTAAATCTTTCTGGATAGTTGTGGTGTATTTGTCGATTTGGCCCCCTTGCCCTTCTTGTGGCCAAAACTCTTGGGCATTATCCCCCTTTCCTGGTTGATTGTTCAGTAGGGTTAACAGGCTTTGCTTTCTCTGTAAGTCTTATCAGAGGTGGGGGGGTCGGCGTCAGTATACTTGTTGCAGGTAGTGCGATTTCAGCGTTGTGGCACTGGTGCCGTGTTGGGAGCTTGATACGGTCTATCGCGTTAGCTCCCTTATCGCTTGTCGTGAAGATGTGGTTCTAGAGTGACCCTGAAAGGACTCACTTCCCGCCTTCCAATACACTGTTTGCTGCGTTAGTTTATTATTCATTCCAATTATAACGCAGGGGCCTAGTGCAGTGCCGCCACCTCCCCCTCGCCGCCCCACTTATCTGCGTTGTGCTCGCCGAGGGCCCGGGGGTGCCGCTCCTGCAATTCGTCGGTGGATTCTCGTCGCCGGACACGAGCCGAGCACCGCTCGTTCAGGGGTGCCTGTAGGAGGGGGATGGCGGCCGCTGGTGGGGTCCCCGCAGGCACTCTACGAGGAGCGGAGCACCCGCAGCAGGTTCCAATATCGATGAGCCTCCGTTGTCCTGGGCACCGCTCGCACTTTCTTCTACCGAGCTCCTCCCCTCGAGTTCAGGCTCTGTACCCAGCTCTCTGTGGAGTTCGTATGATGCTTTATCTCGGAGAGTCGTTCACCGTTGACTTCCAGGTTTCGCTGTCCCGTTGAGTAGTGAATCTCATTCAATCCATGCTTCATAGAAGTAGAACCGGACCCGTTAAACGATTATATCTGCATTACGGCCCTGGTTCACTCCGGAGCTTACACAGGAGCGGCCATTTTCTCCCGTGGGCAACAGCGCCCCCCCCGCAAGCCATTGTTTTGGAAGTATTTAAAGCTTTAAAATACAAAAGACAAATCCAGATAAAATGTATTAAATCACATCGATCTGGTATGCTGGTACTTACATACTTCCCTTGATGATGGAGAGAATGAAGCTAGAACCACTCCCATTTTGCATAACACCCTTCTAGAATATTTTGTTAAAAAAATTATCATGTTTGGTAATGTGACTTGTATACTTTCCAAGTCCGTTTTTATAAAATGAGATTGTTTTAGTTCATGGTAAGAACTGGAAAAGAAAGTGTTCAAATGCAGAAATGACAGAGTTGGCACACACCCCAGCTTTACCCCTTCACCCCTTAACCAATGTGTGATCCTGGGCTTCTCATTTAATCTTATATTGCCTTTCCCTAAACCTTTCAAAATTGTCAGCCCTTCAGTGTGATTTCCTTCTCATGGTATGATCTTCATAAAAGACTTATTTGTGGTTTCACTGGCTCTAGGGGTGCTTCCACTTGGGCATTTGTTCCTTTGGTGTATAGCTAATGGCAACACTATTTGAAAACCATATCCCACTTCTAATCTCAGTCAGTCTGGATAAAGACACCTTACTGGTAGCTTCTAATCTGCATTCACTTTCCATGCTATGGTATGTGGAGCTTTCTCCTTTCTTTCAATTGGTCTCCTTTATCCATGCATGAGCACTTTTGCATTCTGTGAGGCAGCACATGTGAGTTCTCTGTCCATTATGGGTTACATGTACCTTTTACATTCGGTCCTGCATTAATACTACAGGATGCATACCTTCCTGGATGTTGTTGGTAAAAAATGATCCTGTAAGCACTAGACCAATAACCTCTTCGTAGACTGCTAATGTTGCTCTTTAAATGCTACTTGTGTATCATTCTGATTAGAGCAAGAATTAAGAGGGTAAGGGGACTTAAAGGGAGTAAACATGCTTATTATGCTGAGAGGCAGCATATCAACCTAAAGGTTGTGAGCAAGACGGGTGTGGGGCGCAACCAGTATTCTTGATCCCTAAATTCCTTTGGTTTGGTGGAGGGAGGCCCCAAAGATGTTCGTGCCCAGGGCCCCAAAAGTGCTTAAGATGGCCCTGGGTAACCACTAATCTTCCCTGGCAGTCCTGGCCACTACACGAAAAGGCTTTTTTTCTAAAGACTGAAGCTTTCGCTCGTGTGCAAGAGCATCAGGTTTCAGAAAAAAATGCCTTTCAGTTATAATGGTGGCACCGCACCTGCAAGGCATCCCTTTAAGCAAGAGAAGCCTGTGTGCCGATGCCGCCATTATGGAGAAAACGTGAGGCCGCTGGAAGCAGAGGCCTTGTTTCCTAAATCCTGAAGCTCCGGCGCATTTGTGGGAATTTCAGGATTTAGAAAACAAGGCCTCCGCTTCTAGTGGCCTCACCCTTTCGGCCTTAATGGTGATGCTGACCCTCACCAGCTGGCGACAGGCAGCGCCACCATTAAGCCTGAATAGGCGAGGCGCTTTCTCCTGCCAGGAAAGCCTTTAGAATATAAATGCAGAGATCAGCCCCCTTGTCCCCCATATTGGGGAGAGGGTGATGATCTCTACAAAAGGCTGCCTGTCAGGGGTGCCAGTAGCCCATTGAGCTGGCGTGGCCTAACGGGCCAGCAGGTGATGCCTGCTGTTAGGCCATGTCCCCTTGATGATCCCCTGCTCATTTTGTAGTGGCACTTAAGTCACTGCTTAGAGGGCTCTTCAGACACACTACTGCCTTATCCTGTTTATCTACTGGCCACACCTGTTTGAGTTTTCTTTTGGTTGTTTCTGAGTGGTATATCCGCCCACTTTTCTCTCTTCCCTTGCCCCCTCTTTTCTCTCGTCCCTTGCCCCCTCTTTTCTCTCTTCCCTTGCCCCTGTTTGTTCCCTCCCATTCGGCCCCTTGAGCCTTCAACCTCCTACTTGCGGTTCTATAGCCTGTGGGTAGGGTAAGAGGGAAGGAGTTCTATTGAAGCAGTAGCGAGTGCCGGGTTCCAATACCAAGTCCCCCAATGTCTTTTGGAATTGGTCTTGTATTTTTTTATGGTATTTATTAAAGATCTACTTAATTGGCGTGTTTAGTTTTAAAGTATTCTGGAGCATCCAGCGTGTTACTTGCGTCCAACTGACGAGACACTTTGAGATTCCCACCTCTCCACTGAACCGCTGCAGAATTACTCTGCCACCGTTATTAATATAACATAAACACTGGCACATGGAGAACATCACCAACTATTGGACCAGGCACAAGTCGGCTTCAGACCCATGAGAGGGATGGAGACGGCGCTACTCTCTATATGGGATGACTTAAAGACCAATGCAGACTCCCACACAGACTCAGCATTGATAATACTCGATCTCTCCGCGGCATTCGACACAGTCAACCACAACACCCTCATTAGGAGTCTGGAAGATATAGCAATCACCGACACAGTGCTTCTCTGGATTAAATCTTTCTTGTCTGAAAGAACAGAAACAGCCATGGGACACCACCTGTGGAGTACCTCAAGGATCCTCACTATCCCCGCTCCTCTTCAACATCTATATGACTCCACTAACCAACCTCATCAAAAGGCAGAGTGCCACCTGCTACAACTACGCAGATGACACCCATATCATCTACAAAACGCGAAGATGTACATCCCACAATCAAGGAAGCAACCAGTACATTCAATGTCCCACAGAAATGAGAACAGCACCCACACCATCCAAAGTAGTGAAAAACCTGGGAATCCGAAGGGACAACAAGCTAACCCTAGAACCGTGAGTAAACACGATAATCAAGAAATGCTTCTTCCAGCTACACACAATCAAAAACGATTCTACCGTTCCTCTCCTTCACGCAGAGAACACTGGTCATCATCTCCCTCAACGTGTCCAGGATAGACTATGCCAACAGCTTATACCTCGGAATGCCGAACTATTTACTGAAGAAACTGCAACAAATTAAGAACGCAGGGACCAGACTTCTCCTCAAACTTTCACGAAGAGACCACAGCACTCCTGAGCTAAAGATGCTATATTGGCTCCCAGCCAAAAAACAAATCACCTTCAAAATAATGTGTATAACGCACAGAGCAATCCAACGCCAATGAGCATAATTCTTAAAAAAGAAATTCACCATCTACCAGCCGACAAGAACACTCAGATCCAGCGACGACATCTGCCTCAAACCTAAACCATACATGAAGAAAAAAATCAGTGGATCGGCATTCTCTTACCTACCCGTTGAATATTGGAACTCTCTCCCCAGAGAAATACATGCCATGAAGGACCATCTAAAATTCAATGTCTAAAAACATGGCTCTTCAACTCAGAACAGTACGATAACGAATGAATATCACCCAACCCCCATGAAATGAACACACAACGGAAATAGAAAGGGAAGTGGGCAGGACCAGAGTGAAGTGCAGGGAAGTAGAGGGGCCTCTGAATGGGAGGTAGACCCAGGTATACCCGTCCGAATAGAGGGTTAAACCGGAAACAGGGTTGAGAGATGAGACCAACTTAATTGGGCCTTAGACAAAAAGGGGCGAGAGGGGTGTCCCAAACCCAGAACAGGTGGACCACAAGGCAGAGGGAGCACACGGGCACAGGGAATAGGGTCTGCCCCATGGGGGGGTGGCATGGGGGCTGTGGTTGCTGCAAACCGGGATGTGCTGGGGTGAAGGGATGTGGGCAGCAACTGGTCGGAACACTGAGGGTGGAGATGGTGCCCCCACTGAATAGGCCTCTTGACGACCCACACCTCGGCACGCAATATAGGAGTGGTAATTGTGGCACACCACAAATCACAATAAGGGGAGGGATATGTGCCACAGGGAGTCAAAACAGAGGCGGTAAGATAGAGTACCGTCACTAACCAACCCTTCTAAAAAACCATCCTCTGCATACCCTCTCAAACTCTGAACTAAACACAACCATACCTCTACAGCACTACAAACCGTACGCACTTCACACCATAACAATGAAACAAACCACATATAGCCTTGCCAAACAGCACACAACAACTACTGATCGAAAACCACACCTACGCTCAGCGGACGGTGTAAAATAAACTGAAGCTACCAACAGCACCTCACAGTTCTCTTGCTCTTTTCTCCGGCTCAGTCCTACTAACCTACGCCCCCGCTTTACCCTCTTGCTTTACAGATCTGCCAGAGCACCAAGGGACCATGCAGTTGGTGACAGTGTGCGGTATAAGAACCTTTAACATAACATAACCCAATCTTCCCAATTAAATGTGCTGAAGAATGCATTTATGGTTAAAAAAAAGTAAGAAACCAAAGGGCTGAGCCTTGAGACCCATCTCATGTCAAGTCCATGACGAAGCCTGACATTCAAGCTCGAACGTTATTTGAGTCACGGCTGTCTCCTGATATTGTTCATCACGGCGACTCAGAGGGATTCCTAGCCTGTATAGTCCACAAGCCCCCAAAAAGGCCTGATGCTGAGAAGTCTCTGCCTTTGAAGATGTTTGGCCAGGTGGGATAACTGGGATGTGGTGTAGAAATGTACTAGATGTAAAGAACCCATCCATTTGTTCTACAGCAATGGTAAAACCGCTGCGCGACAAAGGTCTCACAGGTGTCTACCATGAGTCAACTAAGTGTTGTCTCACTCTCCGATAATACCTACCTCATGTTTTTGGTTACCTTTCATGGGCACCGATCGATAGCAAAGAACACTATCGTCTAGATGGCACAGCCCACAGGGCATGACTGCTTGGAATCAGCCTGAAGAGGTCATGTGTCGGAACATACAGTTCATGGTGAAAAGATCCCTTGACTCACAACCACTTCTACTTGGGATGCCATGGGCCTATGCCCCATTAACCAGTACTCCAAGATTCTTTGCCAGTGTTGATGGTTGATAATAGGTGCCCAGCTCAAAGAAAGAACGATTGAGAGGCCCGGTACTGGCAAACATCAAGAGCTTGGATTCCCTAGGGTTCATTTTCAGGTTGCTTCCCGCTTCCACCGAACAATAGGCAGTTTGCAGGGTTATCGTTCTGGTTTAAACTCACTAAGCTTCATGATTGGTTCTCTGTCATTGGCATAACTAATTATACACTGTGACACTGAAGGTTCGGGTGAACCCAGATATACAGAATCAGTTTTGGGCAAATTTTGGGCACTTGTAAAGAATAAATAAATAAAAGCTGTATTGCACCAAACCGCAAAAGGATTTCGAGTGAGATCACGCAATGTCCTCCTCAAGATTTTGCAGAAATCTGTTGCGTGGTTCGGGGTGTAGAGGTGTTAGCAAATATTTGTCTATGGGGAAGGAATGGCACGCCATATGTTTGGGGAGATTCCCCCCCTCCTACACCCCATAACGTGGCCCCTTTTGACTAAGACACACACAACTTTAGCCAAAAATTAAGCCGGTCTAGACCGTTTTGTGGAGATTCATTGAACGCCACTGAAGTTGCTATCCACCCAAAATGCGCTCTTGAGTACAACTTTAATGACCTGTAGTTCTGAATTATTCAAAAGGAAGAATGGAGGGTAATTGAAGCTCTTAGAAGCACGCGTTAAAAGAACGACTGCGCATGTGCGAAGACTGGGGATGAAGCGCGACAAGGGGCAAGCCTGGTTGGAGAAACTGAATATAGCTTTAGGGGGAAATTGAAATTGATTTTTAGGAGTAAATACCGGTATGGCGTTCGGTGTAAGCAAAATGAAGCATATTGAGTATTGGGAAAGATGTCAAGGTTTTGCAGTGAGAATCAAGTGAAGCCTAAGGTACAGTAAAAAAGGAGGATTTGAATTTCCATGGGACTGAACCAAATTAAGCTGTTTTTTCCAAGACAGAAAATGTCTCTGACAGTGAATGCAGCCTCCCCCTTGCCCCCCGAGCGGCCATCTCAGCCAGGTTCGCATCTCTGATCATGTGTCTTCCCTTTCAGACGTCTCCAGATTTGAGCTGGAGAATTGATGGCAGAACCCTTGGGGATCTGCCTTAGGGAGCCAATTTGCTTTAGAACAGCAAGTACGTGATACCCAGAGCCGGCTTTTTCCTTGAGAAATGTGACATTACATCTGTTGCCGCACATCTCCCCCTGATCAACAAACGCCACAGAATCCTCCCAAACGGGCATTAATGTCCAGTGATTAGACGGGCCCTAATTGTCATGTCAGGCCGTGAAACCGCGACTGTCGCTCGCTGGATGACATCCACGGATACTGCGTATTTCCTCTGAAATTCACGCAGAAGGGGAAAACACCTGAACACATTTCATATAGTAGTTTTCAGAGTGCGCATGGGTCTTTTCTGAAACGGTTTGGCGTGTCCTTTTTCTGTGTCGTCGCGACAGATGGCGACAGAATGGCCGTGTGAATTTAAAATGGCCGATGGTCGCCATCTCTTCCTGCCCCGCGTCTGTGGGCCTGGGAAGGAAACCTCGCTGGCATTTTCCATGTAAAATAGTGCCCCTTGGGGAGATGACCATCAGCGTTCACATGACTGGATCCCTTCGTGTTTACCGGAAAGATTAGGCCGGCATACGGACGGAATCTGGTGCTGCGCTTCGCCCCGGGCTTGCCTCGCCTGATTCGGATCGGCCTGAAGTTTCATTAATGATGCAGTCTATCGTGTTATATTATATATTATGTTATATTTAGGGTTTGCTTTCAATAATAACTTGCATGGTGGGCCGCAACCCACAACAGCAATGGAAAGGGGACAGGTGAATGTCTGTCCTTTGTGTCCAGAAGTGCATGGGCATAGAGAGAGGATCATTACATTATTGTGGAAATTGATGGTTTTCCAAGATACTGTTGCAGAGTACAGATTAATTATAGACGGTAAGGACGCAAATGACTTCCTCCGGCCAGATGTTTATATGCCGTTCCTCAGGCGCAGGGCCCATAAAATTTGGCTCTTTGTGGGACTCAGAATAGGATATTTACTCCGCATCTAAGAACTGATTGGAAGCACACAACTTAAAAAATGAATAAGATTTCATTAATGTAAATTACATATCACAATTAATTCTCTCTTTTGTAAGCGTATTGTGATACATCAAAATGCTTTGTCCCTTTTCCCCTGGGGGGAGTCACCCCCTTTGAGGCTAGGTAGGTGACTCCGCTAAGCAAAGCATGCCTAGGGGTTTCGGAAAGCAGGTCCTCACTTGGAGGTACTCCTCTCAAGGGGACAAGAACTCCCATTCCCAATGGAAGGGCCCTATACCAAAGATATTATCTACCAACATGACAGATGCATAACGGAGCGCTTTACTGAGGTAACAGAACAGATATAAAGCAAGGGGGTAGGATACAGAGGGGAACAGAGGAGGGGTACAGCTGTACCGGGAGGTGGAAGGAGAGAGGCGTGCAGCGTCTGGCAAGTCAGTTGGCATGAGGGGCGAGGTGGTGGCCTAGGTGTTGAGGAGGAGAGACTCCTTGAAGAGGAGTTCTTTTCCAAATTGTGGGGGCAAGTCTGATGCCGACGGGGAGGAGGTTCCATAGTCTTGGGGTGCAGGCAGAGGCAGCTTGTTTTCTGGTCCTTTCCTTTTTGCATCAGCGGATTGCAAGTCTGCATGTGTCTTGGCTTCTGGTGGTGCGTTGTTCGCTGGAGATGCTGAGTTTCTCTGCAAGGTAGCTGGGTGAATTTAGGGCGACTGCCTTATAGAGGATGCAGCAAGACTTGAAGGTGATTTGTGCGTGCAGTGGGAGCCAGTGAAAGTCGATGAAAGCCAAGGTGATGTGGTCATATCTGCATAGACCCTTGATGAGGCCTGGCCTGCATGTAGAACACTTCATGGGGGCACAAGGGAGGTTGACGGAAGGCTTTGGAGGAGTGCATTGCCCACATCCAGGTGGGTAGGACCAGTGCTTGAACAGTGGATATAAAGCTGCCTGGAGAGAGGAAGGGCTTGACTTTCTGCAGGAGGGAAAGCTGATTCCAAGCTGTCTGAGTTGTCTTAGCTATGTGTGTCTTGAAGGAGAGGTATTTGTCAGTGTGGAATGAAGGAAACGAGCAGCAGAGAAACATTGAGACAAGTGGAACCCAAAGCTCCCATGCATACAGACAGGAACGCCAGAAAGTCATGGCGAACACCACTGCAACCAAGCAAACGCCACATCGGTGGAGCAAACCCTGTGACGTAGAAGGTACACCGGTTGCTCATAGTGGAGCGTGGTGGAGAGACCAGAGAGTAAAAGGGGAAGAAGGAAAGATTATTCTAACCCCGAGCCAAGGGCGTAAAGGACCGGAGAAAGAGAAAAAAACATGTGACAATAAGGGTTACGTAAACCCAAGAAACCTAAATATTGTAATCAGCCAAACGGCTCACACTAACTACCAAGAGAGGCATATGTAAAGAGGGGTCACCAATACCCCTGGGAGATAAGTGAGACACTAAGACACAGAAACCCAAGCAAGCCCGAGAGACCCAATAAAACAAGTGAGGGAGAAATTCAAGGGGATCACAGAGACAAGCAAGAAGTAAACCTAGTATGGAGAAACCCACCCAAGTGGTGGAGAGGGATTAAGGAGGTATCACTCCACCTACGATAACTTTGACACTTGATCTTTTCAGGAAATTGACTTTATTTTGTAAACTTGAGAGACTTTTGGAACTTTGATAAGATGGACAAGAAATGTTCAAGGAGGGAGAATTGTTTTCCATGGCTATGCATTGAATCCGAAACCAGGAGGCATTCCTGGAAACCCAGAGAGAATTGGGGTGAATGACTCCGAAGGCAGGCTACTCTGCCTAGTGTTCTGTATGTTTTTTCTAAGTGGTAGGGCCAGTTTAGAGGATAGGTTTGGGCAGGGAACCATTTTTGTTATTTTGACTATTGATGGGCACCTATAGAATACTTTGGGCCTCATTACACGGTAGGCAGTAAGGGTTTACCGGTACCGGTATTTTACCGGTACCGGTAAACCCTTACTGCCTTACTACGAGGTCCCTTTGCGGGTTGGAGACTTTAACGCCTGCTTTTTGCAGGCGTTAGAAACCAACCCGTAAAGGGACCAAGGTGCTAATTACGGTACCGCAATTTGCGGTACCGTAATTAGCGCCTTCCCCATTCCCATAGAGCCCTATGGGGAAAAAATGGGAATGGGGAAGGGCAATGGAAGAAGGCGGAATTACCGCCTTCACAACCTCGGAATTAGGCGGTAATTCCCCTTTCTTCAAAGGCGGTGCCGGTAATTTACCGGCATGGACCAAGGTGCTAATAGCACCTTGGTCCACCGCCTAACGTGTAATGAGGCTCTTTGTCAGGAAGGGAACTCCCCTGTTAGCAATACGGCTAGACCCATGTGTTCCTTTCACTTAAATAAAATCTTTTGCCAACATGTCCTCTGGTCTAAGTCCTCATCCTGGCTTACCACAGTACACGACGGTCCAACAATCAGGAATGGGGAATTCTGGGCACTATTAACCATTAGCACACAGGCGAGTTCAGAAGCCAATCACCTTTCTCAGTTCAACAGCAGACACGAAATATACAAGCCCATGTTCAGACGAGCTGTGTGCTACCTGCCCTCCACCGGTGGGATGCCATTCCTGCTTCGCCCCACTGTTTCAAAAGTCTGCCAGGCTACCGCATCCATACCTCCATATGGCCAACCTATGTTTAGCCCAAAGTCCACTTCCTCAAACAGAATCCACCTCCTCTCACCATTGTAAGATGGGAGCCACTCGGTGCGCCTGTTTCCTTTCCCATGGTGGCCATTCTGCTCAGTTTTCACGGGTTATTTTTCTTTTTGTGTTTTGAACATTGAAAAATGTGCGTCTATGGGCGCTTCTGCGTCTTCTATCAGGTTGTAGAGTTAAGTTCCTTTTCTGGTCTGCTTTTTAGACCTTAGGTCCTGTTGTGAGACCTAGGGTGTAAAGTATAGGTTGGCCATGTTTCGTTATGACTAACTTAGTGAAATAGCAGAATGGTAGCTAAAGAAATTCATACGTTGGTGGTGCAAGGTGTTTTTCTGCAGCATAGTCTCTCTCCTGGTAACCTACATACAAGCATTTAACATTAGGTAGCATCCATGGGAAGGGATCTGGATTGGTGCATCTAAATAGATGGTTCCTTTTAGTTTCTGACTAATCTTACCTTCTGTTCTCTTACTAATGCATGTCGGGACACCAGGGTGCCTATGGAGCAGTTCCCGGTCTCCCAGATGGCATTTTTATTTGTCAATGGCACTGGCAATTGCGTGTGTGTTGACATCATCAGAATGATGATGTCATCACGCGTTGGCCTCCATTTTTGATATTTACTTATTGATTTTGTTGTTTGTTACGAGCTAACAATTAAATGATGTAGCCTTGCTGAGGCCACCGTTTTTATTTTAGCTCTGATGTGTTTAGATTGCATTATAATAGGTCACAAGAGTCACAAAGTGACTTGTTGGTCAATTTAAACACCCTTGATACAAACATGCTTCTGTACTATGTATAAATCTGAATACATTATAACTCACGCAATGGTGAGGTTGCATAACATGAATGATGTTGATCTAGTGTAGTATGGTGTATACCTAGATACAGCCCACCAGATAAGGTGCCTACCATGCCTTTTTACGCATTAAATTCTTGTAAATATGACAGCTTTAGTATTTTCCTCTGTATGTTTACACACAAGTCTAGAGCAGAGGGCAGTGCAAAGGTCACGTTATTTGACAGAAACCAGAAGGCTTCTTTAGATTTTTATCTTCATGGATGTAATTGCAAGCCATGGATAAGCCCCTAAAACTGAATGTGTAACTCTGGAGCCTTTCAAAAGAAGAAACTGCACACTGTGATAAAGGAATGGTTTCTTTCTGTTCAGCTTCTGCTGTGTTGATGCTCATGGAGCAAACAGAAGCACTGTGCATATTTATTTCCCTAGCATTTTAGGATTGTAAAATTAATAAGAAGGAAAACTAAGATGCAATTGAGAATTCATATTTTGTCCAGTGAAAGTAAACCAGTATTGCACAATTGTATTTTTCAGAGTTCCTGTGCTGTGTGCATAATCATGCAGAGGCAGATCATTTTGCACTTATAATTTAATGTACACTCTAATTATAAAAACAGTGTGTAAAATGATGACCATGCACAGTCTACTTTACATCCATTCAACCTTGCAGTCAATGGGGTACATGACTATAAATGGTCGGTGGCAGCTGAGTCTTTGCTCAAGGGTGAGTGGTTGTCATTACACCAATCACAGGTGTTCTAGCCTCTGAAATCTTCAAGACTACAGTTAAAACCTGACTCTCCAGGAAGTGTAAGCGCTGTTCAAAAACAAAGGAAGGGAAGTTACATTTGTAATTGAAATAGAAACTCAGCAAAACCTGTCCCTGTGATAATCCAGATAGGTATTTAACTTCATGTAGCACTTCGTACATGGTTTGTCCAACATCTACGCACTGTCATTGTTTAACTTCAGTTAACCGACCTCTGAAGCATGTTGGCCAGTAAGATAGCTCGCCAATAAGATAGCTCAGCTGGTTGAGCACTTGTTGCTGCGATCTGTGCGTGATCTGTAGCTTGCAGGTTCGAATCCCAGCAAGGTCAACTCAGCCTTTCAAGGTTGATAAAGGAGTACCTACATCAGTTTGGTGATAATTATGATAAATATGCTCCATGTACAGAGCTTTGCCAAAAGCGCTACATAAATAACCATTTGACCAAGAGGTTAGATATAGAATTAAGCATGGAGTACTTGCCTCTCCGTACTGTTGTATCATAACATTGACATTCCTTTAGGTGGTAATAGCTCCTGGAAATTACGATTTTCATTAAACATCAAAAGACAATTCTGCTATCGAACCTCAAAACACACAATACAGTTCATGTGTGCTTTACTCTGTAATTGGCTGGGTTTTTGAGTTTTCAACATTTAAATATATACAGGACAGATCAAATGGCCAGACCTTAGAGAAATAATGAAAGGTGTATTCTGTCACACTGCAGAAAACTGCCAAATTGTAATGATTTCCATACAGTTCTTACACACGTCTGCTGGATGTCACATACTTTTTACTCTCTTGCAAAGGAGAAAAGCCATTTTTACCCTCTTAAAATCACATTTACTCTCAAAGTTTAAAAATAGGGAGTAAAGTACTCCCACCTCAAAATCTTATCTGGAGCACTGCCTAGATAACATTTTTACATTTACATTCATGCTGAGGAAAGTTCCATACATATGAGTATTTACAGTGTGTATACAAGATGGGTGATTGACAGAGATCAACAACGTGTTTCTGTGTACGTTTAAGGGCCAATTGTACAGTTCCACAAAAGATCATTACATTCCTTCAGTTTGATATTCACCAACATTTTAATATCAATTACATAAAATGTTTTAGGAGTAAATTTCGGCAACCAAGCCTTCCATTGTGTAATGTAATGGGTATATGTCAAGTGTTTGTACAGTTGAACATTCTGATGTACATATTGGTTTCCAACATTTTTCTCTTGTCAGGTGATTACGTATTTATTGGTAAACACAATTCCGTACAATATCTGTCTGTCACATTGGTTGTCTGGTCTTTTGCTGTCACATTTTCTGGGGTTTACGTACAATGGTAACAACTGTGTATATGTGGTCTTGTTTTCAGAGCACCAAATTACTTTGTGGAGCTGCTGAATAGTTTGAATTCTTCTTCGTTACACGTCCATAGGCCAAAAATATCATCTATGTATCTACCCCAATAGCTGATGAAATTACCTGGTGTAAAATATTCTCAGTCTTGAAATTATACATAAAGGCATTAGCCTGACTGGGTGCCAAAGTGCCACCCATGGATGTTCCTGACACTTGAATGCAGTGTTGTTTCTTGAATCTTAGGTAGGCATTATGTGATATAAAGTTTAGTACTAACATTAGGAGCTCTTTGGATGCTATGATGGAATTGAAGTATATAGAGTGCATACATCTGCAGTGAAAAGAATGTCCTGACAATTAACTTTGAGTGTGCTGAGTGTGTACAAAAAATGAGTGGTGTCTTTGATGTTTTTATCTGTCTGTTGTATGAGTGGTTGAAGGAATGAGACAAGATAAGTTCCCACTTAGGGAACTCGCGTCCCCTGCACACTATATATGGCTAAAAAAAAAAAGCTCACTGGATTTATATCTCATAACAGAGATTCAATGTAAATGAAGTAAACTGGTTGCATACAATTCAAAATATCAATTTTTTTTAATGGAAGGCTTTAAACCAAATAATTCAGGTACAACTTCATAATAAATTTGTTCTTAAAGATGATTTATTTTTCATGATGGATATGCCCAACGCGTATCGAGATCAATTCTCTTCATCAGAGGTCCCCTGCACCTTGAATTATCCTAAATACAACTCTCCTTGTTCCAAAGAGAGTTACAAATTCTGCCTAAATTAACTTTCATGCTACAGATAGTTCAGTGTGCTTGGTGTTTTCACTTTTCATTTGGTTGAAGGAATGAATCAAGGTATGTGCCAAAGGGCTGTAGAATGCTGTTGGTTGCTGAGACTATGGGTTTGAAAGCAGACCAGAAAAGGAAATTAATTCTATAGCCTAAGATGAAGAAGCACACATAGAAATGATGACACGATAGGTAGGTAATTGAGACGTATGAAACAAACACATGAAAGGACATGAGAACAATATCCTGAGCCAGCTTTTACTCACAGGATGTATTGGATTATTCCTTTGTAGAACTTGGCCCTGAAGATGGTCCGTAGGACCGAAATGCATTGCACTTCCTAGGAACGCCTAGGTCTCTGGAATAAAAACATCTTTTTATAAAAACTCCTTTGACAGTTGTGAGGAATTTGGTATGCATTATACCAGTACTTAAGCACATACCATGTAACCAAAAAGTGTGTTTTTTTTTATGCAAACCTTATGTGATACATTCACACTAGGTCCCTTCAAACACCTGGGACATCCCAACCCAGACAACATCACTAGATACTTTGCATACGCCACAGTGCAAATGGGGGCATTCTGGGAACTGGGCCGAATAACTATCTAAGATCAATACAAATGATGAGCTTCAACCCTAACAGTATATACTTGTGGTGGCCACTCACTCAAAACTTCTCACTCGAGCTTGATCAGCCAGCTACTCAGGCCCATCAACTCCACAGTTTAATTTATGGTCATTAGAACTGAAAGGGGGCATAGTGACCTTTTGGTGCGCTGCTAAAATAGCTCACCGGCTTGACCACTACCTACAGAGATCTGTGTGTGACCTGCAGGTCGCAGGTTCGAAAACCAGCAAGGGCATCTGAGGGTCTTGTCCTTCTGAAGTCGGTAAATGAGTACAAACTTTGTTGGGTGATGTATTTTGTCTGTTATATGTTCAGCGCTTTAGGGTAAGCTCTTTATACTCAACACATTTTTTGTATTGTTGTGGATCTGACAAGGAAGAACTAATCCAGTCCAGTGGTTTTGTAGTCTACATCTTGTTTGCCTAGCCATTAAAGCAGAATCATGTTTCTGAGGATGCTGAATGCACGTGCTAAGTCAGTTTGCACCAGCGCCCTGATTATCCCCTTATCTCCTTCCTATCTTAAATCGATCTGGAGGGCTGTAATGACAGATTCCGTGATATGTATCAGACAACAAAAACCCACTTGCACAGGGTCCAGTCTTTTATTGTCCTCTATAAAGACTCGCAATTGCTGCATTCATCAAGTTAAATGGCAGATAAGGTATAGGTCTAAAATTGGTTAAGTCGGTTGCAAGTTTTTCAAAAAGGGGGGGTCAATCATTAAGGTAGTTTTAAAGACAATGAGGACTCTTACTTTTTAATACGTTGTTCTCCCCAGTTTTTAAGTTGTCGGCCATAGGAAGTAGCCATGCTAATTCTATGCAAGTATTTGGGGGGACAGGAGTTGAGTGGTATCCCCAATTCTTTGCTATTTTTAACAAGTGAATCAAACTGGTATCTCTATTGGCTTTAAAAAGTAGTAATGGAGGAGATGAGTTGTCCGAATCAGAAGCCGCCATATAAATGTCAATAAATAATATAAATAAAAAATGAAGTGTAGTCCAGCAGTACTGATTGCTAATTTACCATGAATTGTTCATTTAGAGTCAGTGATCCAAATATTCAATAAAACAGGTCATATAATTTTCTGAAAAGCATACGTCACCTTATTCCAAAGGTGACTGGCACATTTCACCGGGACTGTGCTGGCGCACAAGCCATGCTCTACACCATGGGCCTGCAACCTTTCACTCTCCAGATGTTTTGGACTACAACTCCCAGTAGGCCTAGCCATAAAAGACAGTTGCAAGGAATCATGGGAGTTGCAGTTGAAATCATCTGCAAAGTAGCAGGCCATAGATCTCTGCTCTAAACAGTCACCTTAAATTATGCAAAGGTGTCAAAAGGGCATAGGAGTCTGGGCACATTTGATGAGTGCATTCAGATGCCCTTTGGAAAATATGCACACATGTATTTGGGTCCAAGTCAAATCGATGCGCTTGCCAATCCCATTCCTTGGCTCAAAATAGTATGGAGAATTTGTATTTTATGAAATATCTCTCTAGTGAAGCCTGTGATTCCATCACCAAGAGTTTGTGGGGATTGTGTGTTAGGGCTCCAGGGTGACAGAGCTGCTGTTTCAGCGCATAGAGTTTCCTTTTTGTTGAGGTGTCCCCATAGGGATGATAATGACATTTGACACCTATATAATGAGCCTTAGGGAACCTAGTGATGACAATCCTATCACCTTCTAAGTAGTTTTGATGTTATTTACATCCCAAAGTTCTTTTGTGTTTTTGCCCCCTTTAGTTCTTCTGAGAACCATTTGTAAGTCATTGTCTTAAGAGACGCGAATCTGATTGGCTGTGGGGTTGTCTTATATAGCCCTTGATTGAGTTGGCTTTTAAAGCTCTCATATTCTCATTTGTCACCTCCCTTATTGGACAATTCAAGCATGGTTATATGGCTCAGCAGGTAGGGCTGGGATCAATGCTTCCATCTCTTTGTGTTGGTTGGGTTGACTATGTATCACTTATCTGTGACTACCTTTTCCAAATATGCGCCCTGATGCCCGTGGGCAGGGTGCGCAATGCAAATAAACAAAATACAAATACAAATACGATAGCTGTAGGAGTTACCCTATAGTGAATTAGGATGGTGAAAGCCTTTGTCCAGATGAGGGGTAATTGGTGCACAACCGTAGACCGTTGTCTGCACCAATAAGACAATGTAGTGTGTGTCCAGCATTTTCTGTTCGTCCTTGAAGCCTTTGAGTCAAGTGATGGTCTTTGAGGCGCCCTCCGCACCCCGTTGGTGCACTATTGTGCCCGGGAGCTCTGCAGCACCCTTGAGGCAGTCCCAATTGTGTTCGTCCTCCATACTCCCCATTACTTTGTGTGCAGATGGTTTCACCCCTTTCTGTAAGCTGGCAGTTTGTTTTCCTCAAATTACTCACATTGCTTATTCAAGCGTAGGGGGCCGGGGGGGGGAGGGTATAGGGTTTGACCCATGTCCCATTTTCGATGTGTTTGGGCAGCATTTCTGAAAGCCTGGGCGTCACCCCCCCTTTTACCCACCTGCTGCAATATTGCCCAAAGCTACACTTTGCTGCTCAAACCCTCCCCGCTGTACAGTCTAACTAATATCATTCTAATCATGACGTAACTGACAATGTTAAACAATAACATCACTGGATATCACTTACCGGCTTTCGCAAAGGTAATGGAACCTAAGGTTTATCTACTCCAAACTGAAAGGAGATACCTCCAAACTTCTAACGCCTCATTGTCATGATGCCTACCCCCAGGCTGCAGGACCAAGCCCATCCGCCACGGAAGCAGGCATCCGGACATTTGTTTAAACCTCAGAAGCCCCAGCTAAGGGCTATCTGGGGGCTCATAGTAGAAATCAGTCCTGGCGCCTAAGGCGCCAGGCTCATAGTCATCACTTACCTCAGGCAGACCATGCTGCACATGCATCAGGCCAACGTGAGACCTGGAGGCACTATTTTTCCACAAGGACTACTTTTCACTCGGGCGTGGTTCTAGGGACTTCTTACCTGGCACTACTTTTGAAGCTATTTAAGCCACGTCCGATCTACAACACACGCTTCGCGTTATTCTGCATTTAGCAGCATGACGCTCACCGTGTCTGCAAACCTGCATCCAGCCTTCTGCCACGCCCGCCTCGAACACGGAGCCCTTAGGAGAAAAAGGAAAATAGAAGAAGAGGTTAGATTACAGACTTTAATCTGATTCCTCACCTGATTTCGGATCTTGCATCACTCCGAGCCTGAAGGGACTTTCTTCCGGCACGCGTCGCATCCCAGCTGCAGCGCCGCTCCATTTTCACCAGCCCACAGCATCTCCGACTGGCGCTGCCTCCGTCACTTTTTCGGTGATCTTCAACATCTGGGGAAAAGACAAGAAAAAGGAAGGTGAGCCTAAAGAGACTAAAAGACAATCACTTATATTACAAGACTTACCTGACTATCACCGGAGGCTTCATCCTTCAATACGCCGCATCTAGGAAAAAAGGAAAAGATAGTGAGCTAACCTCTCGCTCCTTTACAGGATAGTTTGGGTGATACAGACTCTTACCTGAACGCCGCCAGCAACCTCCAGACAGAATTTGCCGCCGCAAATCAACAGGGAAGTGCAAGAGTGAACATTGGACATTTTGAACTCTTTAAAAACTTGGCAAACTCCGGACTCAATAATCGTCCAGAACTCCAGCACCTAAAACCAATGAAGTAACTGGCATCTACGCGCCCCTGCATGCCACGCAGGATGGAGAGCTCACCAATCAAAAACATAAAGGGAGAACACTGACTGGGAATATCGGAGGTGGCAAGTGGGGAGAACGGGAGCAGGGAGGGGGGTCTGCATTCCCACCCACGGGGCTAAATACCTTTCTCCATCTACAGGAGAATATTTCTACGAGTCAAGCTTACAAGACTGAGGGGGTCCGTCCAGACGGTCATCTTGGCCCTACGCTTCACGCTGGTGGAGGCCGCAGCTGTCCGGGATCGATCTACGCCCCTGTGGGAACCAGGTGAGCGTAACACTCATACCGCCTCTCTGCACCTTCATGGAGCGAGCACTAGATGGGAACATCTAGGTCCCATTGCATGTGCACTAGAGGGGAGAGGATAGGGTCAGGATCTCGACATCCCCTTGAGGTCGGCACACCAGCACCAACTAGGGCCGACAAAGCTTGGGTACGAGATTATTTCCATATAGGGTTAACTAGTTTTTGTATTAGGGACTAGTGTTAGGAATAACTTTGTCAGTAAATCAGCCTTCTGTCATTAATGTGTTGAACTACTAAGGTATAGATAGGAGGCAAATACCTATCGACTCCATTTTTGTAGTTACTTGGCTCTCTAGTGCCCATGCATCATCATCCATGACTCATAGCCTGGGGGTTCATCCCCTCCACCACCTTTGCTCCCAAGATCAACCTACTTAACCTCTCTTAAATCTTCACTATCTTTTCTCTAGCTGCTAGCGAAGACGTGCAGGCAATCCAAGCCTCCAAGAAATGCTTTTCCGGAGGATGCCCAGATATTATGAAACCAATGTATTTCCATTATCAATCCCTGATTGATTCGCCACCACCCTTAGTGCGGGGCGATTCAAAGTCTTGGGAAAGACACCTAAGATCGCAGAACCAGCAATGGTATGGGGCTGGTCGCCAATGTGGCCGAAGGTTGAGAAGCAGTGGCACGATCTGGAGAAGGTGGCCCGCATGGTCACGCAAAAGCACCTACACCACCGGCCCAACGAGTGGGAACGAAGAACCTGAAGCAAGAGCCACAGAGACAAGGAACGCCCGTGCAATGCTCGCGATTGAAGCAAGACCCCCGGAAGAACTGGCAGAGCATCCCAATGCCGGCACAAGTAACGGGCGTAACACAGGAACCGGTAGGGACATAAACCTTGAAAGTAAACACAAGTAAATTGAAAATACTGAGTGCAAGTTAACTGAACTTGATGATGCGGGTAATCGTCGTCGTGGCAGTACTTGGCAAGAGAGTGAACCAAGAGGGCCTGGCGAAAAGGGGAGGAGAGAATGGGGTTGTAACCTGAGCAAATAAGGGTCTGGGATCTGAAGGGAAACCAAGCAAGCATAGGAGAGAGTGTTCTGCTGGAGACAGTAGATAAGTCCACTGGCCACTAGGAAAGGGTCTGGGACCCAGTCCACAGTTGCATTGGGCAATGGGACCCTGTCCATAATTGCAGTGGGGAAGAAGAGCCCACTGGCCACTGGGGAAGGGTCTGGAACCCTGTCCATAATCGCAGATGGGGAAGAAGAGGCAAATGGCCACCCGGGAAGGGTTTGGGACCCTGTCCATATTCGCAGTGGGGAAGAAGAGCCCACTGGCCACCAGGTAAGGGTTTGGGACCCTGTCCACAATCGCAGGGGGGAAGAAGAGCCCACTGGCCACCAGGGAAGGGTCTGGGACCCTGTCCATAATTGCAGTGGGGAAGAAGAGCCCACTGGCCACTGCGGAAGGGTCTGGGACCCTGTCCATAATCGCAGTGGGGTAGAAGAGCCCACCGGCCACCGGGAAAGGGTCCATCACAATCAGTGGAGAATGGGAAACCACTGGTGATGGGAGAAGGGTCTGTGACCACAAAAAGGGACATTAAAGCAAGTTTACCAAGGCAATACATATATATATATATTTATATCTCAAACTGAAAGCTCTGACTATCAAGGGATACCAGGAGAAGGAAGTCATTCTTCTGGTAAGAAAACAGAAGCAGGAGAAAGGAGCAACTCTCCTTAAAGAAGAAACTTGATGTTAGTTTACTCTTTAGTTTTAAAGTGTGAGGGATAGAAGTAGGTTTTGACACAGGACGGTGGTTTATTCTTTGATGGACGTCCTGACAGACCCTTTTAGTATTCATTTGAGGCAGGGAATCCCCTCTTAGAATTCATGGATAGCGAGGACATCTAGTCTATAACTGTCAGGAATGACACTGTCAAGAGTGGCACAGGGTAACCGGGTAGATTTTGGGTGGCTGTGCCGAAGTAAGGTAGCAGATAAGCACACACAGCAGGGAGTTCAACAAGAAAGAAGAGTAGGAAACTGTAGCTGTGAGCCAAAAGGGGCAAAAGATACAAAGGTACCAACAAACTGGATTCCCACTTGGGGTGTATGCTGAAATGGGAAAGAGTGTTCCACGAACCTTAGGAAACTCCAGCCTTCTGCACAGATTGCTATAACAGAGGCCCGCGCTGTATGCTCATGGCTGGGAACAACAGCAGTGGGTGTCTGTAACACTGAAAACGCGACAAGGAAAGGGACAGGGCTTGCCTGCCGGAAACCAACAAGCAAGCTCTGTACAAAGGGAAGTCAATGAGCAATCTAGCAGAAGGAAATGAAGGAAAGGCAGTTAGACTGAAGTAGATAACATACGGTGGAGTACAGAGGACTCAAGGAAGAGAACAAGGGAGCAGCAGTCAGGAAAACAGAAGGGCTGCAAAGTAGGAAGCAGGTCTGCAGTCAAGAGTGGCACAAGGTGCAGGCAAACTGTAGTGGACTGCGGAGGACTGTAGTAGGCTGCAAGGCAGGGAGTCCAGAAAAACAGGACAGAGAGAGATTAGTAGTAGGCAACAGACAGAGAGCCCAAAAGAAAAGGGGTGCGAGTTAGGGAGCCCAGAGGAGCAGGGCCGTAGGTAGCTAAGTGTAAAACAGGCTGTAAGGCAGAGGAGTGTAGCAAGCCGCAAGGCAGGGAGCCCAGAGGACAAGGGCTGTAGGCAGCGGAAGGAGACAGGCTGCAAGGAAGGAGCCCAGAGGACACGGGCTGTAGGCAGCGGAGGGAGCAGGCTGCAAGGAAGGAGCCCAGAGGACAAGGGCTGTAGGCAGCGAAGAGGTGCAGGCTGCAGGGCTGGGAGCCCAGAGGACAAGGGCTGTAGGCAGCCGGAGTGAGGCAGGCTGCAGAGCAGGGAGCCCAGAGGACAAGGGCTGTAGGTAGAAGGCAGCAGAGCGAGATCGGCTGCAAGGCAGGGAGCCCGGAAAGGGTACAGGATCAAAACAGGATAATGCAGCAACAGGAACAGCATACAATGTAGCAGGTCAAGGCAAACAGGAGCAGGGAGATCTAAAGATGCAAGACTGTGCTCCTGCAGGCAGCATCTTATATACAGCCCTGCCCTGAGGCAGGCTAATTGAGAGCACCTGTAGCAGCACACCTGAAGACAATCTGCCTCCTCCCTCTCTGGTCCTGAGCAGGTGGAAGCAGCACTGGCCGCTAGGGCTTCTGGGGATTGTGGTCCCGATAACGATGAATGAGAATAGCCAGGAATTGAAGACTGCAGCCAGGTGCATTATGGTAAATGTAGTTAATTTAATAAAACAAGAAAGAACCAAAGTTGAGCAAATGGAAATAAAAGACCAAGGCGTGAAAAGGAGTTGTTCAAGGAGTATTAGGAAGATAAATGAGTACCAAGTAGTCCATGATGGTTGCCAATGCGTGCGCCAGCGGCGCGGGCATGACAATAACCAAAAACATGCCACATTTGTGTCGATCACCACCTTCCACGCCCTTACAGAACCCCCGTCTTTCGTCCGTGCTCAGCAGTCATTAGACAGGCACAACTTGTAAAACAACAACCTTGTCGGATACTGCCAGAACCGGGAACCAGTTTTCTGTTGGCTCAATCTGTGGCGCAGGTCAACGTCCACGCGCGCTTCACATCCATAGAAGCCTTGGACCGAGCCTTCTCATTAATCTGCGCCTCAAGACCCCCTTCCCAGACCACTCTATAAATGCAAATCTCTACTGCCCTTCCTTCATCATCAGTGTGATGTATAATTTGATCATCCAATCAGGATGTCACACAGGAGCTGTGCACACACGATGCTTTTAATATGATTGGCTGCAGCAGGGCTTAGCTGCACTGCTACAGCCAATCAAACACAGTTGCTCCCTCCCTCGGACATCGTGTAAGGTGTGGCACCTGTGAGCTCTCCAGTTTGGTGTGAATGAGTATACGGCAGGCTGTGATTGCTCGTGAGTCGTGCCCCAGCCTAATTTCAGGCTCATACGCGGCCTACATTACAGGTATTGTGGGTACTGAGCGGGCAGGCCCTGTACTTGAAGCCCAAAAGCAGCGTAACTCTCAGTGACCGAATTGTTAAAAGGGTATGTACAGAGCGCCTACGTTGGCAGTGTTCAAAGTAGAAGTGTGTACGGGCGGTTGGCTTGGCCTCACCTGGGACTATGACCAGCCGCCCTGTGTGAAGCCAGCCAGGTCTCTGAGTCTGGACGCTTTAACTTGGGTGCCTGATATAGCGCTGCGAGGTCCAGGGAGAAGCAGGCGCTTTTCAGAGGCTATGCTCCGCAACCAGAGCATGTCTTAGATGAGGCGCTGCTGCAGCTGTACAGAAAAGAATAGGTTTAGAAATGTTGATGACGTACTGGCCGGGACGCGCGAGGGTTGGTGGCACGATAAGGTGACTGGGCCGCCACTTGAGGGCACCCTGTACAGACATACTGACAATTCTTTACAGATTGGGGTACAGGGAGGAACCCCACTTGCTAGAATCCCGTATTTTAGTGCGGGCATCTGGCGTCCACGTTCGCCCACACAACCTCTCCATTTACATGACCACAATGTCCATCAAAGTTGGAGGCTGAAGGTTTTTTTTTTTCCTTTTGCCCTCTGCTTCTTACTCTGCTCGTGTGCCATGTGCTCCCTCCTTCTCTTGCTGGTGGCCTCCAAAACCCTCTGTCTTTCCCCTTGTGCTGGCTTTTCATACACGCTTCCCATTTGCCCTAAGCTTACCCCCCTATGGGGGTAGCCTGTCAGCCTCTTTACTGCATCCAGCAGTCCCTCTACTACCCCTGGTCAAAGAGGCCATGCCAGTGGTAGACTGGTAGCAGCCCCAGAGAAAGTAAACCGAGCATCCCCCGGGTCACCACTAACTGGGTGTCCATGCGGTCTCCCCAACCCTTCCCTGACCTCCTAAGTCTCTATTGGCTACTCTGTCCACACATTCCTACTTGCCATGGGACTTTCGGGAAGCATTTGCAGTCCTCCCTGATGAAAGCGTGCCTTCGGATAAACAGTTCTGCCCGGGTCGCCTGCTACTGGAAACTGCATAGTCAGTGTATGCCATTGCCAGCATTGGTGAAGGGCAGTCCAGGGCGGTGGGAGCTCTGTGTGGGCACGCAGCGCAGACCATTGACAATGAAACTGTGGTTTCAATCATAAAGCCGCGCAAAAGAGAGACCGGCAGCCAGTAGTTGGAGAACTGGCAATGCCAGGAGCAACGAGGTCCGCTGTTCCACATCCAATCAGAAACAGAATGGTAAAACAATTTCAATCGGGAGAGCCAATCCCTGCGTTCAGCTTGTTAGGATATGCAGCGGAGAGCGGCCCAGAGCTTCCCTGCCACATAGACCTGGCTACATTCAACCCCTGGGTTCGGCGCGCTATATGAATTGCCAAATAAATAAATAAATAAATAAATAAAATGCCCACCGTTGTACCCTGAGTGAAGGAGTTTTTTGAAGGAAGGGAGCAGTGATTTGAAGCAGGGTAAAGTAGAGACAGTGTCTGAGACCAACCAGAAGATGACGAGAGGGAGGAGGAGGAGGAGGAGGAGGAGGAGAAGAGGGAGGAAGGGAGGAGGAGGAGGAGGAGGAGAAGAGGGAGGAGGAGGAAGAGGAGGAGGAGAAGAGGGAGGAGGAGAAGAAGAGGGAGGAGGAGGAGGAGGAGAAGAGGAGTGATACTGAGAAGAGGAAGGGAAACTGGAGAGACACAAAGAAGGGAGAGGGAAGTAGACACAAGGGTGATATCAGTAGAGGTGGGAAGAAAAGGAGGGACAGGAGCAGAAGAGGTTAAAAGGTGGAGGCTGGAAGAAAATCAGGGGAGCGGAAGGAGGGAGGGAAGAGTGACAAGAGTGAAAGGGGAGCGGGTTCTGGAACATGTGAAGGGAATGGAGGAGAAAAGAAAGAAACTGGGTTAAAGGTCCATTAATTGCACTCTTAGCAATAAAAATGAAAACCCCTGTGAAAAGTTGGAATGGTCTCTCTGAAAGGATAAAGGGAAGAGAGCGTGACTGACATCTTGGTGCCTGGCTAATATTGTGGGGGGGTTGGAGGTCCAGGTGCAACTCTTACGGGCCTTTAAACACTCAGTGTGTGTGTGACTCCCCATGACATTCCCCGCTGCACAATGTCCCGAGCATGCATGTGCCAAGGCGGCACTGCCACTCATCCAGCACCTGACCCTCCCAATGTATTTCATTCATGCTTCCCCTAATGGGCGATGAAGCAGCTGGGCCAGCAGGAGGCCAACTCATCTCCCTGCACTTGTGTGGGACCTGCGCATCAGAGTAGCCCTCCATGCCGTGGTACAGCAGGACGAGGACACACACAGAAGAATCCCACTCCTCCGGAAGGCAGCTTGCACGGACATTATATGAGAGAGTGTGAAGTCTGCTGGTCCAGCCCTGGACGATCATGCTAGGTGTGAAGTGCTTAAAGTGCCAGGCTATTATGCAAGCCTATGCAAAAGGGACTTAAGGGGTTTTAACAAAGGAAGAATGCTTCAGACACGAAGCAATAATAACCCGAGCCTTCTTAGTCCTCACATACATTGAACACCACAAAGGACTTGTCAGTTCATACATACTTAGCAAGCACGGAACGGACACATCTTCCCGTGCAGGGGCCGGGAGGACAGCTCAGGGGCAACGCACTCGCGATGCGGAGCAACACAGGGTCGATCCCCGGGTACGCGCTTAGAAACCTCTGGGTATTAAGCGCGTTATAAATAACCAATTACAATTACAGCTACTGGGAAAGTTTAGAAACAAGGCCCACCCTTCCACTCAAACACATGCCATGTTTAGGGACATGGGCCGGTAGCTAGAAATGCAGGGCTGTTGGGTTCAAGACAAGAGAGCGTTATGATCTGACGTCTGTTTTTAAAACATACATGCATTGCGTGAAATGATGAGTGCCTTAGCATGCTGCTTGCTCAAAGCCTAAGAGATTTTAAAGGAAGCCCGTATTGCCAGGCTTCTTGGACATCTATCAGTCTGTCTCTAGGACTGGGCATTTCAGCCAAAGCGACGTTTGTGTTCGTTTTAGCACAAGGTGGCGCTGCGGTCAGGACTGGCACAATTAATGTATCAAAGCTCTCAAGTTGCCATATTCAATGCACGAGCAGAAATGTTTCTTTGAATTCTGGGACTTGTAGTTTTGCCGTTCCCGTTTTGCATTTCAGACTAAAAGTCCCAAAATGTAAACAAAAAAAACAAGACTGGATGTATTTTCTCAAGGTTGAAATGGGGAACGTGTGAGCTCTGACTGTGTGTGCGTGATTGGGGGCATACTAGTGGTAAAAATAACTAGCCCCATACAACACGTTGCCAATATTGCCCATCTTTTGGGTAGCACTAGTGTTCAATTAGAGAAGGCCGGCACTTTCTCCAGTCGTTGAACTTGTGGCTGGCAGCATGCCATGGCAAAAAGGATGCTAGCAGGTGTTCGTGACCACTGAAAGACTAGCTTCGTTAGACACCAGCGGAGGACAACAAGCTGCATGACCAGTCAATGCAATCGTCCCAGCTTCGGAGGACAACAAGCTGCATGACCTGGCAATGCAATCGCCCCAGCAACTTTAGACACCAGCGGAGGGCAACAAGCTGCATGACCTGTCAATGCAATCACCTCATCATCGTTAGACACCAGCGGAGGGCAACAAGCTGCATGACCTGGCAATGCAATCGCCCCAGCAACGTTAGACACCAGCGGAGGGCAACAAGCTGCATGACCTGGCAATGCAATCGCCCCAGCAACGTTAGACACCAGCGGAGGGCAACAAGCTGCATGACCTGGCAATGCAATCGCCCCAGCTTCGTTAGACACCAGCGGAGGACAACAAGCTGCATGACCTGTCAATGCAATCGCCCCAGCTTCGTTAGACACCAGCGGAGGACAAGCTGCATGACCTGTCAATGCAATCGCCCCAGCATCGTTAGACACCAGCGGAGGACCAGCATCGTTAGACACCAGCGGAGGGCAAGCTGCATGACCTGTCAATGCAATCGCCCCAGCTTCGTTAGACACCAGCGGAGGGCAACAAGCTGCATGACCTGTCAATGCAATCGCCCCAGCATCGTTAGACACCAGCGGAGGGCAACAAGCTGCATGACCTGTCAATGGAATCGCCCCAGCATCGTTAGACACCAGCGGAGGGCAACAAGCTGCATGACCTGTCAATGGAATCGCCCCAGCATCGTTAGACACCAGCGGAGGGCAACAAGCTGCATGACCTGGCAATGCAATCGCCCCAGCAACGTTAGACACCAGCGGAGGGCAACAAGCTGCATGACCTGTCAATGCAATCGCCACAGCATCGTTAGACACCAGCGGAGGGCAACAAGCTGCATGACCTGTCAATGCAATCGCCCCAGCATCGTTAGACACCAGCGGAGGGCAACAAGCTGCATGACCTGTCAATGGAATCGCCCCAGCATCGTTAGACACCAGCAGAGGACAAGCTGCATGACCTGTCAATGCAATCGCCACAGCATCGTTAGACACCAGCGGAGGGCAACAAGCCACATGACCTGTCAATGGAATTGCCTCAGCATCGTTAGACACCAGCAGAGGACAAGCCGCATGACCTGTCAATACAATCGCCCCAGCTTCGTTAGACGCCAGCGGAGGACAAGCCGCATGACCTGTCAATACAATCGCCCCAGCTTCGTTAGACACCAGCGGAGGGCAACAAGCTGCATGACCTGTCAATGCAATCGCCCCAGCATCGTTAGACACCAGCGGAGGGCAACAAGCTGCATGACCTGCCCATGGAATCGCCCCAGCATCGTTAGACACCAGCGGAGGAGAACAAGCCCCACGGCCTGCCAATGCAATCGCCCCTTTAGCTTGTTATATCCTGCCAGTTGCATCAGGCCAAGATGCAAAACCCACAGAGCCTGTCTTTTGTAAACTAATGAGGAGGGCGTTTGAGGCATTTGGCAGCGGGCAGGAGAAAGCTCCGCGTCTCATCACACCTGGGGGTGTTTGCTGAAGTTTAAGATGGCACCGGCGGGGTCACGGGATTCTCTCCCCATAGCTGGGGTCACGCAATTGATAGAATGGGCGGATGATTGACCTAAGCGCTCATTAAGTGCAGCGCCAGTAAAATGAGGCGTCTTCTATGGAGCCTTGGCAATAACGTGGGAAGATCGATGTTACTAATATCGAATTGCATACACCGGCCAGTTACAATCTAAAAAACATCACATCTTTAGCAAAAACGTGGGGAAATCGAAACAGTGCGCGGATAAACGTACTCGCCAGTAGCGTGGGCGGGATGTTATTATCTGTAAATGACATGGCTGGCTAGTCGATGCATTCTGGTTCTTGTAGTTATGCACGTATAATTTTGAAAATGAAATGGCACGTATCAGAATGCAGAAAGAAAAAAAATGGACGGTAGCAGATCACACTTGGCATTGGACCCGAGATGTCACCCCTTTTAATGATTGATTATTGATTAAATAGTGTGTGTTCCAGAAAAGAGATTTTTAAGAGGGGGCGATGCATATTCAGTAGCAGAAGTGCCTACCTCGAACGGGGCTGAAATGGCAGCAGCCCAATGGGGATGTACTGTTAGCCACATGCGTGGAGGGCTGGACTAACGCGCCACGACTGTCCCATTTTAATCACTCGCATGGAAAGTGATATGTGGTCTAATGCTGTGTTTTGATGTGGGGATGCAGTGATGTGACGTGCACGCACGACAGTGTGGCCGCCGACTGGCACCGCATCACTCGGTTGCGCACATGACTGAAAAACAGCCCGCACACAATTATTCTTTGGCTCACACAGCCCAAAAAAAATTCGAGGGAACATTGCTCATGAGTTCTCTCCCCACCCGACAGCTGCCATTCCAATGCAGGGTGCTTCAACCATATTACAGCAGCAGGTGCCAGGCTGGGTATGGTCTGAGGAGGTGCAGAAAAGGTCCATGTGGGCATGGGATAAACGGAAGGAACCGAGGAGGTATTATGGAATTACCCCCATAGGGCGCACCTCTGGAAAAATATTGTACGCTGCTATGCGTGATCACCCAGGAACCTTCATTTCTAGAATAGGGCATGGGCGTTTGTATACAGCACTATCTCGGGGGTATAGCTCAGGGGCAACGTGCTCGCCTTGGAAGTAAAACGACGCAGAGCAACAAAGGTTCGGTCCGTGCTTAGAAACCTCTGACTATTAAGCGTGTTATAAATAACCTATCATATCATATCCTATAACAGTCCACCTAGAGCAGGGAACACACTTTATTGTTTCGCCCATCCTGACAATCTTTTAGAATATAGAAAGTCTCATCAAAGGTGGTGTAGATGAAAAGCCTAAGTTATGTAGGAATTCTCCAAACTATCCCTGACTTCCTAAAAGGATAAGGGTTGGATGACGAGGTGAAGCTCTAGGATTCCTCTGTAGAGACCGTGCCGCAGGGGAGGCAAGCCTTCCTTAGTGTTGGGGCAATGCGTGCCATCTGACTGCCCGCAGACAGAACCTGCAGGGATTGTGAAGTTTCAAGGAAGGCTTCATGTTCATAGTTTACCTTCATATTGTGCTAAGGCCCTCCAGTTTCTTTATTTCCCTTTTTTAGGGACAATATTTAAATGTACCTTATAACTGAATATGGGATGTTTTAAGTTCAGTTTTGCGTTTGTGTGTGATAAGTGAGCTCTCAAATAGTAATATGCGGTAGTAAAACATGTATTGATTGCCATAAATTGCTACAATGTTCACTATCCCAGGCCTGTCTCCTTTCCCCAAGTTTCTTTTCCCTTTTACACGGCCGATAAAGTTCACGCTTCTACCTGGTACCATGACTAAGAAGAGGAGTAACAGCCGTTCTTCTTATGAGGGTGCGAGTCCCAGACTCGCTTGGCTTTAACAGTTCTCCTCCTAAGTAGACTTGGTGTACTCTCCTGCCAAGCATAACCTATTGCACAGCCTCCCAGGTACTGTGACTAGGAAGATGAGCAACTGATGCATTTATCTTATGGTTGCACGTCCCTGATTTTCCTGTCTTTGGCACTTCTCTTTCTAGGTAGGATAAGTTTAATCTCCTGCCAAGCACTACCATATAAGCATAGATGTAAATGTTTCTTCACTGTTACTTTCAGAGTCCCAGACTCTCAGCTCGGGGTATTTCTACCCCTTCTCTGCTTGCCACCACCTCTCCTTACTCACAGGGTCCCAGACCCTAGGTTCAGGGTATTTCTCCCCCCTTTTCTACTTTCCATAACTTTCTCATCCTTTCAGGGTCCCAGACCCTTGGTTCAGGGCATTTCTCTCCCTTCGCTGCTTGCCACCACTTTTTTCCGAGTTCCCAGTGTCTCCCTTCCCCTTCGCGTACCTGTTTTCTCAGTTTGCAGCTCGCCTTTCTTCTCCCAGCTTCCTCCGTCAGCCGCGGGACTCGTGGTGCTTGGGAAGGCTTCACTTGGTCTGCAGCACCTCCGCGGCACCAACCATCCTTCAGGAAGCCACTGCGCTTCCAAAGCCTCAGGACCAACTGTCAACTGCGTCCGCCAGCCTGCGGTCTCTTCCTGCGTCTCAAGACCGGCTCCGGACCTCCTGGTTTCTTCTTGGGCATCCCGGCTTTCTCACTGTGTACGGTAGATACTGTGCCTTTCCTCACTGGAGAGGACAGCTCCTCATTGGAAGTCCTTCTTTTCTTTTAATTCCATAGTCCGGTTTAGCTAAATTGAACAGGCTGGTCCGCTCGTTGTGGTACTGCCGGGTGCTCTTCGGCACTCTGCGCATCTTCTTCGTCTAAGTACATTTCTCTAAGAAGTCATGACTGTTCTTTTTCATCTCAGTACTATTTAAGGGAGAAACATCTTCTACTTTGCTTGCATACATAGAACTATGAGGGAAACCAGGACTCTAGAGATGGTAAGAGGGTGAGGGAGGGCGGCCGTTGTAGAAATGTACTGTGTCTCTCCTAGGGTGTCATCCTTCCAGACTGCACCACCCCAGGGGGATTATTGGAGTGTTGCCGCACCCCCATGGCCACATGAGAAGAGTTTTCGCACATGGGAGAAGTGACGGCATTCAAGGATTCGTCATTGTAGCCAATTAGGAACATCTATAAGAGATGACAGATAATCGAGAGCAAGGCCTTAATACATTTTCCAAATGTGAAGCATTGTCTCTGCATGGATCTGGTCCTCTATCACAAGTCAGCCTTGCTTATCCCTACTGTAAGGGTGCAGAAGTACAAGACTGAGACAGTGGTGGCATGTTAGTTGTAAAAGACTTTTATTTGTAAAAGAAAAGGAATACCTGTCTTGCCCTATCTCTATGAAGGGTTGTCCTACCTCAACAAAAATACTAGGGACCCTGTCAGGACGTCTGTAAAATAAAGTATCCACTGTCCTGTGTCCAAACACACTTTAGACTAAGGAGAACTGTGTATCTTCTCGATCCAAAAGGAGGCTTCTCTCACTCTGGATATGGCTTCAATTGTTCACTTCTTAGTGAGAAAACACAAGGAGTGAATCTTTAACGTAAAAGTTCTTGCTCTTAACTGTTCTTTCAAACGTATACAAAACACAGTTCTCATCAAATGTCAGAGGGGAGTCCTCTGATGAATCCTGCAGAGTCATCACTAATCCCCAGCCAAGAGTCTCCTTCCATGTGGCCAGGGGAAGGCAGCCGTGACCTGATCCTGACCCAGGGGGTGGCATTCCGAGGGTGGATCAAGTGGGAGGAGATGGCCGTAAGGTGGGAAGCTGACTCCACAAGGAGAGAAGCAATGTACTTCTCTTTATTGTGAAGAAGATCCATTAATTCCACGGTTTCGGATGGCTTGCTGCAAATATTCAAAACCATCTGAGTCTATAGCCCTGAGAAATACTTTGTTTAAACAAGATCCTATTCAGTCTTCATGTGGATATGGTGAAAGTCAGCCATGTGGAATATCTGATGTTTATGGTGATTATAATGCAGTGCAACTCTTCAAACATGTGTTGTAAAATCCATTAAAATCTCTTTGGATTCAATGTCCCAGAAATCCTCAAGTACTGTGACGAGGAAGAGGAGCAAGGAGTTCATGCGGAAGAAATGTGACATTGAAAACTACGTGCGGTCTAGTCAACAAGCTAATCAGCTGTGCAGGACTTTTAAATGTCCAAAGCATCTGTAGCTGGAGAGACGGAGACAAGGACAGCAACGTGAACGTGAACGCGGTTGGAGAGTGAAGGCAGAGCGCGCAGAGCGGAAGCGTGGCTGGTAGCAGAAGAAATCCCACAAAGAACTTTAAGGAGAGAAGCATGGCAGGAGTCAGCTGGTGTTCAGGGCGTTCAGAGAGGAGCTCCGGTGAAAAAAAAGCACAAGGTGCCCAGTGGAGCCGTGTGTGGAGACGTGGTCCTGAAGGGCAGCTCCGGTCTTGGCAGCGGAAGCTGGAAGAGCCGATGCAAAGACCCATCAGAACTGTGCCTCTGAAGGGGAGCCAGCCCCTCATGAGAATCTCTAAACCGCAGCACAAAGAGCCGGTGAGTAAGCCTTATAGTGAAGGGGTACCGGGACATGCAAATCTGCTCATAAGCATATGAAAAGTACTTTTGAGTATCAATATAGTAGAACTAAATGGAAAAGACAAAAGTGGTG
This sequence comes from Ambystoma mexicanum, assembly GCF_040938575.1. NCBI lineage: Eukaryota > Metazoa > Chordata > Amphibia > Caudata > Ambystomatidae > Ambystoma > Ambystoma mexicanum. The sequence goes on along the minus strand of NC_090936.1, from coordinate 22,624,827 downwards.
CAATTTTCCGAACAGGAGATGTCATTTGGGGGAAACCTGGGACCAGCATTCATTGCCTAAGCCAAGAGACATTACCAAAAGAATGAAAAGGGCAACTATGGTGTAGTTCTCCTGATTTAAAGAAGATAGTTGGGAGATACCTGGAACAAGCATTGTCAAGAGAGATTACTAAAAGGAAACCCTCAGATATTGGATGACGGTATGGGGGAAAATGATACAAGGAACAGTTAAAGAGAAATTGAATATGTAGACAAGCCTAGTAACGATATCTGGCAGTCAAAGCTTTTTGGACAAGGATACCTAGCAGGAGAGTACACCAGGTGATCTCAGTGGATCAAAAGGGGGATATACCTGGCATGAGAGAACCAGGTTATCAAGAGTTTACAAAGCATTGTTTTGTGATACTTAAGGAGAAAGTGGATGTAAAGAGAATCCCGATAAGGATATCAGGTAGTGAAACCTATTTGAACAAGTGTACATGGCAAGAGAGTACACCAGGGCATCTCAGTGGGCCAAAAGGGGCATATTCCTGGCAGTAGAGTAAACCAGGATAACAAAAATTTACAATTGAGAGTGTACCGGAAAATATGCTTTGGAATGGTATTTTTAAAAGAGATGTGTTCATCTTAAGTTCTTGTTTCCTTTAAACCTTTTGCCAACCTGAAACCTTAAAAGATGTGCCTTTCACCATGTTTAAACCTTTATTTTGAAAAAGATACCTTGTTTTGCCATTCTGAAAGACCAGGAGAGACTTCCTCCTTTGCATCAGTCTCATGGAAAGAACATTTGTTTGATCGCCTTGAGGAGAGTATTGGGAGAAAGAGACATTTGTAACTCCTTTAAGGTTCTGGTCTTGACACAGAATATTGTGAATAATTTGCTTGAATTAATCCAGGGGAAGGGAGTCAATCCTTGGATAAAATAAGTGTTTTGTTGATGTTGTATGTTTGAATTATTGCACTTTTCTGTTAAGTTGAAATTTGAAAGATTTACCTTACACATGTTGTTTTATTGGTGTGAGGGTCAGATTGAGGCTGTACAAAATGTCATCCTGCTTTAGTTTTAGTTTTATAGGAAGGGACACTCTTGTTAGGAAAGGAAAGTTAGGCCTTTATCCCAAACCTTTCTATTAATAAAATTGCTAATGTTGAGAATGATACCTCTTACTCTTCACAGTCCCTTCCCCTGCTCTTCCAACTGACAAATGTAGCATCATATCTGGTTCACTCTCCTGCCAGACCTGACTGTAGATTTCCAAAACCCACAACACAGATCCAAAATTTCAAGGGGCAGTCTCTTCACCTGTCTCTTCTCCAATTTATAAATGTAGCACCAAGTCTGGTTCACTCTCCTGCCTGACCTGACTGCAGATTTCCTAAACACAAAACACAGCTCCCACGCATCAGGGGAGAGACTTTGCACCTGTTCCTTCTCCAGTTCACAAATGTTGCCTCAAGTCTGGTTCAATAACCTGCCTGACTTGACTGTAGATCATAGAATTCCAGAAAATACCTCTTCTCCTTGTACTGGGTCCCTGACCCATTGGTTTGGCTTCTTGCTCTTCTCTTTCTTTCCAATACCGTTTCTAGGCCCTTGTGGACTGCTTCAGGATTTCCCTGACTCGCTCCACAGTTTGTTTCTCTTCTTTGTGGGTCCCAGACCCCTTTAGATCATCTCGGGACCTCCAAGACTTGTTTTAGGCCTCAGTCTCGTAATTCTTTGCTTATTTGTACTTGTGTGGGTCCTTAACCTCTATGTACTACTTTGGTGGGCCTCGCCCAACCTCTTGTCAGTCCCAGACCCTGGTGTATTACTTTGGTGAGACATCTGTCCCTTCTTCACTTTGTGATCAATTGGACAGAACTGGTGTACTCTCCAGCCAGGTACCGTCCCACATGAAACATGTCTTCACTTTCGTTCCAGCTTTTATAGTTATCTGGTTATCCCTTTCTATCTCCCGGGATATTTGTATGTGTCTCTTTCCTTTCTTTGGCCCCCTCCATGTCCCACCAGCCAGCCCAACCCTTTCCCTACCTCTGGGAAATGCTGTCGCGGTCTCCAGGCTGTCCTGGGAGTGGACTCCGCAGTATTAGGCTGTCTCTCGCCTCCTCGACTTTGCCGGTCGGGTTTTCTCCTTCTCCGACACCGGACAAGGTCTCACTACTGTGAGAAATATGATCCAACTTCTACAAAAGCAACCCCCACCCCTTATTGCTCAGTTTTGATCTGCCCGCTGTTTACAGGAAAGATTTCTTAAGATTTTCTTGGTCGAGCGAAATACAATATTGAACTCTTGAAAGAACTGCAGTGGTCACCAACATTTTACGATGATTCTCAACCAACAGCCTGCGAACTAACTAGCACAATAAACATTTTATTATTTCTTTTATGTACTATTAAATATAATTTGACAATGTTCACCTTTGTCATATAATAGCTGTCTTCTTTCTTATAAAGGTGAAACTCATTGCCTCCTTTGCCTCAGCCCTGCACACCACTCGCGCCCCCCTTTATCTTGCCGCTCCATACCCCCTTGGCCCTGTCTGCATATATGTCTATTATTTTGTGGCAATAGAATTGCCATAACCATGTATTCTTCCATATAAATTGTGGCGGTGCACCCCATACAGACTGTTTTGTGTAAGAAATAAATAAATGAGATAAGAGACATATTATGAAAAATATGTAGGAAAAGCAGAGTAAGCGCAGAGTAAGCGCAGAGTAAGTGCAGAGTAAGGGCACTGCCTTTAGTGACAAGCCTTGTTTTGTAAAAAAGAAAAAGAACATCTTTGAAAATAAAACCTGCTAAAAACAAATGATCCTGACAGGATATTAGCACTGGACAGCATTAACATGCGGTACAGATCTGTAGAGGCCCAGGGGGTGGGCCGCAGCAGTAGGATACGTTTCATTGATGACGTCAGCCGGCTAAGTGCTCTGTCTCACGGCTGTATTGTATGTATTGTTCACACATATTCATTTACTAATCACTGGGTTGATTGTTGCCTTCAAGCACCCGACATGAGGCTGTGCAGCCGCACAAACCACGCAATCAGAAGTCATTAACTTGTTTTTAAACGTTGCCAAAGGGGTGATCGGTGCTTCAATTTGCCTCACAGTTAATAAAGGTTTATTTTTCAAAGATCATGTTGCATTTTAATAGAAATGTATACTTTCTTCCCCTTTGATTCACACCCACGTTTAACCATTTTTAGACAGGCAAGCTTAAAGTAAGTTGTTAAATATTCAAGTACAAAGTAAAAGCAAAAATATTTTTCAGGTACTGAAGTAACAGCAGACAAACCATACAACATGGTGCTGAGCATCATAGTATTAACATTGCTTTATTCTCTCAGATGTCAACAACTTGTCTGAAGGCTGTCGCTCTATCCGGCAGCCATGATACCATAAACATAGAAATAGGACCACACCTACTCAAGCTTAATGCATGGAAACGGAAAGCAGACTCCATTGCAATCATTACTAGAATCAAGAGACATAACATTTCATGCATATCCACACTGACAATTGCCAGATTTGGACTGATGTGAAGGAAGGCGCTCTCGAATTGACAGGAGTAACTTGAGTAAAGCTAATAGAGAATGCTGCTGGCGGGAGAACATCAATTTGGGGTTCAAGATACTGCCGGCAGCTAAATCGTAGGTACTCCTGGCGCTGCCTGCGCAATCCCATATGCCCACTGGCCTTCACAGTTTGATATCAAAGAATGACTTATTGCTCAGTGAAACAATTCACTCTGCTTTTGAGAAGTGTTTTGGTCGTATTCCCCTTATCAAAATGTTGACTTTTTGTATAGTGTGTACCACAACCTCGGGAGGTAATTGCTGAAAGAAGGCATGCCTTGTCCTCTGGCTTAAGGCAACTGAACAACTTGCACAATCCCACTTGCCAGAAGTGTTATTGTATAGTGCATTCTTCTGTACTTGCAAAGCATCTCTAAGTCTAAGGCTTTCTTAAGTCTGACGTTTTAAGTTTTATTGATAAAACTTCAATGTAAACTGTGCAACCCACTTATCCCTATACATGTTTGTGGATTTAGGAAATGAGATTTTGTATGTAAAAAGGGATGGAGAATACTCAATGAACTGTATTTGCCCTTATTCCTGTTGTTGGTCTTACATCACAGTTAATCACACATGTTGTGTCAGATTCATTTCAAATCTGGTTTGGTTCCTTGCATATTCTCTTTATTGAACTCAATGTTTCGGGCAATGAAAGAAGAGAATGCATAGCCACTGGTAATTTAGTATGGTAGGCAGTGTTGTCTACCGGTTATCTCCAGGAGAATGAAACAGATCACATGAGCACAACTCTTGACCGTAAGCTGAACTATCAAAGAACAAGCATGGTGAAGAGTGCATGTAGTGATACAATGGCAATATTTGGGTGCTAGTCGCTGCTCTTAGCGTGATCACAGCAGTTGGGCTTCTGAAGCTGCACCCTGCATGTGTTATTTATGCAAATAGATAGCTGGCATAGCCTGGAATAAGATGTCTCCACTTGGTTTTGACTTCACTTCTTGTGATGTGCTTTCATGTAGATCAAAGGTTGTGTGATTTCACATCCTGTGATGTAATTGGGTCCGTAATGCCACTTCCTCTACCCCTGGCTGCTTCATCCACCCAACTGCCCCACCGCCACCTGAACAAAATAACATTTAACATCCTTGCCCGCCCCCTAAAACATAAACCATGATAACAACCTCCCAGCGCCAGTCAGTTCTGTTAGATGTCCACAGGAGTGCCTCCTTCCCATGTGTCCCCAGAGTGCAAAGCTCCCAGAAGTTCGCTCTTTGCGCTGGGAAAGGATTGGCCTCAGGGGAGACTGGGATAGGAACAAAATGATGAACTCACCCACCACCGACAGAAGGCTTAAGGCGCTAGAAGACAAAGCAGAATAACGTTGTCCCTCTGTCACTACCTCGACCATTGTTCTCTTAGCATCGTGAGTATTTTCCAAACTCTTAAAGTAGTCACCGGCAAATCCTCACGATAGCTGGGGAAGAGCAATTGTCTTTCTTATTGGCTATGTCTTCCAACAAAAACCCAGGCTTCTGATTCTTTTTCTGAACGGAAGCCGGCAAGCAGACATTGCTTGTCAAATTATGTCTGTTACTGACCGCAAGCTTTCCAGAGGAATGCAATGAGGCTTACTTAAAAAACGTTTAATCTAGGTGTGTGGCGAACCAGAAGAAGGAGTCGGACGACTTAGTGTCATGCTCGATATAGTTTTATTCAAATAAAAAGGAAAACTCCTAACTTGCCCTATTTCTATCAGGAAAGTTCCCTACCTATCAAAAACTAAAACTAAGAGTGCTCGTCAAGGTCCAAAATAAAAGTCTTCCTTCCGAATCCTAATTGCTAACTGGCGCTACCATTTTAGAAAAACAAAAACAAAATGGAGGAAACCAGGGCACAGTCTCTGGGTTAGATTTCTGCCTGGCCCAACACTTGAGGTTTCTCCATAGCTCATAAAGTTCAACAATAGTTCAGATCTTTCTTGCAGACATTAGTTTAAAATAAAGGTTCCTCAGTATGTTTCTACCTACACCAAGTCTCTTGAGAACAAGCCTATGGCTCTTGGCTCTACGATGTCTTATGGCTCTCTGGGAGACTTGTTCACTCTCGGGTATAAACTCTATATAGGGCAAACGCCCTCGGGTTACTCCGGTTCCAGTAACCTTGCCAGCTTCCCCAGCTTGGATGTAAAATGTTTGTATTTGTCTCAATGCGGTTCACACAGGGCACTTGCCCCGTCAGGTTTCACAGGCTCCCGTAAGCTTGTTGGTTCTCTTAACCATGATTCAAAGTGTTCGTATTTTTCTCGTTCCGCTTCATACAGGGCACTTGCCCGTATGGGTTCTCAGGCTCCTGTAACCTCATAGGCTTCCTCAACCTTAGTTTGCTGTATTTGCATCTTTCAGTGGTAGTCTCTCTGTGGGAGCGTCCGCTTCCCTGGTACTGCGTCTGTCGGCAGTTGACGCCTGTTGGACATGGAGTAGAGTCAATTATCCACTCCCGTGGTATATCTGATCTAGACGTCGGTTGCTAGATCCCAGGCCTGCCGCAGCTTTCTCGTGGTCATGCCACCAGAGGAAACGGGTGCTCACCTCCTAAGCCTCACGTGGCGGGGTGAGGGCTCCTCTATTGGGAGAAGGGAGAAATTGACAAGGTTTGTCACAGTGGTGAGAGTCTAAATTGTATTAAAGGCACAATCTACTGCCCCCTAACCTAAACTGAATCTTTTTTAAATAGGGTTTTCTACTGCTCTTAGGGGAGGACCAGTCCTGCCTCTAGTTTCAACCTCTACCAGGAGTATGTATAATAACAGTTTCCTTATTTTAAAGCAATAGGTAGACACATCCTGCTCAGACACTAACACTTGTTCAGGAGCATACCCAGATGGCAGACGCCGACTCCTTGGTAAACGAACTCTCCTCTGTGCTAAGCACGTTTTGCTATGGCAACAATGCGGGTAACTTCTGCCGTACATGCGCAAAGGGGGGGAAAAGGAGGAACCCCTACTCCCTGGAGCTGGGGTAGTAGTGTACTACCTATTAGCCTTTGCCATATATGGTGCCCCCAGAAAGGCGTTCCTAGCTTTATCTGAGTGTTTTGAGGGATCCACTGTTGGGCAAATGGAGCACAGGAAAGCCATGACCCTCAAGGCAGGAGAATCCTTTTAACTGTAGCTAGTTTCTACCTCGCACAAAGATGTTTCCCCAAAAACGAGAAGACTTCCTTATTGGGTCAGATTGCGGGCCAGCAGAAAGGGGGTTTCCGGAGTATAGCCACTAGACCGGATACTCATATACTTATGCAAACTCAAAACAGCCTAGTCTGAAAACCCAAACCAAGGAAGCCTAAATCAAGAGTTCAGCTGAAGTCAAGATTATGCGCGTTTCCCAACTTGAATGGTTTTAATCGTGTGTGCGCTGAAACCCGAAATCCTTCTTGCATAACCATGAGAACACTTTCCTGTATTTCAGACTAGCAACTACCATTTCTCATTAGTGCGTTACATGTTGGGCTCGCTTGACTAATCCGGTCCTCAAAATGGAGCGCCACCTCCCCAGAAGGTGCCCCCCCCTTCATGTCGCTGAAAGGCAAGGATGGATGTCATTGGTACAGTAGTGGATGGAGAGACAGTCCTGCCTTGCAGAGTGCACTTGCCTCAGTAATGCACTCATGTTCCCCTTGCAGTGCCACAGAGGATGGGCGTGACATGAAATCTTTTCAGGTCTGCACGAGGACCAAATGCCAGTGAGCCTGTTCTACTTGGGGTCTACTCGTTAAAGTCCCCAGTATGGGTCACCCCTCAGTACTGTAATGGTGCTGTCCTTCCCTGCATGAGTTACACTGGTTTCAGTCCTAATACACGAGTCCTTGGTGGTGTCACTGGTTCATCCCAGTCTGATAGAGTGGTGCCCCCATGGCTGCAATGGAAACCCTTGTCTTATGCCATGTGAGCACATAACGCACCCAAAAGGCAGGTGCGGTGTGCTCAATTGAATAAACACACACACACACACAGCACTTCTTTTAATGAAAGTTCCCCAGCACACAACTGCTGAAATTCCTGTTTGTGAAACAATAGACGGCATCAGGCAGAGAATGCTTGTAGAAACCAGAATCTAAACACTCAACTTGTTTGTTTCATAAATTATTCCACAGCAAATGTACAAACAATGTCTCCACAATAATAGCATCATAATTCATTGTTTGTTTAGTCCACATAAACAATGTGTTTTCCCATATTTTGTCCACATTAACAATGTGTTTTCCTATATTCTCTTTATATTACCTTTGAACGATTTTCTTTATTTATTAAACACATTTGCTGCTTCTCCCTCACTTTTGTTTTGGTGTCCACCCCTTCTTTGTTGATTGCCCTCCATTTATCTCCTGCCCTACAATTTAAATATTATTTTATCTTCACTGATTTCCTTTATCCTTGTCTACAATTACTATCTATAATCCATTCATCCCTGCCTTTCCATTTATTTTCCCCTCCATTTTCTATTACATTTTCTGTATTCAGGCATTTTTATAAAATAATACTTTTCCAGATGCATGAAGTGGGGCGATAGTGGGGCGATTCTGACATTTTCAAGGGCATTACAAGGAGAGCAGCAATCTTTCATATGGACATTAAAGGGTTCCATGTAATGAAGACACCACGAACATGGGCGTTTAAAAAAAAAATAACTTGCGGCAAAAGGCTGTGGTGTGGCCCCCGCAATCCATGCAATGGATTCAGGGGACACTCCCGCAACCTCTAGACCCAGTGGGTAACACCCCCGCAAACCCTGCTCCCCTTGTGTGGTTTTATGGAAACACTTTTACCGGGTCACACCACAGCCTTTTTGCTGCGATTATTTTGTAAAAACAGCAATTTTTCGGCGACCATATTACTGGATACACATTAAAGGATGTGAAGGGTTAAACACTTGTAGCCAAAAATCTTTTTTTTAAAATAGGACATGACAGATATGATTAATGTGAGCCCAGAGAAAGTACTAAAGGAGTTTCCCCTGTAACGAGGGGCTGCTGATGAAGTAAGTTGTGCAAATATTGCTGCATGTTGTCACCCATTGAGGGCAGCCAAGAGTCTACACTGGGTCTTGAAAAGGAGGCCCTCAATGTTTGGGTGCTCAGGACACTGATTCCTCTTTGCCTGTTCCTTGGATGTTTTGGACTGTAAGCCCCATCATCCCTGACCATTGACAATGCTTACTAGGGCTGATGGGAGTAGTAGTCCAAACATCTAGTCTGCCAAATGTTTCAGCCCTTAAACACTCTCCTGAGTGTAGCTGGAATCTCAGTATGCCCTGATGCCTTTGCACCGTCGTGTGGATTATAGAAAGTAAATGGCTTTCTGCCTTTATAACAAAAACAAAAAAAAGCATGAACATTAACATTCAAAACTGAAAGACAATTAATCATTTATGGAAAACTAGAAAGACCAAGTGCGCCTACACTTTTTGGCTGCGAGGTTTTAATGAATCACTTAATCAAAGCATCCAGACATTTAACATGCCACATGGAACACCACCTTCCTGTCCCAGTAGCTGGAATATCATTATTTCCTTATGTTTAAAAATGCCTTTAATTTCTGGGATCTCACAAAACATGACTGCTCCCTGTCCTTGAACATTATGGCATTCAAGGGTCAAATGTTCCAAGATCTGGACAAGCGGCCCGCTCCCCTCCACCGTGCCTCCCTCCACACCTGCCTCCTTCCTTTACGCATCGATGCCTCTGGGTTAGGTGCGCCATACAAATTGCTAAATAAATAAATCCATAATTTATCCTACCTAGGGAAGGTCTCCAAAGACATTGAAAATGATTTGCGGGCTTGAATCTATTTACCAGCTCATTCAATATAGTCCACAGTCTCCTTGCTGTGCTAGAGCCGTGCCATCAAGTAACTATGATTGTACAGACATTTCAACAAAACTCTGTTAACAGTTACCCCCACCCATGCCAGTTCTATCCAAGTTCCGCCAGGCCATAACTGTCAATAACCAACATTGAACTAACAGTTTTCAGATTTTTTAAGGGCATTTAATAATCTATGCCGTCAATTTGGAATGACATACCAGGTATTGTTTTTACAAAACAGAAACTGTGACAGTGCCTGATGGGAGCTTGCCAACATGCAAATACATTTGATTTAATGCATTTTTGCACTAAGGGGATTTTTGGTGTTGCGCAAGCACCATTCAAAATTGCACTGTGCAGGTGCAAAGTTGACCTAATAGGATCTGAGGCCCCACACCAAGTACTCGCCCTTTGTTTATCCTCTTCGGTTCCCAGTCTCTCCTGCCCTGTCCACCCAAATCCTCCATGTGAATTTACCTACCTCCGGCATCCGACGCACCACCCAGCCCACTTCAAGCCCCCCAGCTCGATCCACTTCTGACTGCCCCTCCCGCACACTCTTCTCCGGTCTCCCAGGCCAAGCCGTCACTCCCATGTCCTTCCCATCCATTGGTGGGCTTCTGTGGGAGGCACAGGAAACGCGTTCGACAATCTTGACTATGGTAGCAAGTACCTCTTCCAGGCAATATGTTCTTAATTATTAGGGATTATTGGTGGTAATACATTTACCTCTGGTAGTAATGTTTTTACCACCAGTGGTCATTTTAGCACCAGCGGTAATCGTTTTTTTCTTTCTGTGATTAGCAGTATTGCACTTCTGGCAGTAAATAAGTTACCGCTGTAGGTATCACTACAACCCTTTCTGTAACTGAAGCCCTAATTGGCGACTGTCACTTCCGCAGCTCACTGGCTCCTCAAGGGCATAGCTATAACTTTGATTGGTTCTCCCACATCCTCTTTATGAGTCAAATGTGTCAGTCCAGTGGATAGTGTGACGAATCCGGAGATGTTGTCACTTCTCCGAGATAGACAAGCCCTTCCCATGAGGCTCGGATTGTGAGGCCAGTTGCCGATAGTCCCCCTGGGGGTGGTACTCAAAGGGAGGATCTCATGAGAAGAGACCTCCCTTTGGGGTGCAATCGAGGACCTAATGACCTCTGACGGGCCCATGGGATCAGGGCTGGCCCTGGAATACCTTAAGACAAAGTATCTGCACCTCGAGGAGGTTGGGGTGCAGGATTCACATACTCCAACACAATTCAATAAGGGCCACTCAAATGGATCAGCCCAGAGACTGTTAAGTTCATAAGGGTTTCTTCACCATAGCTTGACACAGTGCAGCCCTAACACAGTGCCCAAGTTCCCTGCCTCCAAGAGAACTCCCTCCCGAGCATGACACAGACACATTTATAGCAAATTAGAGGGAGCAAAGTGCCCCCACCTTTCACTGCACAGTCTTAAACAGCTACATTGTCAAACATTAGCTCATTGGCAATTAAACTTAATTGGACTAAACCCTTCAAAAATGAAATACATTCTGGCGTGCATATCTGTCTTTTCCTCCGGTGTTCTGCTCAATTTATCATTGTGCAGCTGGATTCCTTCAGATAAGGGTTTCGACCAGGCTCCCTTTAATCTGGTTTCTGTCCATAAGTCAAGTTTCTGAAGGCATGATTGTCCCTAAACGTCTCAACTTTTAAAATGATCTCATCACTGCATACTTTGAGCACTCCTTAGTTCCCTCTGTTCAAGCCACATTTGGTTGCATGCATTTTCATTAAAGGCAATTTTAGCCTGAATGATTTTATGTCCGTGTACAGAATATCTCATTGTCCATTCTGTGCTTTTCCACCTTTCTACAACATGGTAATGCCATTTTCGACATTATAACACAATGCCTTTGAACTCTAATATGTTGCATCATTATAGAAACCCATGTTTGCATAATTGTCACCACATAAGTCCCTTTGAATTTCTCTGGTTAGGTTTAAGTGGGTGGAGGTCTCCACTTCATTCAGCTGTTGATTCAACCTATACATATAGGTTGGGACCTTCATTACAGGAGAACATCTAGGGAGAACGCAATATACCCACCCTCTACCCATGCCCTAATCACCAGTACAGTCCTTAGACCCCTATTTCAACACAGACTCCCATAGAGAGAGTAGACCCATGTACTTCTGTAACATCCTTGAGGTTTACCTAACCAACAGTACTGGGACAAAAAGGATCATTGAGATCACTGAGGGTTTGCCTGAACCAAGTACTGGGACGAGGTGACCCACAGGAGGAATAAGGACTGACATGACAGACACTACTGCAGGTGTGGACATTGTGTCAAGTTGGTCAACACCTTTGAACCCTTCCCTTAACTCATCCTCACCGCTTTCTTCTGTTGAGTCCGTTGACTGTTCAGTTTCCTTCTTTTTGCGGAGCTTCCTTGTCTTCTTCTCCTTTCTTTCCTTCTTGTGATGCAAATAGGGGCGTGGCTCCTCAGAGGCCATCGTGACCAGAAGGAACCAATTCCCGGGGACCCCCAAGGAGCCAGTCCTAAATCAGGGAAAAAGCCGGTTGGCTGAAAAAACCCTGAGTGCGGAGAATGATCCTCTTTATGGATGGCTGAGATTCTGATGGTTGGTAAGTATAAGTTCCAAGAGTTGTTCAATATTGTTTTCTGTACAAGGTTAAATAACTCCAGCTCCTGACAGTCGATATTCGGAGGAGATAGACAGGATCAGTGAAACTATGCCACAGGAGTCTTTGGATTAAGGAGAAATGTAGCCGTGGGAATCCGCTGCCTGGCCAAGAGTGGAGAACAGCCAGGCGTAAAGGTAAGGTGTCTTGCGGGATACTGGGGAAGAGACGAAGTGCTCATGGGACAAGCGACTTCACCAGACAGAATCGGCAAGACAGCGGCAAACAAGAAAAGATCGAAGTAGATAGCTAACTAAATATTGAAGCAGAATAATGGCTGAGGAAGTACAGAGTATAGAACAGGGAAGCAAGGGTAGCAAGGTAAGTAAACAAGGAAGAGAAAGAGAACCCTTAACTCCTCAGTGTAATCTAAGCAGCACTCGATATAACCGCGCCCTGAAAAAGAGATCACACCTCGAGAGTGAAAAGAAAGTTCAGAATCCAGGCTAAAGGAAGGAAGAGAAAAGTTAGTACAAAGTAGACTAAGTCACAGGAAACTAGCGTTGGAAGTTCTATCGTGAAAAACGATGATACAATGCATCAGTGCTGTGGTGCGTGTGACTTATATACGTCGCAGTGGCCATCTTGGAACTGAAGCATAGACCCCTGACTGGCACTTCTTACTCCATCTTAGGTGTGTCTCCATCGACTCCATATCTTCCATGGCTGATGCATTACAGTATGCCCCCTCCGATGTATAGGTCCTCCTGGTTTGCGTGGATACAACCTATGAAACCTGTGTACCAATTCCAGAGCATGCACGTGGGTCTTGGGTTCCCACGTTCTCTCCGACTTTGGATACCCCTTCCAGTGTACTAAGTACTGTAGGGTGCCATGTTTATAATGTGAGTCCACTAACCTGGCCACCTCGTATTCTTCTGGCTCTGGAGAAGGCGTGATGCTTGTTCTCTTGTCTGTTCTGTGAAACTGATCTTCCACATAAGCCTTAGGTAAGGAGGTATGAAAAACCGGGGGTTTTCTCTTGAATTTAGCAGGTAGTTTAAGCTTGTAAGCTACTGGATTTATTTTGGCTTCAAATTGAATTGGACCTATGTATCTCAGAGAAAATTTACCCAGATGCGCCCATCTCGGCAAATATTTGGTGGATAACCAAAGCAATGTTCCAGAGTCCCACTGTGGATTGGGTCTTCTTTTGGAGTCTGCATCTCTCTTATAGATCTTTCAGCTCTCCTCCAAAGTGCTGAGTGCTAACCAATGTATCCTCTGGAGATCTGTCAGAAATTCATTGACCGCAGGTCCACTGGATCTAGCCTAGGTAACAAACGTGGATGGTATCCATAGGTGCATTTAAAGGGGCTGATACCAATTGCTGTGTGGAAAGTATTGTTATACGCAAACTCAGCCATAGGAATTAATGTTGCCCAATCATCCTGCTCCTTGTTGCAAAAACAGCAAAGATACTGTTCCAAGTTGGCGTTGAGCCTCTCCGTCTGACCATTGGACTGTGGATAGTACCCAGAGGAGAATGCCATTTCAATACCCAACTCCTTACATAGAATTGACCAGAACCTAGAGGTGAACTGGACACCTCTGTCAGAAAAGATTACTCGTGGTAGTCCGTGTAAACGTACTATGTCTCTGAGAAAAATAGATGCAGTCTCCGCAGATGAAGGTACCCCGGTAAGAGGAGAGAAATGTGCCAATTTTTAGAAAGAGTCCACCGTGACCATTATGGCAGTCTTCTCTTGCGATGGTGGCAAATCCACAATGAAGTCAATTGAAAGGTCCTCCCAAGGACCAGCAGGCAATCTAGGCTGCTGTAAGAGGCCTAGATGCTTCTGTCGAGAGACCTTCGCACCGGCACATACCGGGCATGTCTTGACAAATGTAAGGACGTCAGAATGAACAGAAGGCCACCAAAAACTTCTTGTCTATAACTCATATGTAGCCTTCTGCCCCTTAAGACTGGCTAGAGGGAGATCATGGCAAAAGTGTAATGCCTGTTGTTGGAGTTCTTGAGTAGGTAGGAAAAGAGCAGAATCGTGAAACCACAGGCCTTCCTTCTCTTGTAAACGTTCCGGTAAGGAGTTCTTTTTCTTCCAGATCCTACTCTCATCTCTAACTTTCTGTAGATATTGACTGATAACTGCAATGAATCTTTGCCTGGGTAAAAGGACCTCCTCCTCGACCTTCTTATCCTCCGTCGCTGGCCAGCTTCTTGAAAGGGCGTCTGCTAATCCGTTCTGTGTTCCAGGTATATAAGTGATCCGGAAATCAAAAGTGGAAAAGTAATACGCCCACCTGGCATGCCAGGAATTGCAACACTCCATCTGCTGGAGTACCCGCAGATTTCTATGATCTGTTTGGATAATGAATGGGTAAGTATCCCCCTGTGATAGGTGCCTCCACTCTTCACACGCCATCCTCATGGCCAATAATTCTCTCTCTAAGACTCAGTAGTTACGTTCACTAGTAGTGAAAGTTCGAGAATAGTAAGCTATAGGGCGTTCTTGGTCCTTCTGGTCTTCTTGTAAGAGCACTGCTCCCATGGCTCGACCTGAGGCATCCGTCTCCACAATAAAGGGTTTTGATTGGTCCGGCTGGATCAAAATCAGAGTGGTGGTGAACAAATCCTTGAGTTTGAGAAAGCTTTTTGCGCTTCCGAGTTCCTGTCTGAAAACGCTTCCCTTTTTGAGAAGAGAGGTTAATGGTAGTACAATTTCAGAGAAATGTGGAATAAAGCGACGATAAAAGTTTGCCAAGCCAAGAAATCATTGAGCCTCCTTGACTGATGAAGGTTCCGGCCACCTAAGAATGGCCTTCACCTTGTCTGTATCCATTCGTACCCCTGTAGAAGATAAAATTAATCCCAGGTAAGGCACCTCAGAAGCCTCACTTTTCAGGCTTAGCGTAGAGATGATTCTCCTTCAGTCTTCATAACACCTCCTTGACCTGTAACCGATGTTCCGTTAGAGCTGTGAAAAAAATGAGGATGTTGTCTAAATAGACCGATACATTGAGCTTATCGGCAAACATACCATCCATGAATCTTTGGAACACTGCTGTGGTATTAACTAAGCCAAAAGGCATCACACGGTATTCAAACAACCCCAGCGGTGTTCTGAACGCAGTCTTCCATTCATCACCGGATCTTATTCTTAACAGATGGTATGTCCTGCGTAGATCTATCTTAGTGAAGATTTTTGAATCCTTGACTGCTTCCAGTATATCTCTAATAAGGGGCATCGGGTATCTATTCCGGACTGTGATTCTATTATGTCCCCTGTAATCTATACAAGGGCACAGCTCCTTAGTTCCCCTCTTAGATACAAAAAACAAAGATGCTCCTCCAGATGACTTTGACTTTCTTATGAGACCGTTCTCAAGATTGGAGTCCAAATACTCCTGGAGAGCGATTCTTTCTTGTTGTGATAATGGGTACATTTGTCCAAAAGGAACCGGGCTCTGCTCCTTCAGATATATGCCGCAATCTTCTGGACGATGAGGTGGAAGGAGTTTGGGAACCTTATCTTCAAATACCTCAGCAAAATCCTTGTACTGTTCAGGAAGAGAGGAAACAGAAACACACGATTGTTCTATCCTAAGTGCCGTGTGTACTTCTACCTTAGGTTCCCTGAAACAATGTGCTTCACAATAGTCAGAATTGAATCTTAATATGTTGGAGCCCCACTCTATGAAGGGATTATGTCGACGCGGCCAGGAAATTCCAAGTATTAAAGGAAAGTAGGCTGCCCTAATAACATCAAAGACAAGGTCCTCTGTATGATTACCCATCGAGATCTGTAGAGGATGGGTTTCCATGGATATCGGTCCTGAAGAGAGAGGATGCCCATCTACTCCTTCGACTAGTGTGATTCTTTGCATTGTGTATGGTTTAAATAACCTTTACAAATGTGTTCACATTTAAAGTAAAAAAAAGAAAAAGATGTACCAAAGCAGAATCATAAAATAATACAAAACAATTAAAAAACCCTAAATCTTAACAGCAAAATAAAAATTCATGTTAACTCAAGTTTGAAAATTCACAAGACACAAAATGTTAAAAACAATCAGTTATTAGATTAACAAGACGTTAAAAAAAACATCCACTCTACATTTGCGTAGATATAAAGAGTTATCGCTAAAATGTAGTTATACTAACACTTCAAAGTGTCATTAGACATCCTCAATACAAGTGGCACATGGTAATTACAATCTACATACTAGTTGTCAGCTGTGGCCCGCAAGTCAGAAGTATTTAACTTTCTTTCACTTAATTCTAAGAATTTAAAAAAAGCTGCAACTGCTAAAGTATCCGAGGTAGTTCTGCCGCTTAAACATCTGTGCCAGAAATGCATCTCTTGAACCCACTGATTAACTGGAAACTTTTTACCCAGGTAACAAGACCTTTTTCCATTTAACCCTTTAAAAAAGACAGCAGGTGTCTAGTGGTTTCAACGTTGCCTTTAAGATCTCAGAATCGGCACCCTGAATTTTCAGATGTAATAATACCACAGCGTAAGAGAATTTCATTGGTTAACGATAAGTTCCATCAGAAACTTTACAATATTCTTCTATGATATCTATCCGGAAATGTAATGATATATGGTGCAATTTCACCCCTCTTTTCATGTCCATGATAGAGATGCGACATGGATGTATAACCAAGTAATTTCTTTCATGCGTCTCAAACCAGTCGTGATCATATAACTGGTTTTGGTATTCATGCTAATTTTTTGAAAAATTCTCTCACAATGGTTTCTAATTACGCTGACATAATTTGTACATTTGCCAGTAGAAGTCAAGTTAATAGACACCTGCAGGTTCACATATAGGCAATCACGAATTAGCAGAAGTAATTTCCTAAACATAGTCAAGAGACTCCACTCCACCCGGACATGAATAGAGATAAGGCCCAGTTCAAACCTTATTGCAGCTAATGGGACACAGGTAGGTACCCCCAAAACTCTTCTACATATCTTAGCTTCCCACAAATCTAGCAATTTCAATGCTACATTAAAGAATATTTCTTGTCCATAAATTAACTTGGGAACCACCTTTGCTACATAAAATTTCAAAACTGGCATGATAGTAACAGATCCAAACGTTTGATTTAGCACCAGGGCTTGAGAGAGCAACATGGTTTCCTTTTGATTTAGCATGTGCTTCCCATTACTAAAATCTGGCGCAGCAGATATCGTATACCCAAGATATGTAATACAGAGGGTTGAGGCAATCACTGTGTTCTCCCAACACCACAACGGGGTCCTCATTCTCATACTTCTTGATTAATCTTGAGGCCATTATCGCTTGCATATGCTGAAAAAGACTTATGACATCTTTTTAACCCCACTCACGATTTATCAAAAAGTAGGAAGTCATCAGCAAATACTAGCCAAGATACTTTCTGGATACCCACTGTAGGTTATATTAACACAACTGGGCTCTGGTAGGCATTTGCGTCAGATACGTAAAGGTTTAACAGACATGCAGGCAGAATACAGCCCTGTCTGATTGCAGCCAGAACATAGCCCTGTCTCAGACCAGACAGGGTCAGAATACAACAGGGCATAGCCTCATCTCTGTTCAGCCTAACCCTGACTGATGAATTCTCATGGAGACCTATAATGAGATCCAAGAGGCCACTAGGAATCCCCCAGTTGTTCAACTTTCTCCAAAGTCTGGCACGATGAACACGATCAAAAGCTGATGATAGGTGGATGGAGGCTATGTACATACAGGCATCAGCAGTACCCGAAGTTGTTTTTGAATGGACCTGAGAACAAGGTCATCTAGAGATGTAGAATGTGCCTTACGAAAGCCAGTCTGAAATTTAGATAGCCTTGAAGTATCAACAGCCCATTTTTCCAAATGCTGAAGTAACATAGATGAAAAAATCTTACTATCAGCGTCCAACAAGGAAATAGGTTTGTAATTCATAGAGTCAGATCTTAGGACGTTTTTGAAAATGGGGACAATGAAGGCAGTTTTTCACATAGTAGGGTACGTTTATGTGAAGATAACACTTTCAAATAAAATAGCCAGAGCATTAGCCCAGTTTCCCGGGTTGTTTTTTAGAATGGCATTCGACAGCCCATTGGGCCCCGCAGCTCGCGAGGGTTTGTAAAAGGTTATTAGGTCGAACACCATATTTGGATTTATTTTAATGGGCAGGTCTTCAGCCATCACGTTGTTAGATTTCACAGTGTGGTTTGAGGATTTAACATTAACCAAATCATACAAGTTATGAAAAAACATTACCCAAGTTGACTCATCTACTCCATTTAATTGGGCAGTGCATGTAGATGGGGCTTGACTATTAATTAGGGACCAAAACATGCCCACATCTTTTTTCGATAGGGCTCTCAACATCGATTCTGAATCTTGCTGTAACAAGAACGCACAACGATGTTTAAAGGAGATATCATTTTGTTTTATTGACTTGCACTTGGCCAATTTCTCTTCATGTGAGATTGAGTTGACTCTTTATTAACCCTACCACGGACCTCATCTCTGTTTTTTTTCTGGTCAAGTTGCTCATCATAAACATGTAGGTGTTTCTTACGATCGGATTTCCAAAGTGGGTTAAGATTATGCGTAGCACCAGAAATAAAGGCATCAGTGGTGCCTTCAAAATTCCTCACATTAAACACTTGAATCTTCCATTCAAGCGTTGAGGGGGCCATCGTTTCTTTAAACCCCTGAGGTAACCTGTCTACATTCCGAGCAGTTCTGCAGACAGCATTTCCCAGAGCAGAGACCTTTAACTCAGTGGGGCCTATGATGGTATTATCAAATAGTGTAAAAGGAAAGTTTAGAGTGGCTCTCAAAATACAGTGTTCGCTCATTGAGGTTGGGTGAATAGAAACATTTGAGCAAATCTCAAACATTTGGGGATCGACAAAGATATAGTCAATCATGGTTTAACTAGAGCCACGAGACCAGGTTAGAGGATATCAACACAGTTCCCAAATTGACCATTCAGGGGATATACATTTAAGGAGGCAAGTGTGGAGCTCCATTGCAAACCGTCTTTAGCTTTCTGATCGTAAAAGGAATAGTCAGATTTACGATTGAGCAAAATATCTTCAATCAATAAGCAGACACATTTGACATTCAGGTCACCGGCTAACAGAACATGTTGCGACCCACTTCTCACTTTCCATTTACACACCAGATCAACAATGGACTGCAAACATTCATCCAATTCCCCCCCATGCCTTTATGCCAGTAGATGTTAATTAAAAAGACATGAAACAAGTGGAAGAGTAAAACCAGCTCAATCGCCAAGAGCCCATACGGAAGGTTGGGAACCTGTTTGGAGGCCACACGAGGTCAGATCGTAGTGCAATAACCAAATCACTGTAGGGTCTACCCATTCCGCTGGACTTTGCTGCATGAAAAAAGACATGATATCCATCCAGTGAGGGAATAGCAGTGAGACAGGTTTCTTGAATCATTATGCAACTGAAATGTCTTAATTCATCCAAAATTACCTTGTTAGTGTGTAAATGGCTGTGGCCTCTAGAATTCCATGACAATAGTTTTAGTTCCCCATTTTCAACACAGCTACTTGCAGACACGTCTTCATCATCGATGCTGCCAGGAGCCAAAATTACTAGGCCCCTGTAGTTTATATGCTCTGCCTTCATTATCCTTAGGATTTAGAGTGTAAGCGTCTCTGACTTCTTCCTCCCATCTCATTGAGAACCCCAGGTTATGCAACATTTTACTTTCTGCTAAGATCAAATCTAGTACCAATTTAGATCGTAGATGAGCTTGTGACACATGATTTTTATCTGGGAACGCAGCTCTCTCAATATCGGCAGAAGAAATTGAAGTCAATGTAGTAATTTCAGCTGAAATTAACAGAATATTCATACAATTTAAACAAATTGGCATGGAATCACAGAGGAGACTAGACATTAGTGAGGCATTGTGAGCCTCCTGGGTTTGGCTATTAGTGGGTGTTCTAGATACCTCTTCTGTGGCTGATTGCAACATATGATTGGAGTTAAAGTGCTCCATCCTACTGTTGGATGGTTTATTATTAGCAATGCAGGGATCACTTTCCCTGTAGACCACATTTTTTAAATGCGTTACAACAACCTTTGAACACGCATAAGTGTGACAAGACACTGTGTTTACTGAAGAATACTTCTCACCCCGTGAGGGTTTCACACAGACTGAAGTAGCTGCAAAAATGTCTTTCAGATGGAATTTATAGCTTATCAAGTAGGGCACCTAAATTAGTATGTTTAAAATGATCAACATACGTTTTCTCTGAACGTACAGAGGGTGGGCAAGGAAGAGGATGTTTCAATGTATCGAATCCAGTCTCAGGCTTGTGTTCATGAGTGCTTTGTCGGTCAAACGTTTTAAGTACCCAATATGCTGGTCAATAGGGACATCATCACATTGTGAAATGCTCGACCAATGGGAGGGCAGAACAAGTCACTATTGCCAATAGCATGGTCCGCTAATTTATCATTAGCATGGTGGTCCGCTACATTAGGATTTGTGACCGAACTCAATAATCCTAACTTTACTTCCATATCACATCTGCAGTTACACAAACCATCATTCACCACCGGTGGTTTCAGAGTTATAGGAGTCTTTACAGATGACAAGACTAAAGGCACTCTACATAAGCCTTGAGCGTGACTAGTTGACAAGAGCGGCACTTCATCAAGAAGAGCCTGCTTGCGTTCAGAGTGGATTACCGTCTGTACGTAAGCATCTTTTACCATGTCGCTCTGTACATGTGTAGGTAACTTAGGTGTGAATAATCCGCCACTGCAAAGATCAGATACCAAAGGGTCACCAGTGAAAGAAATACAGACCCACTCATATCAGGTGTGAGTTTTGGCTCCAATTCAGACGTCAACCCAGGTGCAATACTCTGGATGTTTGTAATAACAGACTGAACGCCAGAAAAACTCTCTTAAGACACCGGCGTTAATAATGGGCCTATGCCTTTATTTGGCTTCTTATAAGCCTTCATCGGGTCGATTATGGAAAGGTTGCAGAACAATTTCAAGGAAGAGCTGTTACGCCTCTTAAGCAATTGTTGGTCCTTCGTCTTTTTTTCCCTAAGAAGGTAGGGCAATCGTTAGGACCATTTTTTTGCGTATGAATTGTGGCAGTTGTTTGCTTTGGGGGAATATCATGAATGGCGGTAGTAATTCTCCTTGGCCTGACGCGTAACTGCATAATTATCATCAGAGACGGGTATTATTTCATTAGCAGATTCCTTTATTATAATAATGTCAGCAGAAGTAGGAGCTTTGCCAAGGCCTGAAATGATAGGTTTCTCAAATGGCACGTTACCGGAGGCCAAATGGCCGACACATGCTTCCAAATCTCCAACCTTTGCATACATAGAGGATAACATAGTAGCGAGAACCTTTGCCTCATCCGAGATAGTACCATACAGTTCAGCAGAAGAACGCAAGGCCACATTAAGTGCAGAAAGGCTAGGAGAGGACGGCTTGACACAATCGTCGGCTTCTCTGAGAGTATGAGGAATTACTCCCTCGCTAGGTTGTGTAGAACAATCTGTGGAGGAGATAGAATGAGAAATAAAGTCTGTGAGTTCAGTAGGCGAGCCGATGCGAGAGGCATCCCAAGTTTGCTGGGTAACACTACCTAAGGTTACGCGGCTTTCGTATGGATTATTGAGTCTGCATATTCAATTATGCTTAAATCGTTCAGGGTGTTCATTTGTGTCCGATCTATCACTGCGGTTTTCCTGAGAGGGACTATTGTCTTAATTTCCATACTAATCCGAGTTATTTTCGGGAAATAATCCATTATACATTGACCGGCAATGGGAGACCTTGGTAGGGGAGTGACAACAGGGCCCGCAGAGATGGATTTTGGGCTGCGCTTACTGCAACCCTCGTGCTTGAGCTTCTCCACACAAGCTGAGGATGTTGCATTTAAGCAGGCAAGAGAATTTGGGACACCTAAACTGTGACTCAACACTGCTACAAGCGCTGCTTCATTGTTACAGCGCAGGTCGCCACCATGAACCACTTGGTTTCCAGCCGAACCAGTCATGGTTTCAATCGCACAAGTATCCATTTCTGCAGTGTCCCTCCTGAGCGCATTAACTGGTTGAAGTCGGGGTTGACTGCGCAAACCTGTAAGAAGATTCATGCAGGTATTTACTGCACTTCAGGAGTAACAAAATAGAAAATGCTCAACAAAATTATAGAGCTCACCAATGAGAGCCTTCGATTAGCAGAGTCTCAAGCCACGAACTAGGTAGCAGAGAACAAATATACACTGTGCGGTTATGATATGATAGGTTATTTATAACGCGCTTAATACCCAGAGGCTTCCGAGCGCGGACCCGGGGATCGAACCTGTGGTGCTCCGTGCCGTCTTGCTTCCACAGCGAGCACGTTGTCCCTGAGCTATCCTCCCGAGGTACAAAGGGAGTAAAAACAATCACAGTAACTCCCTGCAGTCACCAGTACAGACCAATTTCTAATAGGAAGGCTTTAAAGTCTGCTAGGAGCAATTAACTGTGCACGGCTCAAAGGGAGTGCTATAACCCCCCGCAGTCACCGGCATGGTAAACAAAAAGTTAAGAGCAAGTGGTTGGGGATGACCATGGCCCCCCCTGTACTTCCAGGCAAATTATATGTTACGGGTTGGAGGTTCTTGAATTCTGTGAAGTTTTTAACCACCCATCAGGTGGACTCCAGTTAAATGCCGCAGATAAGGTTTGGTGGTGCGCGGCTCAAAGAGAGAAACAGTCTCCCCGCAGTCGCCGGCACAGTTTAATAAACAAACTGTGTTTGTACACGCGTCGCTCAAAGAAAGTGAGCTAATGTTCCTCACCGGAGAGCACGGCAACAAATAAGGTCTTAGAGCGCTTGTTAAAAACTAATAACGCTCACAGTTGAAAGTGTACCCGAGTAGGTTTAACTGGCAATGAGATCCTTCAATGTTTCGCATCCGAAGCAAACACCTCATCAGACAACCCCGATACTGAGTAGTAGACAAGACAGTCCTTCATCTCGCAGCCAGCAGACTGCCACTTAATGACCCACTTTGCGGCCCGCTTCGCAGGAAGTAATACACTTGTAGGAAACGTTGGAGGTGGAGCCAGAGAGCACAGCACAACAGGCAGCACGAAAAGACTGGCAGGTTCTGCCATAGCTCTCAACCATTTCTGTTGCAAAGACGGGTGAAAACACCTGATTTTGTTTTTGGCGAGTGGGAGCCCATTGAAATGAATGCGCGTGCAGGAGGCTTGGCACGTGAGTCAGCTCTTTACAAGGCGGATGACACCCGCCAAAAGCATGTGAGTTGAGAGCTATGGGCTCTGCAGACTGCCACTTAAGGACCCACCTTGTGGCCCGCTTGCACTTGCAGGAAATTTTGGAGGTGGAGCCAGAGAGCACAGCACACTAGGCAGCAAGAAAAGACCGGCATGTTTGGCAGACTGCCACTTAATGACCTACTTCGTAGTTATTCTAATTGGCTGGTAGATCGAAGGGCGGGGGGCACTTTGGCTCCACTTGGGCTTCAGCACAAATCATTACAGTTTATTTAGGGTCAGGCCGGATGCATTCATCTTGGCCAGAGCTGAAGCCAACTGCAGTCGACCATCGCCAACTAGTCAACTATTCTAGGCCAATACCCGAACCTTCCAGACCCTCCCTGAACATTGCCAATAATCCCCAAACGTGCTGACCATGGCCGACCATTGCCAACCACGATCGGCCAACATAACCCATGGATTAATATCACCAAGCTTGGCCGACAGCGCCAAACATAGTCACCCATTCCCAAACATTGGGCACCGCTATCAAACCTCCTCGGACACGGACGACCATCGCAAAGCATGGCCGACCATCGCAAAGCATGGCCGACCGCCACCACACAGACCTGTCTCAGGCTGGGATTTTTGAGGAAACCTGAGCCGTTATCTTCAGGATCGTCATAATAATAATATTTTTCTTTGCCAATACCTCTTTTTATTTTGGCAATCCAGCCATCAGTCAAAATCATTGCAAGCAAATGCCGCCCAACAAGGTAGACGTCAAGCCAGCCTTAACCGAGAATGACATTTTACTTCAAAATGTCAGTCACATCGTGAAAGATTACACGGTTCACTCATTTAAATAGTTTCGAGACATGTTATTTCTGCATAGGGAAATAACCTTTTGTGAAATCGTAGCGCGCCATCTTGTTTTGGGACATGCACTGCAAGTTTGTCTTGCAACCTTTCGAATAGCCTCAGATAATGAAAGGTTAGGATTCTGGTAATTCATAATGGAAGACAAATTGCAGAGAGGGCCTCGGGAAACAACCCCCCCTAGATGGACTGTTCCTTCTCCCCCAGGAAGACGGGGAGTTTTAGTCTCGCTGTACCAGGAGTATGTTGATGCCGCCTGTCGCTGTGATTAATGAGCCCCCCAGATTATGCTTTGCCTACCCTGCCTCATATAATTATGAAGCTAAATGGCTAAATTGGTGCCATTCTTTAAAGAATTGTACATTTCTTGCATTCTAATAAATCAGAAGCTCATTTCAGAATTCCGAACATGTGGAAAGTTGATTGCTGCACCTCAGCCCAATCAGTTTCATTTTCTTGAAATAATAAAAACAGTAATTGCCTTTTTTTCCTCAGTGACATATATCCTCATGTCTAAAGTTTGGATGCTTTCATATTTGAATCTATCTTTACACCAAACATTCATTACAGTAACAGAATACATATGGCATGCAAATAAAGTCACGCATGTGACTTGCATACTCGGCATACATGTATAGACATGTAGAGCAGACACTTGCATACCCAAGAAAGAAATGGGAGAAACCTGTAGACAACCTTCACAGGGATATTTATGACATGTTGATTCCATGATCGTTATGCCGATGTTGCTACAGTATGTTTCTTTAAAACCTGTTCTGCAGAGAGCGATATTTACATTTCATACTTGTTCTGCAGATAGAGGTATTTCTCTTTCATGCTCTTTCTGTACAAGTCTTTTTTCAGTTTCTTCCACTCAAATCACAGCGACCCATTACAGTTCCAAGATGGCCGCCGCAGTAATAATGGAGGGGATTTGGAATTCCTCTGCTTCTTTTTCCATGATCACTTGGAACACAGAGGTAATACATAAGATTTTAGATTAATCAATAATCAAATCAGCCCCTACAAATAAGTTGGATTAAATTCACTAAATATTTTGTATAGATCTTAGTCTGACTTATACATGCAATAAGCAGTAATTTGTACATTATGCGTTATCAACAATGGAAATTATGTATGCAATGCCTGCACACTTTTTTGCATAATTTATGCAACAATGTATTGAGGACGAAAACGTTAATTTGTTAAACATTGAAAAACGAAATGTAATATAAGAAAATATATGCCAAGAAACGAACCTAAAAATGGCCAAGACCAGGCAATGACTACAGTAAACACAATTAAACACCCCCATTAATGGATTAAGCAATTACAACAGAGGTGGGGGACTATACTAGCCAGTAATGGCCCAGGAACCAAGTTACAGGCCCAATCTCCATTGCTCATTTCCTTGGCAAACGCCTGGAAAAGCTGGCCATCTCCCAGCTTAATATTTACACTGAATCTGTTGGTTGTCTACATGACCACCAGTCTGGCTTCAGAGCTGCCAGAAGCACGGAAACTGCTCTCCTGAACATCCGTGAAGACCTGCTCTCCAACCTTGATTCCAACACCCCCTGTGTCCTCATCTTACTTGATCTCTCTTATGCCTTCGACATGGTCAACCGTGCCATCATGCTCAACCGTCTCTGTGATAACCTGGGTATCACTGATCAGGCCCTGGCTTGGCTGACTTCTTTCCTGTCCCATCGACCCTCGCAGGTCCAATTTGGGTCTTCGCTCTCCTGTCTCTACCTGTGGTGTTCCCCAGGAGTCTAACCTCTCTCCCTGGCTGTTCAACGAAGACCTGGTACTTCTTGCCCACCGCATTGTCGCTCTCTGCCCCAACTTTCAGTGCTATGTGGAAGACACTCAACTCATTTTCAGCCTCCCGTCACCCACCTCTTCTCCTTCTCTCATCTCTGATTGTCTGTCAGCTACCCAGGGGTGGTGTGCCACCAATGATCTCTGCCTTAATGCCAGTAAGACTGAGATTCTCCTCATCGGCACACCTGCTCCCTGGCTGGCCTCTCTTGGCCCTCTTTCTGCTTCCACCTGTGAGGCTAAAAACCTTGGGGTCATCTTCTACTCCACACTCTCCTTCTCTCCTCACATCTCTGACGTCTCTAAGAAGTCACACTACCAGCTGCACCTTCTCAGAAGTATTCTCCCTTTCCTTCCCCCAGAAGCTCACTGTCTCCAGAGCTCTGGTTCTCTCTAGGCTGGACTACTGCAACAGCCTCTTTCTAAATCTGCTTACCTCTACTCTCCGCCCTCTGAAACTCCTCTGAAACTCATGCAAAACAGGACTGCAAGACTTGTCCTTGGGCTGAAGCCAGGGATCGTATATCTCCTGGACTGAAATATTTGCACTGGCTCCCAGTGGCTGCAAGGATTAAGTTCAACACCCTCTGCATTGTCTACAAGGCCTTCTGGGGCCTCAATACCTTCAACTCTCTCTTCCTAAATATCTTCCTTCCCAAGCTCTTTGCTCATCTGCCTCCAACTCTCTCAGGGTCAGTTGCTTCTCCAAGCAACGAGTGGGTGGTAGATCTATTCCTTCTGCTGGGGCCTCCCTCTGGAACAGCCTCCCTGCCTCCTGGAAACTTGAGAACCATCTACGGCTCCGAAAGCACCTAAAAACCTTCCTCTTTGCTTCTGTTTTCTCTCTTCCTCTCCCTTGCTGAACCCCTGGCTGAAACCAATACTGCATTAGTCCCCTGGCTACCCTTTGACTTCGGGCCCAGGTCCCATCCCAACCAGTTGCACTCCTGCACTGCCTCCCTGGCAACCCTTGCACTCAGGGGCGGTTTTCTATATCCCTACAGCCCCCTATCAGCACCTGGCACTTGACGTATGCACTTTCCCTTGCACTTGCCACCAGCTGGCCATACGTTTTACTTATTGCTTTTATGTATTCTATTTATTCTTTTACTGTCGATGGCATGTACTGCACTGCCCCTTCCCCTCCCCACCGCACTTTTCCGCTTCCTCTGCACTTGCACAATCTGAATGATACCTGGCCTAGTAAGGTCATTGTCTGTGTCTTCCCTCTGTTCCCCCTCCCTTGCCTAGTCGCGCCTTGTAACACTTGTGTATAGGCGCGTTATAAATGCCATATCATATCACATATCATAACATAGAGATAATCCTATCGGACCCTACACTAGACAACCCAGACTGTGCAGCCCAGATGGTCTGGACCTCAGGGCACCACAAATGCTTATTTATCAGTTAGTCATATATGATTTATTTTGGTAAAAAGCATCATAAAATCAACAATATTCAGAATCAAATCAGAATCACAATCTTGTATATAAATAATTACAATTCACAACAAAACAGCCAATCGGGCAGCTCCAAACTAAAAACATAAAAAAGGAAAAAAAAAAGAATTTCTAATCGAAGAAACATTTTAGTGCTTTTTGCTTATTGTTAATGCTGACCTCCAATTGGTCAATACCGTGAGAGCAATCAGGGGAGCCTCAGCAAGAAGAATAGACGGCATTGCAGGACATTGATGAAAGTAAAATTTCTGGAACAAAGGTAATGTAGTAGGTTTACGTACATAGTCATACCTCGGGCAGAAGAACAACAAATGTGAAAGATCGACCAGAAAATTATTACACAATTCACATGTGACACTCTCAAGATCAATGCCATAACAGATTTGAAAGGAAGTCGGTTAAAACGGGTTCTGGTGATCAAACGGCGCTCACTTATTGATCAGTGTGTACTATGTATGCCATTAGGAATCCAGTGATCAAAAGTTTGAAGTCTAGAACAATGGTCTCGGGAGGATAGCTCAGGGGCAATGCCGGAAGATAGCTCAGGGGCAACACGATCGCCTTGGAAGCAAGACGACGGGGAGCAACACCGGTTCGATCCCCGGGTCCATGCTAACAAACCTCTGGGTATTAAGCGCATTATAAATAACCAGTTAAAATTACAAAATGGGGATCACTGCTAATCATCACAGAAGGCATTAAAGATGAATGGGAAATGATTTGCGTCTGTTCCCCATTTTGATCACTTAGGGTACCCTGCTACGGTGCCCTAGGGAGGACTCACCAGCTGACAAAGGCAGTAAATCAGGTCCCGTCTCCCTGTTTCCATCGGGACACGCGACGTGAGGCGTCGCAACGCTGGGAACGCCCTATACGTTTGCGTACGCCATGCAGGGTTGCCATGGACACCTGGGCATAACATAAACTAGTTCTCCAATGCCGCACACGCTTGAAACCAGTCTGCTCCTACGGCCACTAACAGCAGAACGCAACGGTAAGCCTTTACCTGCCTGAAAACACATTACAATAAATTGACAGCCAGTTTACCACTGTACTAAGGCTAGGTTTCAATTGGTATTATCCCGCAGAGCGGCCATAGTGACAGAGAATAGATACCAGTGAACTCACACGGGTAAGCCATGAATCATACCTTCAAGGCACACCGTAGCTCGTAATATGATGTACTAATTCGAAGTAATGCTAAGTGCCCGTTATCTTCTTTCTTTATTCTTTACAGTTGAACCGTTGAGACAATAGGGTCTCCTGCCCTCTAGTGGTGTTAGACACCACAGGGAATTGCCAAAGGTAATGCGTTTTGACCAACAACACGGGTACACAGAGTAATTGGTGTAATCGGTGTTGTGAACATGATATTTACCATGTTTTAGCCTCTTATGAGCACTTTTCTCATGAGCGTGTTATGTTGTTGTTTCTTTTCCGAATATCATCTCCTCTGGTATTCACATTTTGAAAAATTGGCTACGGATGGGTATGTACGCATATGTTAAAACAAATTCTTGCATTTATCATAATGATCGTCACAATGAATTACAATTGAATTCATTTATGTGTATTAGTGAAATGTTGAAACGTATACGCATCATATGCTGGTTTATTACATTTCATTTCTGGTACGGTCCCAAACATCGATGTATCTCCTGTTTTTAAAAAAAAAAGTGTTAATTTTGAATATGTTAGTGTGGTTAACGCCCTGACAAAGGAGGTTCACTCCGAAATGCATCGGCATTAAACTAACTACACAAGAAATCAAATTAGTCTGCTTCTTATCTCCGTACCTAGCAATTTACAAACTGTGAATTGTTAAGCTATCATGCTTGAATGCTGGTGATAAATGATAACATAAAATATCAAGAACCTTTTGAAGAAGATTCCGATTAAGTCTGCACAAACTTGTACAAAGTTACCAAAAAAGCTCCATGAGAGCTCAATGGAGAGCGCCAGACCTAGCTGGATAAGTTTATCCAACTTCTTCTTGTATAGTAAATCAGGTGATACCATCAAATGGAGGCACCCAAAGCTTCTCCAGCAACGGAAGTAGTGGAAATGCCCCCTGAGTCTGATGGTGAAATTATATAAGACTAAATCGGTTCTAACAGCAACTAACGTCCGGGGCATATAGGGTTCTAACATTTCTTCCCCCAAAGATGAGAATACATTTTACATACAATATTGGGAGTGAAAAAAAGCAGCAAACTAGATCTAAAATGTGTGGAACTTGAAATGGCCCTGAGTGATATCATCGGTAAACCAAATACTTTTATAAATCTCAGTTTGGACTTGTCATGATGCCTCCATTAACAATAGCATCGGGAGGGGGCGTTGCTGAGCAGCCCAACATGGCTGCCTAGCGTTGGAGCTCCGTGTGAAGCCAACATTCATCCTCCTGGTGTGGCCGTTTCTTGCAATTCTAAGCCTGGATACTAAGCACAAATCAAGGTGATGACATGGAGCAGCTGTAGGCCATAAATTGGAAGGATCGATTCACCTGGGGTGCCGAACGCTTGTTCCAAGCTGCGGCCGGACCCGCCTGTGAGGATAGCTGTACCGTGTGGGGCTGGGCGGCAATGGAGGGAGACCCGCCTACTGGTTCCCACTGACTGCTGCGACTCACTTGTCATTGCGCCTGGGCTGGCGCGGCTCCTCCGGCGACAACTGACAGCTTCAGCGCTGCGGCCCCCTCTACCTGGTGGGCTCGCCCGCGCCCTCGAGCGGGGGTATACACCGCATGAAGCGGCCTCTGCTTTGGGGACACGTGCGCCGCTCCTCCCGGAGCCTGCCCTGGCACGGGCCCAGATCTCCTTCATCTTTCCGCTACCATCTGCGGCTGCCGGGGCCCCCGGGTAGCGGTCCCTCCCGGGTGCTCTAACCGCTGGATTCGCCGCCCGGCTCGGATGGAGGAGCTTGCCTGGTCCGCCCTGGGCGCCCACTGATTTGCCTCCTGCTCAGCCTGTTTACCGGAGTGGGCCGCGCAAACCCCACGCGCCGTCTACCACACCCTCCCTACTGAGGCTCCCCACCATTGCCCGACCCCACTGGGAGGACCCAGTGTGAACAACAACTGGAGAAGAGGCGAATTCAGGAACATATGTGGAGGACTATTGAACGGAGAGGGGAACGGTAAGAGCTGCTGCTAAAACCACGAGCTGCACACATCAAAACCTCCACTAGGCCCCCATACATACCTCCTGTTGCTGTGGGCCCCCTGACCTGGACTGTTGCACCCCCCAGGGAGTGACTGCTGCTGAGTGCTCCTCCATCCCCAATTCATCCCATTGCACTCTCTGCCAGTTTT
Source organism: Ambystoma mexicanum (assembly GCF_040938575.1). Lineage (NCBI taxonomy): Eukaryota > Metazoa > Chordata > Amphibia > Caudata > Ambystomatidae > Ambystoma > Ambystoma mexicanum. The sequence goes on along the minus strand of NC_090936.1, from coordinate 22,594,014 downwards.
TAATCAAGCTGTGGAGGCAGCAGAGGTATTGTTAAGCTGCGCTCTCGTTACCGGCGTGCACTCTTTACCATATCCACCGCACTGCTGCACCCACTGGAAGGCCCCCGCCGCCATTTGCCTTATCTGTGACCATCGGCCTAGTCGGCATTGGGGCCCATATTGGCTATACCAGGCCCCACTGCCTCACCACCTGGCCTAAGCACCTGTGAACTGCACTGGGGGACATAGCCCTGCGAACTGGTAGCCTTCTGGCACCTCCACATGCCCTCTCTTCCTGGGGAGTCTTGCCCAGCGCCTCCCATGCCGGGCCCACTGTCTGTGCACACAACTACAACTTGGGAATAGCTCACAGGAGCGCCGTGCAAGACATGTGCTTTTCATAACTGTCTCTGCATCTCATATCTGTAGCATCACGGGAGCGCATGACGGGAAACAGACCCTAGTTATGTAGTTGCGCCTCACTGGGGCCCCGTCTCATTTGCTCCACTGCACTGCTCAGCCACTCTTCAGGGTCTCACTCTCAAGATCTGGGAATCGTGTGACTCGGATACTGACCTACTGAGGCGCGCTAAACTACCCCGATCCCCTAGGGAGATCTACATAACCTTAGAATGTCTAACAGATCCCGCGGCGCTGGCAAAACTGGCACCATGGATACACAAACTGAAGCCACCCCAAGACCTGAACAGTCACAACCGCCTTCCACACAAGAAGACATGAACTCTCACGGGGAGAACACTGGCCCTGACCTAGCCACCATGATGGAGTCCATGGCCAAAAATGTTGCTTCCTTTCATGAAAAGCTAGACGACATTAACACTAACGTCACGTCACTTAGGTCTAAACTGGACCAACAGGGCGCCAGAATCACGGAGGCAGAAACCAGAATCAGTACTAATGACGATGGTATTACAGTGCTTCAGAACACTGTGTCCACCATAGTTCGCGACATGAAAACAGTTAAAGCCAAATGTGATGATTTGGAGTCCAGATCACGAAGAAATAATATCCGTATTATTGGGGTCCCGGAGAATGCACTCAAGGGCAGACTTGAACTCGCCACGGAACACCTGCTCAAAGATCTACTTGGCGACTCTGACCTCTCCCTTTTCTTTGCAGTCGAACGAGCCCACCGTGCACTGACCCCACGTCCCAAACCTGGCGACTTCCCGAGACGAATCATAGCTAAAATTCTGAGCTACAGAGACAGGGATCAAATTCTCTGCCTCGCACGCAAAAAGGGTGAACTCAGACTGGAAGCGCAGGTCATCAGAATATTCCCGGATTTCTCCACAGGAGTGCAGCAGGAGCGTCAACAATTTCTTGGAGTCAAGAAACTGCTCAGAGAAAGGAACATCGCCTATGCTACACTTTTCCCGGCCTGATTGAAATTCCCCTTCAATAACAAACTGTACTTTTTCACAGTACCAGATGAGGCGGTGAAATTCATAGAGGCGCACATTCCTCTACACGCCCCTGGTGACAACTTAATGGATAACGACTGAGCTCAATGTGTTATTGTCTATTCTGGCTGCCCCACCTCCGAACACACATCCTTTATACCATATGTACCTAGAAACCCTGTACAACTACATGCTTGTATCCCTGATCACAACCCGGCTGTTGGGCTCTCTGGTCCCATTTACGACGGCTGGCGATAGCTTCTGCTGGCTCAAATGATTGATTGTCTAATACCTTGGGAACCTGTCGCCATCATCTCTATATCCCTGCCCAAAGCTTGTGTTCATGACCATGCATGGTCCCTCTCATGCCTGCTAGTTCAGCAATTACCACCCAGATCTCACTGGGGCAATGAGGGGACATACCCGACCGCCACACATGCATCTTAAAAGATAAGGGAGCCTTTGGTTCCTATGTAAGTTGGCCGCATGGCAGCGGCACACCCCACTGCGATTGCAGTTAGTTATGGTGGGTGGCTACGGTCCCGGTTTTTGCCAGGACCCGATTTCGAAATCCCGAAATGGGGTCGGCGCGACTCTTCCTGTGCATGAATGGAGGCGTAAATGCTTTTCATGCCCCCATTTCTTCCCCCTTCTCCTTCCCGGCCGCAGGCCAAAAGATGTCTTTTCTTTATGCTGACAGATGATGTCATTGATATTTTGCTCCTAGACTTATTCTTTCCAGCAGCCAACAGGTGAGCAAAACACATCTTCAACATTGGGGAGGTCAAGGCAGTGCTGGCATTTCCATGTCGCATATGACAGGCCCTTCCTGGTTGCAGCTTAACATATGGGGCCAATTAGAGGAGCATGTGTGCAGGTGGTGGATATATTGATGCAATGTTTGCTTTTGCATGTGATTGAGAGCCCGGTTGCATGCGATTGGCAGTGGTGATTGTTTTGTTTATGTCCATCTGTATCTCCTTTAGACATAAGATATGGTGTCGACTAGCGGAAAAGGTTTGCAGGTGATGGGACTATGTTTAAAAATGTTAAATGTAGTGTTGCATGTCTGTGATGTGAATTTCTATTCTTTGAATTCTGTGTTTGTATGGGATTTGCATGTACTTGTTCTGCCGTACATGCGCTGGTCTGTTAGGTTGGTATAGTTTCCCGGGTAATTAAGTCTCCTATCTAGGGTAAAGCATTAGATATACTGTCTGCCAATTAAGTGAGGCCTTTAATTTAATCACGCATTTCAAATTTGGCCAATAGAAATGTTATATTTTGTACATAGAATTTGTGAGAGGGCTATTGCCAGAAAATGTATAGGCAGGCCTCCTCCCATGATCTCCTTACCTGCCAGGATGGTACCATGGCAGGACTTGGCGTCACGCTGCACAACATCCTTGCAAGGGAAACCACAGACCAGCAAAGGAGAAGAGCCGGGTCACCAAGAGAAACTCCCTAATAGAGCAAAGCCGGGTAGCAAAGGGGACGGGGCTTAACGTCCTTATGGAACTCCCCATATCACACCCCTTGAAAGCAATGTAAGCCATTGGTAGAGTAAGTGGCCAATCCAGAAAGAGGGAGGGAGGGATATATAAGAGGGAGCTTGGGAGTTGTTTGGTGTGGGCTGCAGTTGGGTGAGGACCGGCTGCGGAGGAGGATGTCCAAGAGACCGGAGGCGGCGAGAGCGACTGGCGTGCAGAGGCTATTGATAAGGAGGAGGTCTGTGGAATGTATGTGTGTGAGAGGGAGAGTGCGAGTAGTGGCAGTCTGAAGTAGTGATAGAGAGTAGTGATAGTAACTGGAAGTCAAGTAGGCAATGGGAGTAGCGAGTGAAGGAGAATAGGGGGTAGTGGGTAGTAGAGGGGTGTCCACGGCACCTTATCCCTGGGGGTCTGACCAGGGGCTAGCGAGAGAGGTGAGCAGGGCACGATATCCCTGGAGGTCCGGTGAGAGGAAGACAGTGGTAGTAGATAGGTAGTGGTCGTAGCGGAATAGAATCAGTAGTAGAGGAAGAGCACCAGTGAGCGGGTGAGTAGGAGTAGATATTGGTGTAGAGAGAGGTTTAACTAGAGAACCAGTAAGAGGCGGGGAGAGTAGAGTGAGAGGAAGGAGTGAAAGGAATAACAGAAGGAGGATATTTGGAGATGGAAGTGGTAGTAAGAATAGGAGTGGGAAAGGAAGTAAGATCAAAGGGTGGAGGTGGAAAGCTAGAGTGAGAGATTGGAGGGACAGTGACGTGGTGGGAGGAGAACAGCTTACGAGTTAAGAATAGAGAAGGGTCAGGTAAGAGAGGGTGTAAAAGGTGTGAGTGTGACATTGGGCGAAAGAAGGCACCATTCCCTATTCCCCGAGTTCTAACCAATGACAGGAGAGGGAAAGTTAGAAGTTCCCTAGGGGGTCAGGCAGCCATTATCTCAGGGCAAACACCTAAAGTGTAGAGAAGAAGAGAGACAGGTGGGTGTTACCGATCTGAGAGTTACTAATGACCCTAATAGGGACATCTGGGCTACGGAGGTGGGAACCAAGTCCAGGGAAGCCAAGATAGGAAAGGGCCGGCCGGCCCGCCCTAACCTCATTATCCCCATCTCCTTTAGACCCCAAAGAACCTTGCAAATCAACCAATCTAACCATCAAATGTCTTTAGTAAACGCCCTTTAATTGATTGGTTATTTATGGCGGGCCACCACGTCACACATCGTTTATAAATAAAGGTTGGTTTTAGATTTGTGTATCTTTTGTTCTTGTGTATAATGTAACCAGATTAGGTACGAAGCATTCACTCAGACAATGTACTAATAAAGAGAACGATTTTAAAGATGCATCCAAATTAAAGAGCAGTCCTGATATTATCCAGAACACCACATTAAACATTAGTGCCTGAAACATGCTACTTAATCAGCTTAGTGCTGATACACTGACACACTGCACTCCTCCAATATGGTGGCACTAATGGGGCGTTAGGTGGCAGCCATTTTAAAACAAATTCAGAATGCCACTGTGCAGGCTAGTCTTTAGCGATACATATTGTAACAAGGTGGTGCCATGTTGATTACACCACTTACAAACCATACATATATGATGCAGGAAAGATACTGTCAATTAGATGTAAAATGTTGGCTCTCCATGCAATGTACCATCTCCTTTATTGTAGCTAATTTAGAATTAGAGCTGTCATATGAGAACGTAGTAACTGCTGTGTTGCTTATGTAATTGCTGTTAACTGCAATGTCCCTCCGTATCCCGCTGTTAGAAGGAAGTTCTAAGAATACTGCTTTCTTTCATTGGCAATGGAAAGAAAGACTTGGAGAAAAAGCATTCCTGCACTAACACTATGCTAAGGATGCCTGCAAACCTACCATAGACGAACTATAACCCAATATAGACGGCTTAGGTACAGTGTAATCAATTCAATGTAATACAATAGGAAAGGAAAAATAATACATACATATTACTGGAAAAAGTAGATTTCTCATAAATCCAATTTTAAGGTAACTATGATTACTGGCAATATCAAGGTATGACAATATTTATTTATTTGTTTTATTTATTTCGGCATGTATAGGAGCATGCTAAGCCCTTAGGCAACAAGGCACTAGTTACAGACAATAGAATAGGAGATATTAGCAGTACAAGAGACATGGAACTTAATGATTACAGGTCACAGACATGTGGGTAAGGCCAGAGTGACGAAATTGTAGAGGGATGCATTGATCACCTCAGGGATTCTTGGGAGAAAATCAGTGTTTTGAGTTGTTGACAGAAAGCCCAGTAAGATAGTTTCAATCTCAAAGATGGTGGCAAAGGCGTTGTAGTTGTTTGCAGTGATGACTGTGAAGCTGGCGCCGCCGGCTCTTGTGAGATGGAATCTTGGGATGTTGAGATGATTCGAACGTGATGATCGGGCGACTCTCGTGGTAGCGGTTTTGGAGAACCTGGAAGCAAAATCTGGGAGGAAGGTTCGGTATGAATTTGTGTGTCGGGGCCAGAGTTGTGCAGCGAATGCGCTCGTGGACATGCAGCCAGTGGGCATTTCTTCTGGGTGGTGAGATCGGATCACTTTTTGCAAGGTTCAGAGCAGCTCTTAGAGCATCATTTTGTGAGGTTTGGATCTTGTTAAGGTTGCTGACAGTGGTGCCTGCTAATAGTGCGTTGCAGTAGTCCAATCTTGAGCATATAAGTGTTCTTGCAATGGTGAGGCAGCTTTCTGTGGAAAGGAAAGGACTGCAGCTGTACATACGTTTTGTGGTGTAGGCTGCACAGAAGGCAATGGCATTAACTTGTCTGGAAAGTGACATGGTAGAATCTAGCTATATTCCCAGAGATTTGACGCTGCTGGATTCCTGGACAGGGGTGCCGTCTATGAGGAAGGATTTGTAGGCTGAACTATTACTGAACTATTAACTTTGTTCTTTATTTTTATAATTAAATATACTAAAAAGTGCATATTATCAATTGCCATTTTTGTTTAAGATTGTAAAAGATGTGTAATATTTGTATTAAAAGATCAACACAGTTAATATTCTATACGGACAATGATTGTATTTTCTGTACGACATGAGTAAAACTCAAAGGTGGAAGTATTATTTAATTATTCAAACATTCCCGTCAGTCCCCAAGTGTGGCATCGAGACAGCCACCATCCAAAACATAGATACGCTTGGCTCATGCCTCCTTGTCATCCTTGACCTTTCCGCTGCATTTGACACCGTCAACCACCTCATCCTTCTCTCTCTCGTTGCTGACAGGATGGAATTCTCTGGCACAGTCCTGAATTGGTTTACTTCCTGCCTCTCAGGTAGACACCAGGTTGTCCAAAAGAACTTTGAGCTTTCCAACCAACTCCAGGTCTCCTGCAGAGTCCCCCAAGGTTCCATCCTCTCACCAATCCTTTTTGACCTTTACATGGAGCCTTTGGGCACTCTCCTCAAAGATCCCAATATAGCCGCTTGCCCATACGCGACGATACTCAGTTGTACATGAGAGTAAATAGCGAACAGGACATCATTTGTCTCTGTGATTGTGATTACCTAGCCATCATCCACTCCTAGATGTTGACTGTCTACCTCAAACTAAACCCATCCAAGACTGAATTAATCCTCAAAGCTCCGCCCGCTAAAAAATAACTTGCCCAACAATGGCTCAATGATATGCGCCTAGAAGGATTTGATCCACAACTCTCAGACTCCACAACATCCTTAGGCTTCACCATTGACAGCAGCCTGTCCTTCCAGAAACACATAGCCAATAAGGACCAAATAGCCTGGCTTAGAATCTCTACTCTTTGAAAAATCAAACCCTTCATCCCGCCGGAGGACCCCTCGACTGTAGTGCAGGCTCTTGTGGTCTTGGACATCGATGGGGGAAATGCTCTCCTGAGAGGGCCTCCAGCTGCTCACTTGGCTCCCCTAAAAGCAGTGCATCACACTGCAGCACATCTTATTAGAGGAGTAAAGAAACATGACTAAATTCCTCCCCATCCTATGCAAACTAAATTGGCTTCCACTCCAAGCCATTATACTTTTCAAGACTGCATGTACCACCTCAAAGCAGTCACGAGCAGCACACCAGTGTACTTGCCTGCTAAGCTCCACATATCTGGTGGCACTTGCTCCTCACCTGGCAAATTGATCAACCAGCTTGAATCACAACTCATCTGCAAAGAGAGGACCCGCAAACTATCCTTTTCTTGTCATGCACCCACCCTCTGGAACTCGATCCTAATGCCGGCTCAGAACACCCCAATAAACCTCCAATTTCACAAATCTCCCATTACATGACTATTTCAATAACACCTGACCAAGGACTAATTCCAATGGACGCACATACCGACACACAGATCTCAGAGTAGTGCGCTCCTGTTAAAAGATACCAGGTCAAATGCTGGCTAACACTCTGTACAGCGCTCCACTGCTATTGGGAAAAGTCCACGCTTAAAACAATAAAAATAAAATAAAAATGAAAATGCCAGCCAAAAAAAGAAATTAAAGAAACAGCTACAGAAGTTAACTGACTATAAGGTCTTGAAAAAGGTAGGGTGACAATAATATAGATTGAAACTAGTCAGCGGTTATCTAAATATGAATTTGATGAATTAGCCTAATGTCCATTTGTGGCATGTTTTAAATCGGTTTGGTGTCTATTGCATGTTTAAGTGAGGATGCGTAAGACATATTGCTGCATTTATTGATGATGGGGATTGGTTGGCCAGAATTGGAGGGTAGCCCAATAAAACTACTCTTGAAAAGCTATTGTTCTTCTGTGCTTATTGATTCAGTATCTTTGGAGGGTTAGGGCTGCACGGCGAGTGATACTTGCTTGTCCTCCAGTAATACTAAGTATCCTTAACAACATGACCTGAAACTCTGAAGGAGTCCAGCAAAGTGGGCAACCACTAGATTGAGAGCAAACATAAAAACTAGTCAGCAATACAAGATTCTGGCGGTCATTTTGCATGAAATTGGAATTGCATGCAGGGAATTACCAACGTCTGCACCCTCGAGTAACTGTCGCATGTTAATGTTCACACGGCGGAGTGGGACACTAAAGAGTAAAACGCGGGGCATTCATGTTTACTCTTCAGTTCTTCTCTCCACCTTGTGGAGAAATAAATACCAGACACAAGTTACACTTTGGAGGAAGCATGTATTAATGGATACCTATGGAATCCGCCTTGTCTTTAGCCAGTGTAATACTGAGGCGGAATCCATAGAAATCATGCAGGCATAAAACAAAATGCACTAGCATTTATTAATAGATACCTATGGAATCCTCCTTGTCTCTAGCCAGTGTAATAACAAGGCGGAATCCATAGAAATAATGCAGGCATAAAACAAAATGCACAAGCATTTATTAATGGATACCTATGGAATCCGCCTTCTCTTGAGCAGGTGTCATACTGAGGCGGAATCCATAGAAATCATGCAGGCATAAAACAAAATGCACTAGCATTTATTAATGGATACCTATGGAATCCGCCTTATTGAGCAGGTGTAATACCGAGGCGGAATCCATAGAAATCATGCAGGCATAAAACGAAATGCACTAGCATTTATTAATGGATACCTATGGAATCCTCCTTGTCTCTAGCCGGTGTAATAACAAGGCGGAATCCATAGAAATCATGCAGGCATAAAATGAAATGCACTAGCATTTATTAATGGATACCTATGGAATCCGCCTTCTCTTGAGCAGGTGTAATACATAGGCGGAATCCATAGAAATCATGCAGGCATAAAAACTAACTCCACTAGCAAGACTGTGGTGGTCGGCGCGGTGAAGATGCTATCTCCATGCCGTGCCCCTCCTCCACCTCGCTGTTGCTTCAAAATGGGGCAGGGCAGGAACTGGACGCGTAAAAGCATTACGCCTCACTTTTAGGTCTCCATTTAAAATGAGGCTGCCAACATCGCCTCATCCAGTCCTCACACTCATGCGATCCGACACACTGCTCTGCTTTGCACTGCCTCGCCGTATAGACTGTGCGTCTTCTTTGTCTCACCTGCAAGTAACTGGTTCACTGTAACAGCGCCTTGATGTCTGCGGGTTGCTGAGCGCTTTATAAATGAAATAAATAAATAAACCTTTCTAGAATGTGGTAGCGAGCACTGGATAAATGCTGCCTGACATAACATAGCATGCAGCTATAGGATGGAGGCTGCCACTCTGCCATGCTCAGGTGCAGAATGACTTGGGAGCATAGCGCATTCAAGAACGCGGTCGATTAATTTCTTTGCATTCTGTAGCCTGGTGCATGATGGACTTAAGAGGCCGTCGCCCCCTTCATCCGCCGCAGATAAAATGATGAAACTGGTTCCTTCATTTTCGTACATTTTCCTCTCTTGTTTCCTGGTTCCATTGGCTTTCTTACGCCAATGGTTTCATGTCGTCAATCATTGCCCAGATTTGCATTTATTATTCTGCGCGTGCTCAGCTCAGGCGGTCTCCAAGCATTGGCAGACATTTTATTTTATTTATTTATTTCCATTTATAGAGCGTGCAAACAGCCCAGAGGCATCGTGGTGTTGAAACCTTCCCTGCAAGCATACATCCGACAGAAACGCTGCCAGCCTGGATGTCTCTTTAGCCGGGACTTACTCCACTGTGCCACAAACTTGTGATTTACAAATCTGGTGTTCTCCATCATACAACTATTAGCCTAATCTGAGTTCCCTACTCTGACTGATGTTGGTCTGTGGTCACTCACGCTCAACTGGATGTTGGAAAAACGAACGTGATGTCAACACTTCATGGCCGTCCCTTTTGCTGAAAGCTTAAAGGGTATTCATTTCCTGAACTTCTATACAATGGTATCCAGTGATGTTACCGAAAATAAAATATATATGGGGTGGGGTAAGGGGTTAAAAGGGGTGGGTGGGGTCAGGGTGGGTTAGAAATGTAGGGAAACAGGGGATTTGAGTCCCCCCCAATTAAAAAAATAAATCAATATTACTTTATTTTCGGTAAAAGTTAATTCGGTAAAAAATAACTTTGGTAACAATACACAGAACCTGTAAAGTAATGTCATACAGCTCTGCCCATCCAAATCAATCTGTGCGCCAGTGAGTCATTAATAATGAGTGCAGATCTTTTGCACTCATCGATCAATCATACAGACCGAGCGATAGAAAATGAGGAGTCGTACTTCAGGAAGCCCGGAGCAGGTCGGGCATCTGGGCCGTGAAATACCGTACACCTGGGAGCGCCACTCTCGCTCTGATGTGTCGGAGAATAGTTTCAGGATCGGGTCCCTCGGCAAATCTTCACATGAAACGTATGTGATACATATGTGCTATAAATCTTAAGCGCCTTGATAAACAACACTGGCGGGTATATCAATCTTGAGCGTGTCACCGAAGAGCCTTGGAGCAGACATGTCTTGCGCTAGTCGCATTGCCAAGCCTGTTCTGAGATTCTGGGAGTGTTACGACTCTATTAACTGTCTCATTGCCGGGACTTAATTACTTTCCCGTGGAAACTAGGACGTGTATAAACAGATACGCCCTAAGGATAGAGAGGTCAACATATGGATGGACGATGATTCGTGACTGTCGTTCCACACCTTTGGTAGATCCCATATAGCAGGGGACAGCAAACAGTGACTACTTAGATGGTTTGGACCACAACTCCCATGATCCCCTGATCCTTCACCATTGACTCTGATGGCTAGGGCTATGAGAAGACATACTTGAAACGTGTAATTCTTCAAGGATCTGGGTATGGTCCACCTGATGGTGATTAAGCCTGCTGGCGCGGCAGTCAAATATCCCTTCCAGTACAAGTACAGGCAGTGCTTTCGTTAAATGCTTTTTGGCTGATTTTAAGTCTGGAAAAAACAAACATCTTGGGAAAATAGTAGCTTAGAATTCAAACGCAGGTTAAAGTATGACTTCCAAATGTTGAGCCTCAGAAGTATTCTTAAACATGTTTTGTTCTGTGCCATTTTTCTGTGTTATTCCCTCCACTTCTTGTGGTCAAATTTGTCTTTCAGGTCCTGCTCTGAGACTCAAAAAAGAAATGGGAGAATTCTACCCATCTTCTTACCGAACTATTGCCTTCTATTTTTTTTCTTTCAAAAATCAGTAGTTATTAACTCCGACAACTTGAAGCGCAGGCCCTTTTGGGAGTCAAATCCTAATTCGTAGGCAAGAATCTTCATGACTTCTTCCCTGCGCATCTACCCGATGCTCGGAGTGCAATAGCAATCACCGGGGTTCCCAGGTGGCAAGCAGGCCACGGGTCCACACCCTCTCTTTCTAGGTGGTAAATATGGTATCATTTCGCAGCTCAGTGGAACAGATGAAGAGATAACTCATCCTTATCGTCCTCTTCATTGGACAGTTTCACTTTCCCACCACACCCAATGACCCAGCAGCGGTACACTTGCTTAAATGAAACATAGAGGGGCTCATTAAAGTAACTTTGCATGGTATTATGTGGCGACAAGGAATGAAGAGACTGACCAAGTGGTGCCACAGTGATTGCTTTAAACGTTTATTTTAAAGTAAAACTCTAGTGCCGTTTCCCTATCTAAACGAAAGAAACTCAGGTGCTCATCGGGAAGTCCGGCAAAGTCCATGCAAAATTGCACTTGCTCCCATGCAAAGTTACTTTAATGAGCCCCTCAGGGGAGAAGTGACGCCTTCTGAAGAATCATCACAAATCACACTGGGGCCAAATCTTACACTAGTGCAAATTTATATTCTTTCAATGCATTTTTTCACCAGGGCAATTTACGCCCCAGTACTAATGCTGTGCAAAATAGCATTGCACCAGTGCACATTTTTTGCATCGAAGCCTGAGTCTTTTATGTAGTGGTTTAATTGTTTTTTTTATAACGCGCTTAATACCCGAGCTTGGTTTCTAAGCGTGGATCCAGGATTCAAACCTCAGTTGCTTTGCGTGGTCTTGCTGCCAAGACCAGATAATTGCCCCTGTGTTATCCTCCGTTCACTCCATTGGAGTGTCTCCATTGGAGTGAACTTGAGGCACTTAAGGTAGCAACGCTCCTTGGAAACAACGTCCAAAGTGTTGGCAGAAAGGCCAACCACATGGCTCTAGTTTTGGAATGCTTGTTACCCCCATGGGGCACGAGTTTAGAAAATGAATGCTCTTGAAACACTGTTCAATCAAAGAATTTATCATGATCCCAATGACGGGGGTAGTCCCTAGAAACAATTCAAGTCGGTCCGATACAAATAATATATGTGCACCAACCCTGGTTACAGAGGCGTTGCTAGGGGGGGGGCTTAGGAGGATATAGCCCCGGGTCTTTTGGTTGTAGCCCCGGATAGAATCTCAGGGGGTACAACCAAAAGGCTAGCTAGCCCCCAGTCCCAACAGTCCCAACATTAGCGTAGCCCCAGATCTTTTCCAGACCTAGCAACACCCCTGCCTGGTTAGAATACAATGGTCTAAAGTAGATACGGTCCAGGTTCTTCCAGCTCTATTCAATAAATAGCTCCCACTTCACGCGAACTCAGACCCAATGAACGGTCCATTGTAACAAAGGGAGTTGATGCAAGTAATACCTGATAACTGTAAAAAATCATATAGCAGATTGGGAGTCAGTAGAATACTATCAAACTCTTTATACTAAGGAGCCTATCGCATTTAATCTCATTGCGGAGCTGAACCCCATGTCGTCAAGTCGAGAGCCATTTGCTGTACTGGATGTCACTCACGCAAAGGGGGAGGTCTCATCAAGGTGGCAGGGGGCGTTAACACAGATTCATAAGAAAGGCGACTATAATTTCCCATCTAATTGTCACCCAATATCCTTGTGTCATACGTCGCCTCCCGTGGACGTTATGGTCCAGGGTGCGGCTTGGGGGCCGCCATTGCAGCGTTCCACCACGTTTTCGAACGTCGCTGTAGCAGTCTAGTGTTTCCTTCACTGCGAGCCGGGAAGCTTATCAGCCACGCCCCCCCAGCTCACAGTGCGTTGCAACCCGCTTGGTCAGCTCCCTGACTGGTTTCTTTCGGTTGCGGTTACGCTTGTTTTCTTTCCTTTTTCCCCTCTCTCCTCTGCTGCCCCTCGGGCCGCTTCTTGCCTTCCTGTTTCCCGGTCTTCTTGTTATCCTTTCCCCCTTCCTCCTGCTCCCTTCATCTCTCTGTTTTGCCTCCCTTTCTCCGGCTCCCTTTCAGTTCTTTTTCCGTACTGTTGACTCCCGCAGGCCGTCATTATCGGCTACCTCACGGTTCCTTTGGAGCCTACCTTCCACCCGGAATCCTTACGCGGAACCTCCGCTGCTGCTGTTCTACCTCTGGGTTTTTTTTGTGCTGGCTGGCTTTTTCCCCAGTTTGTCCCTCTCGGAAGAGGGGCCGCAGGTAGTGCTATTCACAGCAGTACACTGTGGCTTCCTTTCGTCAGAAAGACACTTTCTCAGAAAAAAAAGAAAGGAGAAAGAAGGAGAAAGATTATAGTGCTAGAAGACCACAAATAGCATCCATTCAAGACCAATCTTCAGGTGAGGAGGAGGAAAGGGGAGAAAGGTTAAGGGTGGAGATTGAACATTCTCAGAGGGCTGACACCTTGTTTGATGCAATGGTGACTTTTTTTGCTAAGGTTTTGAAGATGTGACTGGAGACTTGGAGTAAAACCTATAAGCTTTCATCGCCTTTGCAAGCAGGATTTAGGAGAAATAATTCGACAGTTGATCAGTATTTTAGATTATTTTGCATTTTAAATAAATAAGTTTTTATAAAAAATATGTTTAGCATTTGTTGACTTGTAGACTGCTTTTTGATGTGGTGACTCAAAACAAACTTTTGTCATTTCTTGAACGATTGTCCATCCCGGTTTATCTTGTCACTGCACTGGGACTATTGTATACTGATAGCTTTGCAGTAATAAGAGGGGACAAGGATAACAAATACACTCAACCTTTTGGCCGTGAGACCGGGATGCGTCTTTGTTCCCCTGCTGTTCTCACAGTAAATCAGTGGTCTATTTGAGAGCCTAAAGATTTAGGTCTTGAGTCACAAAAGGATATTAGAATGGCGCAATCCCATTAAAAAACGTTCTGTAAATCAGGGCCTTTGACGCCGATGCTCCAAAATTGGGTACGTGGATGCTGGCTGCCCTCTTCTATGCAGAAGATGTTAAGATAGGTTATTTATAACGCGCTTAATACCCAGAGGTTTCTAAGTGGAGACCCAGGGATTGAATTGTTGCTCCGTGTCGTCTTGCTTCCAAGGAGAGCACGTTGCTCCTGAGCTATCCTCCCGAGATGCCATGCTAGTATTGAAAATGTATGCTGGTTTACAGCAGCAGATCTCGACCTTTGCTGTATTAGCAAAAGAAAGCGGCTTAAAGTTAAACATCTTGTAAACAAAAGCTGTGGTATGCCAACCCTGATATTTAAGCGGATCGGTCAACCCAAGCCTGTGATAGAAGGCAAGGGCACTGAGATGTCTGACTCGTTTGTCTACTTGGAAACCTGTGATGGCTGGTCAATTAGCCAGAAAACCCATCTTGAGAGGAGCATTTCGAATCTAGCCTGTAAAGTCGAGGCAATGGTACATTTCTGTCCGGAAACGTTCGGCTCATTTCATTACACGTTCTCATATTCGCAAAAAGGTGCGAGGTTGGTACACCATCAAGGGGCGGTACGGCTGTCACGCATCAGCATTGTGACCCTAAAAGAAACACTGATTCTATGTTCAATGGCTCCCGATCACGGGTGTTCCTTACTGGGCGGTCAAGACTGATTGAGCGTTGGAGGTTGCCATAGAGATCGGCTTCTTCGGTACGCTCACACTACTCGTCACGTGTTTCTTTCCGATCACGTGACCACACTATCCAATAAGAGCACTACTATTCCTGAGACCAGTGCTTCTGATTACTGTTTTACAGAAGTACGTTTTGTTCCTGTGTTTCCTGATTCTTGATTTCTTCGTTGCTGACCTTTTTTCTGGTTCCACTGGTTTGCTCACGTCTAGCCCCTTATTGTAATTCCTCTACATTGCCAACCTCGGACTGCCTTTGGATTGCATTCGCTTCACGTATTTGGTGTTGTTTGCCCCGACATTGCCTTGACCTGGATTGCTTTTTGGACCGCTGCCTGGCTAAAGTCTTGTCTTGTGTGAACCTGGTCATTGATTGCTTGGAACTCTAACTGGATTGCTTTGGATTACGTTTTAGATCTTGGTGCCTGGATACTGTCCTCCACTCTGGTTTTTGGTAGCTCGTCAGTGTAACACACAGAGACTTGAGACTACCGGTGGTGTGTGTTGCATCTCTCCAGGCGTCCACGTGCCGCTGGGTCCGGTGATCCCACCTGGAACTAGAGACTGGGTCATTCTAGTTTAGGCATCCGCGTGCCGTCGGGGCAGCCTCTGCTTCTTAGCTGCCAACAACTGGTCACTTCTGGATACTCTTCTCCTGTCTCCTTCGAGTTAATTCCTAATTCATATATTCAGGGTATTTATTGCCTGTTATTTCCTTGTTGTAGTTTATGGCTGGCCTTCACTGCTGTTATTGATCACGAACGACATCTGGTGGTCTACCCAAGGAAGACTTCTCCGACCCACGGCTGGTGTTCCCTTCTTCCTGCTAATGGACTCCTCTGCGTGTTTTATCACCCATAGGGGTACATTGATCAGAAGAACTCGTCGACTACTCTACGCGAGAAACTCTGGTGTTGACGGGTTCTGCCAATTTCTCATGGTGCCCGTGCCATATCAAACGCGATGGAGGTTTACAAGTATCGAGCTGTGGCAGCTACAATTTATGGTTGAGATCTGTGCGGCCATTGTTCTATCAATACTCTTCAGCAAAGAGAAAACAAAATTGTAAGGTGATTTCTAGACGCCCTACGCTACCCCTCATTCTTTACCAACTTTACCAACTACAATGAAAATGATTTACGGGGGAATAATGTACATGGCTAAACTAACTAAAAGCCCCTGCATATCGGGCAAAGATTTTGAAATGTGAATATTTTGTGGATTGTTGCCAGGTCCCGAAAGTTGTTCTGACCTCTACAGAGGCCAGCAACCTACCATGGTTTCGCTACTTCAAGCAAATGTTAACAAACCTTTGCTTGTACAGATTGCAGACCAATTCTTGTATTCATGGCATGCAAGCCAAATCATTAGTGAAGGCTGCATACAAGGATGGGTCAGTCCAAGAATCGCTGCCCTCGGGGAATAGAGGAAGTCTGACAAAACAGTATTTTGAGACTAAGATCTTGATGGGTTGTAAAGACCACCTGGACATGTTGGAGGCAAAGAAACTTTTATCTGATCCTAAAATTCAAGGTCTCCCAATACAGGCCATTGACTACAAATGGGGTTAAAATACATGCCTAAAATCCTGTCTGTGTAAGTCTCAGTTTTTAGGACCTCTTTATGTTGAACCCAGAAAACACTGGGTAAAGCCATTTTTACATGGCCACAAGTCAAGGCAGTTCCTTCTTATTTAGTAATTGTGTGGCAAATAAGATTGTGCCATATCTAGACATTCTGCACCATGTCTTATGAATTTGTTGACTAAGGCCCTTGAGCAGGTGTGTAAATGGCATAGATCATGCAACTAGAGTTGATCAATATTGTTTTACTATTGCTTTTCGATTTTAACTATTTCTTTAATTAGTACGTGGCGACGGCAGTCATATTGTTACAAACAATCTGATTGGCCCTCGCTCCAGGCAAAGCACCAGTCCCAGCTGCAGCCCTCTATGTTCCTTTCACGACTGGCCACCATGGAAAGGGAGAAGGGACTACTTATAGTCCCTTCAACGTGTTCCATGGAAGGTATCTTTTATAGTTCTTCTTTTTTTCAGTTACGAAATGTCACCGATTTGCAACTAAAATAAAGACACTTTTAGTGCCCCAGTCTAATGGGCCGGGTTCTGATAGGTAATGCCCTAGGACGTTTGTTAAAGCCCTTCGCTTTGCTCGTGCCTGGAACTATAAACCCCGAGGCATTACCTGATGTGATAATGCCTCCCCCCCCCCGTTCGGGGCTTATTGCTATCGACTATTGTATTTTTTTGATGCATGGAATTTTAATTATGTTTTTAAGGACATTCCATGATATATGTGAATGCATAATAACAGCGCTGGTTTAATAATTGTAAACCAGATAAAGTTTATAGAACATAGAACCGCACAAGTAATCCTCTTTATATCGCAATAAATCATTCAATATTTTTAGCCAAACACAAAGTGAACATTTGTTCAGCTGCCATATGACACATGCATGAAATTTAACCAACAGTTCAAAATGAATTGCAGACTCCAAACAACACGTGATCCAGCCTGCGAGTCAGAACTATTTCTAGGACTGGTCTCTGGTTGCTGTAGCTAAGCAAGTTAAAGGGGAAGATATCTGAAGGCTAGGAGGTATGGTAAATCTCTCTGTAACATCAGGGCCATCATATCGCCAAAATCCCAGGGATAGCGGAGGTGAGAGTGGTCACCGGCCTGACCGTGGGTTCCATGTAGAAGAATAACTAGCTGGCACTAGAGCATACATAGGAGGTTCTGCCATTTCCAAGTGTTACTCCGCGATCTTGCCGGCGACTTAGCTCTGTTCTATGATGTTTCATACGTGAGCCTGAGTGATGGTGGAAGCAGTATTTTGGAGTTTAGAAATTGTTATACTGCATTGTGGGTAGCCTGGCATCACTTGACCGGGTTTTTGTTTGGTTTGAAACCCGGTTGACCTATTCTTAATTTGGTAAAAGTTTAGGGTTCGGCCAAATACATTTGCCCAGGCTTACTGGCTTCAACATGTGGGCTGCTCGCTCTCATGCTTCCAAATGCTGTGCTGGCAGTTCCTTAATGCCCAGCTTTAAAATGCTAGTTTCAAGATCCTAGCACTGCGGCTTTCTTCATTTGGCGCTATGCACCCCCACTTTAAACCTAAATCAATTTCCCCACCCTGCATGTTACCCTACTCTCCAAGAGCCCAACGAGAGCCAACAGGACACAATTACATACATGCATCACTAAGAAGAGCCCAGAGGTCACGTGCCTGTATTATAAAAATTCCACACCGCGCTCCGTACAGCCACTTAATACGCAACAGTCAGTTACCCACAGGAAGTGTGTCAGTAGCACTTCCTGTGTTGCAAAGTAATAACAATCTCATCCAGTGAGTAGATCTCATCTAATGATTGGTGTTTAAAGTAACAACCAAAACAACTTCAGGGAGAAATGTTTCAAAGGTGACAGATCTGTCTTAAAAATCAGACAGAATGGGTGGGTAAAGTCTTTTAGGGGAGTAGTTGTCGGAGACAGCGCTCTTCCAAAATCCGTGTAATGACAGAGAGCGTCCTGTTCTAAAGGCCAGAGCAGCAGCTGAAAGGTTACAGCCATTAAGGGGCAGTCACAGCCCACTGCAGCCTCACGAGCCTGGGGCTGGGCAATGAGCAGGCCGGCCCTGCACACATGTCCTTCCGGGAGGAGGGTGGGTGCATGGGCGCTCGTGCAAATCTGCAGGATTCCTCAGCAATGCATCCATTTTCTGATGCGCAGCTCTTTCCTAGCAGAATCCAACACCTTGCTGTCTTCTTGCTTTGTGGATTGAGAATGGACACACAGAGGCATTGTTTGCAGAATGAAAGCTAGATTGTAATCGCTGTTTTTTTTATTGTCCCTGGATGGTTTACCAGAATCTTGTAGTCAGGGAGAGTACAGGGAAAAATAACCTATACAGGATATCCACTACTAAAAAAACGCATGCAATAAATATTTAAAACAATTTCACAGACAATTGACCAAAAATCAGGCAACCTCTCACATGCCTAATAATAAAAGTACTTTGTCTAATGAAAACATATTCATAACGCATAACATACCCTCACGTACTATAATAAATACGAGAACCGCCCATGCGTAGACCACAGGAAGTACAGATATACGCCTTTCACCAAAGAACTATACAGAGAAGCGTTTTATACATAATTATTACCCAGCTGAAACTGGTACTCATTTAATGACCTTATGAAAGGCGGAGTTGGCCTTTGCTGGGATTTCAACCTTCCAACTGGATACCACACATAGATCTCAGCAGCAATCACTTAACCCGCTGATCTATCTTAGCAGTGATGGGGGCGTGAAGTCCAGCTACCTTTCAATGCCTGGTTGCGATACAAAGTTTTCTACAAACTCTGATAGCCAAAGGTTTTTAGCACTGTCCTCCTGTAGCAATGACGCTTCCAATACAGCTTTCAATGACTTCAGCATTCCCCAAGGCTCACTGCTGATTCTGTGGAGAACCTTCTGGAAGGCAATTTAAATTCCATTCCTTCAGGCCCCTGAGGAACCAGAGATGCCACCTGGTTTATGGAACAGCACATACCTCATGAATCGCTTACTTACGGCATGAGAGCTATGTATTTTAGCAGGAACTAGATTCTCTTTGAGAGGCAAAAGAAAAAAGAGCACACGCCAACCTCCAACCGTAGCCTTCATCATCATCATCATCTGTTTATTCGGACAAAAAATATCCATAAACCACATTACAAAACATGTACAAAATTCATACAATATGCAGTGATGAAAAAGAGCAATACAAGTCAAAATGTATGTTAAGAGCATCATTACAACGTCGATAAAAAGGCCCAATGCAAAGAGAGAGAAAAAATAAGAAAATGCTCAAATTAATTGCACGTATGCTCTCAAATTACAAAAAAGAGGTTTTTGATCTGCCCGTACCAGACTGTTCATAGTTTATATCAGCTTTCCGAACATACAATCATGGTACAGGATATTTGTTCTGCCAATACCAGGCGTTTATTAAATAAGCTACACACCCCCAAGCCACAGGAGTGGTAGCTGCCGACAGTAAATAAAACAAGGCAGGTCTAACCTGAGCGAGACCAGCGTTTCTAAGCAGTGGTAGTATTGTTTTACTTCTTAGATCCCGGTAAGCCGGGCAAAACATTACGAAATGCAATAGGTCCTCCTCAGGGCAATAACAGCATGGGCAAGCTGTTTATTGTGTGTTATGTGACTAATTTTTGTTTCGTGCTGCAAGCCAAAGGGAATCAAAACACGCCCTTATCAGTGCCCACCGGCCAGAGAGTTTATGACTATGCAACAGATACGGCTGAGTACCTTCTACAGTTTATATGATAATGTGCCTTCTGTTAGCTGCTACCCCCAATGCAAGCAATTCTCTATCAGGCACAAGAATTGCAATGTACTGTTGCTTATATTTACTTACAGTGCAAGATGACAAGAGGGTCGAGGGACATAACAGACTCTCATCATTTAACTGAGAAATACATTTATTAATGTGTGAGAGCAATGGGGTTTTATGTTGGGTTGGGCTCGCGGCCAGCGCTCGTATGATCACATGCGTTAGCGTGGATTTGGGGTTTGACCATACCGCCAGCCAGTGTGAAAGAGGAGCCATCTGCCACTCATCACCAAAGTGGGGGCATCCAAGTTTCAGGTGTGCAGCATAGTTCGGGGTAGACTGGGGTAGGTCAGGCCAGGCAATTTTTTCAAAAAGGTATTCTCTATGGTTTCAATGTGGGTGGCCTTCTCTGTGCCCCACAGTGCAGCCCCGTAATTGGTGGCTACTTTTGTCTGTGTGCTATACACCTCCAGGATTAGCCTAATGGGTTGCCCCGTGCAACATTTTTGGAAATGAGACAGACACCCCAGGGCCTGCCTCATTCTCAAAGACTGTTTTTCAATATGACCAGACACTCACCATGTTTCATTAAAAGAGACTCCAAGGTATTCAAATTTACTCACCCTTGGAATAAGTTCTCCACCACTCCAGATTTTACGCATCTTGGGTGGTCTACCTCCTGTGCCTCAACATGCCATCACTGCTGACTTTTTTGATGTTTACGACCATTATGAAATTGGACATGAACAGGGTGTAAGCATTAACCAAGGATTGTAAGGCCATGGGGGTACGGGCAATTAGTACCATGTCGTCCGCATAACCCAAAACTGGTAGCAGTAATCCGCCCACCCTAATAAAATCTGAGTTGGTTTCCACCAGTGTCTGGTACGCTCCGTTAATATAGAAGGCGAATAGCCCCAGGGCCACCACACAACCCTGGCAGACACCCAAGAAGGTGTCAAAGAAGGCTGTGATCACCAAATCTGACAGAGGCCGACGTATTTTCGTGAATCAACTGGAGCACTTTAACCAACTCCTCCAGACAGTCCATGGACCTGAGCACAGCCCAGAGCAAAGCTCTGTCCACTTTATGAAATGGTGTACTCGGGTCCATGAACGTCAGGTATAGTGGCTCGCCCCCTCACAAAGATTGATGAAGCACACACCAGATAGAGATTCAAGACCTGGTCCTGAGTCCTCAGACCCGTGCAAAAACCATACTGGATATCTGCCAGGACCCCACAGTCAGGGATCCATTGCTCCAGATGTGGCAGAACAGCCCGACCAAAGATTTTGAAAGAAGTATCCAGCAATGAGACATGCCTGTAAGACAGCGAGCTACCTTGATCACCCTTCTTAAAATAATTGGGTACATTATTGCCTACTGCCTGGAGGTTGGGTAAAATCCAAGTTCCAAAAAGGCATTAAAGCAATTAGTGAGCAAGGGAGCCCACAGATCTGCCTCATCACAAAAGAGGTCAGCTGGGATAGCATCCAGGCCTGGCGCTCGATTGTGGAGTTGCTTGATGACTGCCGCCCGCACCTCCACAACAGATAAGCACAGAGTGGTACCATGGTCCCCAGCAAATTTAATCGGGGCATCCACCTTATAGAGGGAGGTAGAGTGGTCAGACCATGCCTTTGCGCTTACATTGTTCTCCTTATGGGTTCTGATTCTTGCATATGGCAGCCCGTCCACCACAAACTCCCTGAAGGTTTTGGAGTCCCCTTGTTCCACGGCCTGCAGCAGTTCATCCCATGCCTGGTCCTCCAGCTGGCTTTTCCTTTTTGACCGAGCAGCTTTATAAAGGGCACAGGCCTTGGTTATTTCTTTTCTCGGGCTATCCTTGCATGCAGTTGCCCTTTAAGGTTGTTCTGGGCTGCACGACAGTGCTCGTCAAACCAACTTTGCTTATGCAGTCTCCTTATTCTAAAGTCCCACTGGAAAAGTCCTACATCAACCCAAAACAGAACCCCATAGAATTTACCTTAGAAAACATTCAAGTTAATAAACCCTGTGGACACTAAATTGCAATGTCGGGGTGACTTTTCCTCCAGTAGGTGTTGTAGACGTTTCAGAGTGAGGTCCTGCAGTACCTCAACGGTCACATTGGATGACATGGAGACAGGCCCTGATCCAAACCTAGGTGGCCTCCTCGTCCCAGTTTTTCACTAATCCCTTCTACTGTTCTGTATGTTTCTTTGGTTCTTCTTCATCTCAGTCCTATCTGGTCTTGCAGATGTAATAGTAGAGACTTCACAATAACATACAGTACTAGTTTCAGGTTGGGAGGAGAAGTTGTCAATAAGCCCATGCCTTCTGGCAGCAAGGGTTTAGGGGGGGTCTTTCCTTATCCCTATGAAGGGAGTCTCTCCTTATGAGGTCCTCCCTTTTTTTACCACCCCTAGGGGGACTTTTGGGTAGTGCCCTCACCTCTCTAGCCTCATAGGGAAGGGCTCCCCTCTGGGGAGAAGTGACAAGACCCTGTGAATCGTCACCACACAGTGTGATAGCCTCCTGATGTTGTTTGCTTCCAGCCTACTAATGTATTGGCTTATGGCTGGTTTGCTAGACCCTGGAGATAAGTTGCTCTGTCAAGAACCAGGTTCTTGTCTAATTTCCCAACAAATGCATCTGCCACCTTATCAAAACATTCCCCCTATTAGAACCAGCATGAAGGATTCTTTATACTGTAACACCACCTACCACCCGCAATATTCTAATCATAAACATTGGGGGGCAAGAGGAACACCCTTAAGCTCTTCCAAACAGCCCCATAGCACTATAGAAAAGAAGGAGGGAGGAAGTCTCAGAATGGTTGCTGAAGATTGCTGGCATATCGCCCACAAGTCTTCCAGTCACCTTGGAAAGGCCTAGGAAAGTGAGAACCACTCTCAACTACTCTTACTTCTTTGGTCCTTTAGAATTATTAGAATGTGAGATCACCCAGATAGAAGCCAAGAAGTCATTATCTTCTCTAACGGCACCAGTATCAATCATTGCCCTACACACAGGTGCCACTTCATTGATTACAAAAGGGTTAGCCAGGAAATCTAGCAGAGGCCTGAGTCCTTTCCACCAAGGTTGCGCCTTAAAAAGGGAAGAGCAAGTGGACCATCTATTAGCCAGGCTCTCAACAGCTAACCTTCGGCTTTCCCTGCAAAACTGTAAAATAGCCAGTATAATCTAGCACCATGTCCTTAGCTACACCAATATGCAGAGCACCTTTAGGTCTGCCCCCAAAGCATGCTCTGCACCCCAAAGGAAATATCCAAGGCCACCATCCTTGGGGCGCACATCTCCTAAAGTAGAACTATTTCACGGGAGGCCACCATCTTCACATAGTCCTCATTGATTGCATTCTTAACCAGTCCAGCAATGTCCTGGGAGAGAACCCTTATGACTACACACAATCCTGAGTCATCAAGGATGGTCTGTGACCTTTGGCTGCATTAAACCCAGGCAACCGACTCTACGTATTACATAGAAGGATAAGCTTGGCTACCTGTAATGCCACTGAGTATTCATGATGATAGGTTATTTATAACGCGCTTAATACCCAGAGGTTTCTAAGCATGGACCCGGGGATCAAACCTGTGTTGCTCTGTGTCGTTTTGCTTCCAAGACAAGCGTGTTACCCCCGAGCTATCCTCCCGAGACCACGCATGTACGGGTATTGTGTTACCCGTACGCATGGCATACAGTAACTTGTGATGTAAGTTAGGGTGGAGTATTAGTATCCAGGACCTCCTCATCCCCTTCCTCGTCCCAGTCTCACTTGATGAGGTGCAGCCCCATCCTCTTGTGGGTTGCAATTGATCTGTTCCGGTGGCACCAGCTCTTGAACGAGAACTTGGAGACAGTTCGAGAATGCATAACATCAAATGGTTATCTCAAATGAGCTCCTAAATTATATTAAAGGAAGCTTTTATCGCGCATAATCGTTGGCCGCTTAACACTGCCGCAGGAAAACGGCACAGGGACTTGCACATACATTTCTTTTCCTCAATTATGAATGCCCTTTTAGTCTGTCAAAATTAAAACATTTGTAGATCAAAGTTTATTTTACAAGTGTTTCACTAAAGGAGGTTTGGGCAATATCGGCCAGCCTTTCATGCATTCACTACCATGTTAATGGGCAGTCCATGACATGGAACCATGCTTGGGATTCACTGGGGTCTGTCTTCGCATCATGGCCAAGAGTGGAGATAGAGAGGTAGTCCTCATCAGCGAGTGGCGCGGAAGTCTGAGGTACGCTCTACCACAGGTTCTGTGAAGCACTATGGTGGACCGACCGAGCGGGTGAGTCAGCAGATGTCAAATACCAAACAGTTTAGCAGATGTATGGAGGAGAAGAGAACTAAGGATGATGAGAAGAACAGGCAAGAGGGGCACCAGGCGGTGGCCAAGCCACTGTTGAGTGTCCAGATGAGAGAAGGTGTTCAGAGGAGAGCAGACTGAGCAACTGAGAGAAGGTGACACGTGAAACTGACATTGGAGCAGAGGTTTGTGAACTGACACCAGTGAAGAGAGGAAGAAACCGGCAGGGATAGCAAGCGACACAGGAATATTCCCTTGGGCCAAACCCCAACAGGGGCAAACTACTAAAGACTGAAATCAAAGAAGAAATGCTGTATGCTGGAACTTGAAGTCAGATTGTTAAGTGTCCATTGAGAAGTGAATGCAAGTTCTTATTGCTGTTTCTCCTTAATGGATTTGCTATTTATTAAAAAAAAGAAATACTAATAACTCTCATTTTGTCACCAAACAATACTCATGCCCAGGGAAACCAGGGTGTGTCCAGGATGACACATGGGATGACTCTCCGAGGGATATCATCAACTCTTCTCCCTTTAGAGATGTACTCTCTCCTGGACCTAAAGTAGCAATGCTCACCTTTGCTCAAGAGCCTTTTTTGAGGGCCTTGAAGATCTTGTTGTCTACTTTGGACAAGGCGCTTGAACATGCTAATGTTATGGAAGTCTGCCGTCCCTTTGATTCCGCCTGGACGGCCCTTTCACCATCCTTGGGTCTGGGGTTGATGATCTTCACTATTTCATTGATGGCAGCTGGATCGCCACCTGGATTCTGACCAGGAACAGGGCCAATGCTTTGCACTGGCAGTGGCCTTGCAAGGGAACCATGACTTCTGCCTTGTTCCCTTGGCTGTTTTGGTTTCAGATTATAAATTGTCTCCAGTTTATTTTAGTGGACCTCAAGTATATTTGGTCTAAGGCTTCACTTGTGTTGCTTCTCATTTTACTCTTATAAGGGTGATCTCTTGTATCCAGCCTCCCACACCACTCATGAGAAAGCCGCCTAGTGTTCCACATGCTTCTGAAGACTCAGTAACACCCAAGAGTACCTCCTTTTACTCATATATTGGAGAATGTATTGATCAACATTATGACTTGTGGCATTGTACACATCAGTCTAACTTAACTGGTAAGTAGAACATCTGAGCTGTGCATACAGAGGTTTCACGCTTCGGCCTCCGCTGACGGATGACTCTCTTTTCTTCTTCTGCATTCACTTCATCACATTTGCCTGTTCAGACCTTTAATTCTTCTGTCTTTCACTTCTTCTAACATTCACTTAATCATTTGTCAGAATCGGAAACTACCACCCCCGATGACTCCTCACCTGACTCCTTAGAAGAATCCTCCTGGATAGAAGTCTTAGGTCTTCTTCTCCCCTCCTTCTTGATCTCCTGCGGATCTTCGTCCGTCTTAGTACTCTTCCTTCCCTTCTTGTCCTTCTTGCGCTCGTAGAGATAGGGACGAGCTCCGCTTGAGGCCACCCTGACAGTGGTGAGAACAAGCTGTCAGGTGGACCCAGGGGAGCCAGTCCCTTAATGCCAGGGAAAAAGCCAGTGACGGCAGAAAAAACCCTGTCAGATGGCGAGTCCTTGCTGGCAGGGAGTG
This sequence comes from Ambystoma mexicanum, assembly GCF_040938575.1. Classification (NCBI taxonomy): domain Eukaryota; kingdom Metazoa; phylum Chordata; class Amphibia; order Caudata; family Ambystomatidae; genus Ambystoma; species Ambystoma mexicanum. The sequence goes on along the minus strand of NC_090936.1, from coordinate 22,568,085 downwards.
TGTCGGAAGTGGAGGAGGCCGGTGAATGGTAATTAGCAAACAGTACTTGAACCCTAGTATAACCGGACGAGGTATGCTGATGTCGAAAAGGAATGGAGGAGTGTCCACTGGTTACAAGGTAAGCTGGAGCGGAGGCTGCTCACGAGCAGTTAGGAGGGAAGGTAAGGCTAAAACATAGGTAAGAGAGTGAGAGAGAGAGCTGGAACAGAAGAGTGAGAGAGAGAGGACAATGAGAAAGCGAACAGAAGCGAGAGCGAGCAAGGAAGGGAGAGAGAGTGAAAGTGTGAGGGAGAGCGAGCGAGAGCGAAAGCGGGTGAAGGAGAGTAAAGAATCAAGCGAAAGAGAGAGAGAGAGAGAGCAAGCGGGAGCGAAAGCGGTGAACAAGTCAAAGGAATCAAGCACAAGAGAGAGAGAGAGAGCGAGCCGGAGCGAAAGTGGTAGAACAAGTGTAAGGAATCAAGCGCAAGGGAGAGAGACAGCAAGCCGGAGAGAAATAGCGAAGGAACGCGAAGGATAGATACAGTACGGAACCCAAAAAGGAGGAGGGGCTGAAACGAGGGAGCGGACAGAAGGACGCGAGACGGAAAGAGCCGAGAAACAGGGAAAGCAGAAGCGGGCAGCGTACTGGGTAGAAAAGAATCAAAGGAGCAAGCTCGAGGAGCGGCACTGCAGGCGAAGTTAGCGAAAGGCTGACAATGCGAGTTGCAATGCACAGCGTTGTGGGCGTGGCTACCTTTTAAAGGAACAGGACCAGAAAAGACTAGAACGGTAAAGGACCGCAAGGTGCCTAAGTAAGCCTCCATCTTTCCCACAGTGTCCAGGGTCGCGTTGTGACATCATTACAGGGGGCGATCCCCTGTATTCCCCGTCTTTGATAACCCTTATTATTCCACCTACGACACCCTTGACCCCTTCCCTAACCTTACAGCTGCACTTAACCATATCCATTGCCACTTTGACGATGTGAAAGGTGGAGACGAAGCAAATGTATGAAGAAGTAAATGTCTGAAGAAGTCAAAATAGACGCGGCAAGCGTAGGACCGGTGAAGGGGAGTTATCGTCATGACCTTCCCCGTGGACTGACCGCATCATGCACACCCAATGCCGCCACATTATAACTTCACAAAGAATCCCAAAGAAAATTGACTTTACTTCTGCACCACCAAATGTTTCGGAACCCATGATTGCTTATAAGTTCAATCACAAAAAAAACCTTTTCAGAAGGTCTTCTGAGAAATGTATTCTTTTGACAGTTCTGTTTTGCAAAACATATTGAACTGACTGCACAAGATGTTGTATGAGTAAGACTGGGAGCATTAGGATGAATTCAACAATAACATTTAATAGAACGCCGTCTGTCATAACAACTTGTATCAAGCAAGGGTTCCTACAGTATTTTGGAAATTCAATTTCCCCACTGCCACGGTTCTTTTCTCTTTGTCACATCCCCCAAACCTGAGTCTCCATTACATTTCTGATTCCCTCATCTTTGCTGTCAGACCATGTTTCCAATCTTGTGCGCAGTAAATCATACACAACATTGTGCATCCGACAGAAGAAGAAAAAAAATCCTGCTTTCTTACTCGGCGAAAAGTGTGTTGGATCGGAGCAAGAGCTATAATTGTTTCTCGTTGGTTCTCTTCGGTCTCTTGTAAGATTTCTTTGAAGCAATTACACGGCAGATTCCCAGATGTAGTAACCTATTCAAGTCCTATTGGTTTTATGTGCCCACCTTACTTTCAGAAGTAATTGGGAAATCACGCAGGTGTAGAGCAGACAGGAGAGAAAGCCTATGATCCAGGCTCGCTGATCCGAAGCTACCTGGATAATGATTTCTCGCATTCGCGGCGTAGCCTTTTGCTAGGCCATGAAATCAGCGCTGCCTTGACATTTAGATATGAAGTGATTCCAACTTTCCGAAGAATTGATTAAAAAGTCACTTTTGGGGGATTCCCAGGTTGAGTTCACGCCAATTCGCAGCACTGCTTTGACCCTGAGATTGCACCAGCAACTCGCACATGCTAGTTTAGTATATAACTGACACAAGCATGAAGTTAAGGGTTGGGGACATGTGATGCGGGCAAGTGACATGAAGCCGACGTTGCTAATGTTAGCACGGTAAGTCACTGCTTGTGCAGTGCTTTTCTCCAAAGTTGTTGGAATAGCACTCCGAGCGGCACAAGACGATGCAACAGTGTGCAATGGCAAACGGACAGGCAATAGTCACACTGCAACAGCGCGGAGCGCCGCCATCCTGAAAGATATTGAGTAAAGACTGAAAGCAACCACTTGAGGTGCTGAAAACTTATGCCTACGGAACAGTAGACGATTAGAAAGAACAGGCATAACCGCATGGGGTCAAACCTAGCCTGAACTTGTGCCAGATCCAATCAATTCCAGGAACATTCTACGACAAAATACCGATCATTAATTTTCTCAAGGAGAAAAACACCACGCGTAATTACGTCAATTAGGAATATGTTCTGAGATCGAACTGTATGATACTGTATCAATCTGCATGTGAGAGACATGTGTGTAAAACGAGAAAGAATACACGGAGTTCTTATCAACAGTGGCACGCTTCATACAAGGTAACGTCGTCTGAATGCAGACACAACTGTTTGGATGCTACTCTTTTGGATATTATAATTTCTTTCATTTATTTTATTGTTTTTTCATAACGCACCTAATACCGTACCGGAGTTTGGTTTTAAGCGTGGATCCGGGATGCAAACCACATTTACACTGCACGGTTTTGCTTCCAAGACCAGCGCATTGCCCCTGTGCGATCCTCTGTTCATTGTGCCTTGAGAAAGCGCAAGCAAGGGCGAAACAATAGCACGTGCCTCCAATTGGGAGAATGTCGGCACCATGTGTAAACCGGAAATGAGATACCGATAAACCCTTAACCCAAAAGTACTAGGAGCCCAGGCGCATGATTCAGACCTGCTAAAATCCCCTCCAATAGTCAAACTGCCCACCTCCCTACCACCTGCATGAGCAGGCCGGATTTCCCACTGCCGATTTCAAAGGTAATAACGGATAATAATGTATGTTGTCATATCGGACTTCATGCCGGATTCCACCAGCTCCTGAGTGCTGTTCCAGCAGGTGCTCTGATAATTCTCCGATGTAATGATACTCAACGTATTCACCTCAGACGGATGAAGGGTTTCGTCGACCCCTTCCCAGTATTTGAAATCGGACAGTGCAGACTGACCCCCCATGTCTGAGGTGAGCGCTTAACGTGCGAGCTGTCTCACAGGACATCGGAAGGATCAAAGAACCTGGTGGCTCTAGAGCACCCCCACGGAATCTTGGGTTCTGCAGATACTTTATCCTCGGCTGTTTTTCTAGTGCAACACCACGTTGTACCACAGCACCTTTTTTGCTCTGCACCAATATCCCAAAAGCAGCCTAATAGTGTGGCTAAAATTTCAAAACAGAGATTCCATGGTGTACAATTTGCTCTCTACTTTGTCAAGTTCATTTTGTTGACGTCTACATCCTTGCTCAGTGAGTTGAGCACTCACCGCTACGATCTATCTTCATAGCGCAGATACAAGGTTGAAATCATTTCATCCTTCTGAGGTCGATGAAATGTGTAGCGTTATATTGGAGAATAGTAATGTCTCTTATTTATAGGAAAATGCAAGTGCCAAAACTGCAGTGTTGAAAGTTACTATTTCTATGCCAATCTGAAAACACTGATCCACTTTGTGGGTTTGCTACTTCATAGCGCCAAGAAGCTTTGTGGAGGACTCCATCCACGCGTCGGTTCTCTACGCAAGAATACGTTATATCACATTGTGGTGCAATATTTTCACTTAATATCTGATCAACGCTGCCTCCACAATCCAAATGTGCTCCTTAAAAAGTATCAGCTACACTTGGATGAGTGCAGTGGTAAGGCGCCCTTCTTTTTGCCATCACAGGGCATTGAAAGAAAAGTTTCCACTTGGGCATGTTTGACATTTGAATGTCTCAGTTCCTTGGCCCATGTGTCAAGGAATCCTCATGGAAGGAAAAGGGGTGCATCCTCCCTGGGCACCCAGAACCTCTACTTCTAAGGAAAGCAGACAGCCACAGCCACTTGGGGAAAGCAGACTTCCACTGTGGGCTGTGGCTTCATCGAGGTGTCCATTCCTTGTGGAAGGAAAAGGGGTGCATCCTCACTGGGCACCCAGAACCTCTACTTCTAAGGAAAGCAGACAGCCACAGCCACTTGGGGAAAGCAGACTTCCAGTGTGGGCTGTGGCTTCATCAAGGTGTCCATTCCTTCTGGAAGGAAAAGGGGTGCATCCTCACTGGGCACCCAGAACCTCTACTTCTAAGGAAAGCAGACAGCCACAGCCACTTGGGGAAAGCAGACTTCCAGTGTGGGCTGTGGCTTCATCAAGGTGTCCATTCCTTCTGGAAGGAAAAGGGTGAATCCTCCCTGGGCACCCAGAACATCTAATTCTAAATCATGCAGACTGTCACAAGTCTCTCCCCTTCTCACCTGTTTTTCCTTGCTTGCGACCTTCTTGGATGATTTCTTTCGCACGGTCTGGGATTTGTACAGGCCCGTGTGCAGGTCTTCGGATTCCAGCGTGAGGATAGCAGTCCTACACCAAGTAGCGTTCAACTATCCAGGACCGGGAACCAGGAAGGAAACAATGTCCGAGCTCAGAGGCACAGAACGCCATGACCCGAGCACAGGAGAGGATCCAGGAAGAAGCTCGATGGGGCAAGTTTGAGGAAGGGAAAAGAAAAGGAAGTGAATTCTCGGAAAACAGGACTCGGAAGGAAGCCCCGGGCGAACTCCGGTGACACACGTCTGACTACACAGAGCGGTAACGTTGAGACACGCAGAGCCGCGGGGGCGTGACTGTTTTGTAGGAAGTTGAACGTAGTACGTAAAGGCTGGCAAGCTGCATTCCACACCGATCAGCCATGTTGGAAGGATCACAGAATTCAGTCCTCTAGGGGGTCAGGGACCACAATGTCCAGAATGGACGCAATCGGCAGTTCATGACACAGACTTCCACTGTGGGCGGTGGCTTCATCAAGGTGTCCATTCCTTGTGGAAGGAAAAGGGTGCATCCTCCCTGGGCACCCAGAACATCTACTTCTAAGGCAATCAGACTTCCACTGTGGCTTCATCAAGGTGGCCATTGTTTCGCTGCAGAGAATTGTGTATTGATTTCACTACTGGTGGCACTGAGCACCACAGAGAAACCGGCGAGTCTCAAAATAATCGTCCCCGATATATCCCACAGCCGCCCGTCGGCAATCATTACTTTATTTGCAAAGGCTGATTAAGCAGCTTCAGTGGGTGTGTGGCCATAAACAATGTTAAAAAAAAGTATCCCTGCCCCTGAGTGTGCATTAGTGCATGTCCACTTTGGACAACCCAGCCGCGCCTTGGTTCTGGAGGGGCAACCACGCACAACCACTATGTGAATAGATCACCCCAAAAAGTAAGCATTGCGAAAAGTGTATTATATGTGTGTTTGTTTTCTGCTGGGCAACCCTGTGCTCATCAGATCTGTTATTGGACTACAACTTCCATGAGCCATAGCCAGCATGTTCAAAGGTGATCCTGGGGGTCGTAGTCCAAAGCATCAGACCATTGCGCTAGGACATTATGATGCGTATGGGATTTTGCTGGGCTGGGTGTCCTGGTCTAGTATGTAATAAGAATGATACCTGCGGTCTCTTATGACCACTTTGCTGAAAGGACTTTTAACCAATGAATGGGATATGGGGGTTCAAATGTAACATTTCCAGTAATGCAGAGACATGTTGGCTTCCAGTTTTCTGATGTTCCATTACCTCTATTCGCGACTTAGCAATTTAATGGTTTCAGGAGGGGGAAAATCCCCCCTTTCCACTGACCCCATTATTTCTTAAAATAATTTGATAGGGAAATATACAGCAGCTGTTCTGTGGTCTTCCGCGTTCTTGGAATAAAACCCCATTAAATTCTGTCGAATGGAGGGTGGCAATTAGCCCCAAATTCTGTATGACGCTGAGAGTTGCTAAGTGATTATTGATATTCTGGCTGCCTTCCAGGTCATGGTAGAAGGTGCATCACTCTAACTTTCAGCAATAGATGGCTGAAAGAACTCAACGCTGGTCACACATTCAAGTGTTCTGTTCTTCCACACCCCAAAAAAGAAACATAAGACCTGAAATCCTGCCAACCTCCCTAATAGTCTTCCCGGTAGACCGTCCCACCCACAAAAATAAAAATCTCTTTGCATTGTGATGATTCACCAGGTCTGGTCACTTCTCCTATAAGGTTAGGGAGGTGAGACTACTCAATAATCCCCTTAGGGGTGGTGATAAGCAGGAGGACCTCATAGGTATGGACTACCCTCCTGGGGATATGGACAACCACCTGGGGAAAAGCCTCCATGCCACCACCACAGCACATTCCCCCACCTTCGTGGTTACGCATTTCTACCACGATTGAGAGTGTTATTGTGAAAACATGACTGTGACAAATGTAGAACATACTGGAACGAAGAACAACTCAGGAAGCATAAAGATTGACATTGAAAGGAATCAAAGAAGTACTGTGATGAGGTGGCCCCAAAGGACACATGATGATTGCTCCATGGAACTAGAGGAAACATTGCAGTGTTCCGCAGGGGAGGACCTAACAAAGTAAGAGAAAAAAGTAGGAGTAAGAGAAAGGAAGTAGGAAGAAGAAAAAGTGGAAGAGAAGCCAGATGATCTCACCAGCAGTACACGAACAAAGCCTGGGACGTTCAAACTTGGTACACTGCAGCTAAAGCAATCGCATCATTCCTGGAGGGAGACGAGAAGAACAGGAGGTTGCTGGAGCGTTCTGGAAGCCTGCAGGGTGTCGACTTATTTGATGGTGACGTGACTGCAGAAAGATGGACCGCCGGGTCCAGAAATTCTTCCAAGACCACCAGCCTGCCTCACAGCCACAACGGTAGCAAGGAGGAGGAGAGGCCCGGCAACCCCGTGAGGAGCTGGAACCTTGTCCCTGAGGTACTGCAGGTAACAGGAATGGCGGGACGACCGGGTGGGGTCCACGGAGAGGCCCAACTCAAACAGCATGAATTGGGAGTCCTCTCCCTCATTGCAGTGGTCAGCCCAATACCATTGCCCAAGCAGAGGCCATTGGGAGTTCTCTCCCTCATTGCAGTGGTCAACCCAATGCCATTGCCCAAGCAGAGTGCATTGGGAGTTTGCTCCCTCATTGCAGTGGTCAGCCCAATACCATTGCCCAAGCAGAGGGCATTGGGAGTTTTCTCCCTCATAGCAGTGGTCAACCCAATACCATTGCCCAAGCAGAGTGCATTGGAGGTTTGCTCCTCATTGCAGTGGTCAACCCAATACCATTGCCCAAGCAGAGTGCATTGGGAGTTTGCTCCCTCATTGCAGTGGTCAGCCCAATTTCATTGCCCAAGCAGGGGGCATTGGGAGTTCTCTCCCTCATTCAAGTGGTTAATCCAATGCCACTGATCATGCAGACTGTGTCGGGAGTCCTTTTCCTTGTTGAAGTGGTCCACCCAATACCACTGCCCAAGCAGATTCGAACGGAATCCATCTCTCTCATGAAAGTGATTCATCACATAACTTTGTCGAAATAGGGGACATCAGGAGTTGTCTCCCTCATCCCAGTGACCCAACAAATGGCATTGGAAAATCTGAGAGCTTCAGGAAACAATCCCCGCATTATGATATAGAAACTAGTAGAGGGACATATAAGAGGGATATAGAGAACCTTGGAAAAGACATCCATCATCAGAGTGTTAAATGGAAGCCAAATAAGGCTATGAGCCTTTCTACTTCCTGGAAGGAGTTAAAGAGACCAATCTAAGATTTCCCCAAGAGTGTTTAAAGACAACTGGTGAGACGTTTTACGGAAGGACCAGGAGAAGGGAGTCATTCCTCTGGTCCCTTGTGATGGGAAATAGGAGTTACTTCTACTAGAAGACTGAAGCACCTGGGAGAAAGGAGTCATTCTCCTAGTGAAGGAAACACAAACTTCAATTCAGTTAAGACTTATGTTTATAGTGTTCGTGTTAGATTAGTTGGTTTCTGAAGGATGGAGAACATTTAATTTTGACGGACATTCTGACAGCTCATTAAAGTTTTCCTAAGTTGAGGCAGGGCAAGCCTCTTAGAAGAAGGAGTAGAGAGGTTTTCTTGAGTTACACAATAAAAGTTTATAAACACAAGATGACACCTCATCGTCCGTCTCCTCCTCCTATACTGTCACAATATCCTGCCATGCACTTTGCTTCCCATTAGACCCTGCATGGTGTTGCTCACTGACAGAGGCCGGCAGATGTGGAACTCGGCAGCATTGCCTGAACTACTGCCCTGTGAAGTGCACCTCAGTTACAGTGTGGGACATGTGTGTCTGTTACAGTGACCTGGTCACAGCCCCTGGTCTGTCAGTGTGACTTGTCTATCTGACGTTGCAGTGCTCGGGGACGCAGGCCAGGGCCTGGAAGGCTGGGGGGAATGGGCAGGAAACAGATTTCCTTCCGTTTCCCTTATTTCTGAGGGGGCCGAGAGGAGTTTTAGAGGAAGCAGGAAGTTTGCTATAATCAGTTGCCCTCGCGTCACGCCAGTGCTCACCCCAAAGGAGGCGCGGTTAAGGGGAGAGCAGGGTGGGTGGGGGCACCACCCTGCATAGAAGAATGGAAATGGTGCAGGCGGCATGACATTGTGCTCTACTGACAGATCCGTGTTACCCGTATGTAAAAAATGGTATATGGTGTTTTTGTTGAACCAAGCATGAAAGTGCTACATTTGGACAATCAAAGTTTTGTGTGGTGGGGGGGTGGGGGGGTGGATAAAATATATGTATATAGAGTGGCGCCGGGGTAGGAAGTGGCAGGGGGAGAGGGGTATGCTGGGGCACCCCCATTAAAAGAAAGCAATGACCAAATGCAACACTCCAAATTGCCACTTACAAATTTGTGTCTACACAACGACATAGAACTGTAATGAAATAATAAACATGTCTCAGGTGTCACCTGGGTGTATCCCCCATACATTTACCATTTATACAACATATCACTAACATATAGTTTAGTTCTGTTGACGTACGTGTGCCACCATCACATGTGTTTTTAATTTGAAGCCAGCATTTGATCCACACTGGTACAGGTCTTATAGCTGTTCTGTACGTTTACAGCTGTTCCTGCCAACCTGTGCCCTTTACGCAGTGGATTAAGTGGGAAGCTAAACGAGAGGGGGCTCTCATTAGGGGGAGTGGCCTAGGTATGTGTGTACTTAGGCCACGCCCCCTCAGGAGAGTTACCCCCCCCTTGGTAATGGGGGCAGGAGGGCTGGAGAAAGCAGGGGAGCTAGAGGTGTAACACCGGTGTGTTCCGGCTCTCACACACAGCAGGCAGCCTTTTCATTCAAGGCACTGTGTGGTTAAAAACTGCAGTTTCCTTGAATGAAAGGGCTGCCTGCTGCGTGATGACTCTGTACAGGAGGAGGGCTGAAGGGCCCCGTCTCTCCTTTTGTTTCCCAGTAAAGAGTCATCACGCATCATGAAGCCTTGTTTAAAAGGCTTCATGCTGCAAGATGACTCCTTACTTGCAAACAAAAGGAGAGACCCGGGCCCTCCAGACCTTATTGTGTTTCGGAGTTAAGAGTAATTTCAGAGCTGTGTAGCCCAAGCCACTGTTACACTGACTGTCTGCAGATGTCAGTATTTCCGTAGTGCTGACACCTGCAGGCAGCCCATGTAACTTTGCAGCGCTTCGGCTACAAGGCTGCCCGAGGTGTGGTCATGTCAGCTTCGCCATGGTTAGTTGGAGTGGGCCCCGGCCCACATAAAGTTCTGCCTTTACGGTTGGTACGAACACAACCCCCCCTGTTTGGCCAGGGGTCTGCAATTTACGGCTCTCCATATGTTTTGGGCTGCAGCTCGCACCAGCCTCAGCCTGCGCAGTCAATGGGAGGTGAACTTGGGAGTCGTAGTCCAAAACATCTGGAGAGCCACAGGTTACTGACCCCTGGTTTAATTGATTGTGGGGCACGGCTCAGACATTAAGTCAGAGTAGAAGATGCGACCCAGTTATTTTCATTATTATTTTTGATACTTGTTATACGCCCAGACCCGGCGGTATCACGGCGTATGTTTACTTTTCTGGTTACAGGGCACAATCATGACATGAATTGCAATCATACATGACAAATGCTGTTGCTCTAATCAGGGCACAGTTACTAGAGTGAATCTAATGTTACAGAGAGAAATAGCTGTTATAGTTCATTCATACAAGTTGAAAACCCAGGTTTTAACATTTTCTTGAATTTCTGGTGAGAAGATATTCTGAGCTGATGAAAGCATGTTGCTAGAAAGAGAGTGAGTGGGCTGTGGCTCCCGCGAGACGCCTCCCACTAGTAAACAATTTAAAACGACTGCCGGTGACACAGTGCAGAGCGCTTTGTGGAAACGCCCACCCGTGCTATTATGGCAATTACTGACTGGGTTATTGCAGATCTTCAAATTCCCCAGGTCCTCCGCTCGCAAAGAGGGGGCAGCAGCGTGTGCTGCGAGCCAAGCTGAACCTGCACCGATTTCTGTGCCTCGCAGGGTAAAGCAATCCATCGGCCACGTCAAACACCGTGGCTGTTCTTTAAAGGTCTTCAGAGGGTTTTACATGAGATGGACATAGTGTTGGACCTGTACCGTCCAGAATCAAGGCACTACGTATCCAGCCACCTTAGAAATTGAGATTGCATCAGAGCCTACTGTGATGAAGCTGACGATGTCATCACTCCTTTCCCGGCGGTAGCCTCTCTCCATGTGGCCAGGAGATGGCAGCCGCGAGCTGATCCTGACTGTGGAGGCGGCTGTATGAGGGAGGACCACCTGGGCGGAGGCAACCCACAGGGGAGTGACATGACATCATCAGATGAGACATGGTGTCCCCTTTTTCCTTTTAGGGATACCCCTTCCATTCCCCACGCCTTAATGGCATTTTGTCATGGCTCTCTTCAACCACCCATGGAAGCTATTGAGAATAACTTCCAATGTTCGATGCATAAATTACCAAGAACTGACTACCATTTCCATGCATGTGAAAGTACTGCGACAAAAAAGCTGAATGGAGTAATGAGGATCAGTAAAATAAGAAGCACAAGATGCACCCGAGTGGTTGCAGGCGCATAATAGGTGCTGCAACATTTAAAAACCCAAACCAGCTGACAGGAGAGGGACACTTCCTGGTGGAGCCTCGTCCTCTCTGTGCTGACCGACAGACAACTGTCCTGCAAGGAAGCCCATGGAGCCAGCCAGTTTCAGAGGGAGGCCAGAGAAAGAAGAGCCCAGGAACCGGTCTTCCGCATAGAATGTATTCATTGAGCATTTGTATGGCACCTATATATCACAATGTGTTTCCAGGCGCCACAAGACTATGGGGGACGGGGGGTGGGGCACAGAGCAGAAAATAACAGCAATGGTCCTACTCATCCTTGTGACATTTGGATCGTGCAAGTGCAATAACATGAAGCGCAGGGAGAGGGGAAGAGGGGGAAGTTCAAGGGGCTGGACAAGTGCAAGGGAAGCCAAGGAGGGCAAGTGCTCAGGCAATGGGATAGGGGTCAACTAGTGTGAGGGTAGGGGAGGTGGACCAGACTCAGTAGACTGGTCAGGGAAGGGTGCCCTGCAAGTACTGTTAATGTGTAAGGGGGAAACTGGTAAAAGGAGAAGAGGAAGGTCTTGAGAAGCTTCCAGAATTTAAGGAGATCCGGCTCAAGGCGGAGAGGGGCAGAAAGACCATTCCAGATGTAGGCTCCTGCCGAATAAAGATCTACCCCCCACTCTAGGCTTAGAGAAGTGTCTGACGTGCAGAGAGTTGGAACTAGAAGACCGAAGAATTCTAGCAGGGAGGTATTTACGGAGAGAAAGTTGGATGTAGTGTAGTCTCAGGTCCCAGAAAGCCTTGTGGATGATGCAGACGGTCTTGGATTTGGTCCTTACAGCCACCGGTAGCCAGTGGAGAGATTTTAGGACTGGAGAGATGTGGTCCCTGGGCTTGAGCCCAAGGATGTCTTGCAGTCCTATTATGGATTAGATGAAGAGGGCGGAGGGAGAAAAGAGGCGGATTAAGGAAGAGGCTGTTGAGAACCAGAGCTCTGGAGATATTGAGTTTCTGGGGGAAGGTGAGGAAAGGGAGAATGCCTCTGACGAGGTGCAGCATGAGAGGAAGCCACGAGAGGACGAATTCCATGCATTCGTAGGAACTGTAGAGCTGTATCAACGCTGCACAAACACAGAGAAGCCCACAGCTGGCAGGAGCTGACCAGCGAAGTCGGTGAGCTCATTAAGTGGGTTTGGGATGCCGAAGAGCCCCTCCACGTTCACCGCGGGAGAACCAAAGGATGCCACAGAAAGCAGGCGAGTCCACAGGAGGGAAGCAGGGACACCGGGGCACTTTGGCAACCTTACGATGGACAAATAAAGATAAAGAAAGCACATGAAAGGGAATATGAGAACCAATATTTAACCAGGGGAAAAAACTGAATGAATGCAAGATATATACAAGTGTGCAAGTGTGCCAAGTAAAACACATGAGAAAGCTCTGGCAGGAGAGCATACCAGGCAAAGTCACCTGTGCATGTGTGTAAAGCGAATCACATTAGAAAGTCCTGGGAGGGGAAGACACCAGGCAAAGCCAAGACTGTGAGAGAAAGTTACATTAGAGTGGAGAAAAATCCTGGCAGGGGAAGAAAACAGGTATCCTATGAAAAGTTGTTTTATATTTAAATTATTTTATTGTTGGTCAGAGAATTCCAAGGAAGACTCATATCCTTAGGAGTTTAAAGTATTGTGAAGAGAAACCCTGGGGAAGGGAGCAATCCCCTGGAGCTGTGAACCCTAGCCTTTCCTTTTGAACAATTGTGCACTTTCAATGCCAAAGACCCCTTTGAGTTACTTTTAGAATGTGAGGGCCAGAATAGTATTTCAAACACAAGACATTTTTGCTTTGGACATCTTCACAACAGACAGACCCTTAGTTTTGGTTGAGGCAGGGAAACACCTCCTACAAGAGGGACACCAAGGCCTTTTCCAACCCCCTTTTATTTTGAATAAACGTTCATAGCCAAAACTATGAGCTCTCAGTGTCTGCGTCTTATTCCTGGCTCCTCACGCTATCCTCTGAAAATGTGGCTGGGCATTCATTGATAGTTTTTGGGTCTGAAGGATACTAGTAAATTTCACTGATGTTTGGACAAGCAAGACAGGCGTTATCATTGTTTCTCTGAGCCAAGTCTTCCCAGTCACAGTCTTTGGTCTTCCTCTTACTTTAACACCGTTGGGCCGGTACCTTTTTCCTGGCTCATTGTAGGTTGAATGATTATAGTGGGGAAAACCTGATCTACAGGAGTTATGTTTTTTCTTCTTTTTTATCGTAAGAAAGAAAAGAGAGACTAATTAGAAACTTGGGTTTTGAATATTTCCAGGTTTTGGTTTCCATTTTTGGACACTCTAGCCAGGGTTGCTTTCTTGGGTAGAAGGATTGCCTCTGTAACGCACTGTGATGAGGAGTCTGCGACTCAGAGTAGTAATGTTATCTGTAAGCAATCAGGAGATTTGTTGTGTCTGAGAACACCGATAGACAATGACTATACCATACAGGAGAGTGCTCAGGGTGAGGGTGGCAGCAGCCCTTGTATACTGGGAGTACCTGTTTCCATATGGACCGTTTTAGAAGCAACACCAGCCTCTTCAAAAACTCTGCGGCAGCGCGCAGCACTCAGAGTGCACATGGCAGCAGTTAGCAGAGAAAACAGCGTGGGGAGGAAAGCAACACAAGTTGAAAACACAGCCAACACTAACTCCCATTAGGACCAGCAGTGTTCTGTGTATTAAATTAGTACATTAAAACTGTTAATGGATGACCTGCATAGTAAGAATGCTGAGTTTGGGGTTGCAAGGTCCCCCGTAATCACTCAAGCTCTGGTGTCTCATGACCTGCCTTCACAGCTTGCAATCATGGCTACTTTACTGAAGAATTGTTCTCATGCCAACTTACACCTATCACTCTTGAGCGAAACTAGCATTTCCCCATTGGTTTCTAAAACCCTTCCTAGCCCTTCGAAAGCTCTGATTAAATAATCGGAAGGACTGCTTGCAGCAAGCGTTAGTGCGTTGGCGAAAATAGCCCCAAAACGCGGGTAAAGAAATGGCCGATTCATGGAATAATTAGCGCGGCGCAAGTGGGCAAAAACGTGCGAATCGCAGTGGAATAGCGAAAATCGCAGTGCAATTGCGAAAATCGCACGAAAAGCAGCGCATGTCGATTCATGGAAGGCCGTGCACGAGAAAACCAGCGGATGTGCGATAAAGTGCGCGGCGCACGTTGGCGCACAGGCCATCTAACAGCGTGCGCCAGGTCACAGCGAAAATCGCACAGGCCACAGCGAAATTCGCACATAGCGCGGCGCACGCAACAAAAGTAGGCGTAACACGGGCGTAACACTCGGAATGGGGAACAACTTGCCAAAACGTGGGCGTCACGGGGGAAGTACAGGGCACAAGTGCACGGAACGCCCACACGCTCGCCTAAAACACGTATTCATGGAATAAAATAGGGCAAAAAAGCGCACGCTCAAACCAGCGCACAGGCACAAACACGACCGCCACAAGAAAGCAGGCGGTAGCGTCTCTGCGGCTGTAAGAAATGTGCGCCAAAAGGTGCGCCAACAAATAGCACCTATATACTGCCATGATGAATGTCCCATACTGTGGCCCTCCAGGAAAAATGACGTGCAAAGGGGTACCCACAAACACGGACACCCGCTGACAAAAAATACGTGTGCGTGTATACCGGGGTGCGCGGGAAGTCTAACACGCGATTTCAGCAGGGTACGTGCATCACAGGGGTTCGCGTGAAGTTCCTCACGCGATCGGGCCTGGGGGAGCGTGCTACGTGTATTTCAGGGGTTCACGTGAAGTTTCACACGCGATCGGGCCTGGGGGAGCGGGCTACGTGTATTACAGGGGTTCGCGTGAAGTTCCTCACGCGATCGGGCCTGGGGTAGCGGGCTACGTGTATTACAGGGGTTCGCGTGAAGTTCCTCACGCGATCGGGCCTGGGGGAGCGGGCTACGTGTATTTCAGGGGTTCGCGTGAAGTTTCACATGCGATCGCGCCTGGGGGAGCGGGCTACGTGTATTACAGGGGTTCGCGTGAAGTTCCTCACGCGATCGGGCCTGGGGTAGCGGGCTACGTGTATTCCAGGGGTGCGCGTGAAGTTCCACACGCGAATAGCCTGGGCGCGTGTATTTCAGGGGTGCGCGGGAAGTTCCACACGCGAATAGCCTGGGGGCGCGTGTATTCCAGGGGTGCGCGGGAAGTTCCACACGCGAATAGCCTGGGCGCGTGTATTTCAGGGGTGCGCGGGAAGTTCCACACGCGAATAGCCTGGGCGCGTGTATTTCAGGGGTGCGCGGGAAATTCCACACGCGAATAGCCTGGGCGCGTGTATTTCAGGGGTGCGCGGGAAGTTCCACACGCGAATAGCCTGGGCGCGTGTATTTCAGGGGTGCGCGGGAAGTTCCACACGCGAATAGCCTGGGCGCGTGTATTTCAGGGGTGCGCGGGAAGTTCCACACGCGAATAGCCTGGGGGCGCGTGTATTTCAGGGGTGCGTGGGAAGTTCCACACGCGAATAACCTGGGCGCGTGTATTTCAGGGGTGCGCGGGAAGTTCCACACGCGAATAGCCTGGGCGCGTGTATTTCAGGGGTGCGCGGGAAGTTCCACACGCGAATAGCCGGGGCGCGTGTATTTCAGGGGTGGGCGGGAAGTTCCACATGTGATTTGACAGTGTGGGTCCTCCCAGGTGTACCCTGTACACCCTCCACGGCCCCTGCAGGCAGCCCACACCACAGGGGACTACCCTGCATCCCTGGTCATGTCCCGCAGGCAGCCCACCCACCATGGGCATGCCCCCCAGCAAAGGCACATGTCTCCTTGAACTAATGAACACCAACTCATGTCCCCTTGCACCCCCACCCCCCAGCACTGTGGGGCACCTGCCAGCAGGCCCCCACCCATGTCTCCCACCACCCCCACCCCCCAGCCACCAGGGTCACCCTCCACCAGGCCCCCACTCATGTCTCCCACCACCCCCAAACCCCAGCAGTGCAGGGTCACCCTCCACCAGGCCCCCACTCATGTCTCCCACCACCCCCACCCCCCAGCCACCAGGGTCACCCTCCACCAGGCCCCCACTCATGTCACCCACCACCCCCACCCCCCAGCCACCAGGGTCACCCTCCACCAGGCCCCCACTCATGTCTCCCACCACCCCCACCCCCCAGCAGTGCAGGGGCACCCTCCACCAGGCCCCCACTCATGTCCCCCATCACCCCCACCCCCCTGCCACCAGGGGCACCCTCCACCAGGCCCCCACCCATGTCTCCCACCACCCCCACCCCCCAGCCACCAGGGTCACCCTCCACCAGGCCCCCACTCATGTCACCCACCACCCCCACCCCCCCGCCACCAGGGGCACCCTCCACCAGGCCCCCATCCATGTCTCCCACCACCCCCACCCCCCAGCAGTGCAGGGGCACCCTCCACCAGGCCCCCACTCATGTCCCCCATCACCCCACCCCCCTGCCACCAGGGGCACCCTCCACCAGGCCCCCATCCATGTCTCCCACCACCCCCACCCCCCAGCAGTGCAGGGTCACCCTCTACCAGGCCCCCACTCATGTCTCCCAGCACCCCCACCCCCCCAGTCACCAGGGGCAGCCTCCACCAGGCCCCCACCCATGTCTCCCACCACCCCCACCCCCCAGCCACCAGGGTCACCCTCCACCAGGCCCCCACTCATGTCTCCCACCACCCCCAAACCCCAGCAGTGCAGGGTCACCCTCCACCAGGCCCCCACTCATGTCCCCCATCACCCCCACCCCCCTGCCACCAGGGGCACCCTCCACCAGGCCCCCATCCATGTCTCCCACCACCCCCACCCCCCAGCAGTGCAGGGGCACCCTCCACCAGGCCCCCACTCATGTCCCCCATCACCCCCACCCCCCTGCCACCAGGGGCACCCTCCACCAGGCCCCCATCCATGTCTCCCACCACCCCCACCCCCCAGCAGTGCAGGGGCACCCTCCACCAGGCCCCCACTCATGTCCCCCATCACCCCCACCCCCCTGCCACCAGGGGCACCCTCCACCAGGCCCCCACCCATGTCTACCACCACCCCCACCCCCCAGCAGTGCAGGGGCACCCTCCACCAGGCCCCCACTCATGTCTCCCACCACCCCCACCCCCCAGCAGTGCAGGGGCAGCCTCCACCAGGCCCCCAACCATGTCTCCCACCACCCCCACCCCCCAGCAGTGCAGGGGCAGCCTCCACCAGGCCCACACTCATGTCTCCCACCACCCCCACCCCCCCAGTCACCAGGGGCACCCTCCACCAGGCCCCCAACCATGTCTCCCACCACCCCCACCCCCCCAGTCACCAGGGGCACCCTCCACCAGGCCCCCACTCATGTCACCCACCACCCCCACCCCCCCAGTCACCAGGGGCACCCTCCACCAGGCCCCCACTCATGTCTCCCACCACCCCCACCCCCCAGCAGTGCAGGGGCACCCTCCACCAGGCCCCCACTCATGTCCCCTATCACCCCCACCCCCCGCCACCAGGGGCACCCTCCACCAGGCCCACACTCATGTCTCCCACCACCCCCACCCCCCCAGTCACCAGGGGCACCCTCCACCAGGCCCCCACTCATGTCTCCCACCACCCCCACCCCCCAGCAGTGCAGGGGCAGGCTCCACCAGGCCCCCACCCATGCCTCCCACCACCCCCACCCCCCGCCACCAGGGGCACCCTCCACCAGGCCCCCACTCATGTCTCCCACCACCCCCACCCCCCCGCCACCAGGGGCACCCTCCACCAGGCCCCCACTCATGTCACCCACCACCCCCACCCCCCCAGTCACCAGGGGCAGCCTCCACCAGGCCCCCACCCATGTCTCCCACCACCCCCACCCCCCAGCAGTGCAGGGGCACCCTCCACCAGGCCCCCACTCATGTCTCCCACCACCCCCACCCCCCAGCAGTGCAGGGGCAGCCTCCACCAGGCCCCCACCCATGTCTCCCACCACCCCCACCCCCCAGCAGTGCAGGGGCAGCCTCCACCAGGCCCCCACTCATGTCACCCACCACCCCCACCCCCCCAGTCACCAGGGGCACCCTCCACCAGGCCCCCACTCATGTCCCCTATCACCCCCACCCCCCAGCAGTGCAGGGGCAGCCTCCACCAGGCCCCCACTCATGTCACCCACCACCCCCACCCCCCCAGTCACCAGGGGCAGCCTCCACCAGGCCCCCACTCATGTCTCCCACCACCCCCACCCCCCACCATCCAGGGGCACCCTCCACCAGGCCCCCACTCATGTCACCCACCACCCCCACCCCCCCAGTCACCAGGGGCACCCTCCACCAGGCCCCCACTCATGTCTCCCACCACCCCCACCCCCCCGCCACCAGGGGCACCCTCCACCAGGCCCCCACTCATGTCTCCCACCACCCCCACCCCCCCACCACCAGGGGCAGCCTCCACCAGGCCCCCACCCATGTCTCCCACCACCCCCACCCCCCAGCACTGTGGGGAACCTGCCAGCAGGCCCCCACACATGTCCCCCTGGCCCCAGGTCCTGACGATACACAATCATGGCAGTAATGGCCAGCATACCCAGCACAAACACCCAGGCAAGGATTGCATCCACCCACATAGTGAATGCAATCACATGACACAACCCCAATGCCAAGTATGCAAAAGAACACATGTCCGTCACACACACATACACAATGGGTGCAAGTGAATGTCAAAACCCATATCATGACATGTAACAAACCAATGAGAAAATAACACAAGTGTAAGAAAATATAAAAAATGTATTAAATACCAAAAATAAGTGAACTTTTCAAACATACAACGATGTGGCTAAGTAAATAAATGGCCCATGTCCGAGAACAAAAGTGATAAACAAAAAAACAAAGGAATAAAAAATTAAAATGAATTTGTCCAAAGCAATATCATGTCATAGGAAATTAATGAAAAACCATTACGTCATGGTGAAAACAATAAGAAATTAAAAAAATGTATCTCCCAAAAAAACAAACTATATACAGGAATGTTCCAGGGTCCATGAGCCCAACACCAAAAATGAAACCTACCACTAACTAATGAAAAATATATGTACAAAAAAGTGGCCATTGTCCGAGCGGTCCAAAATAATAAAAATAAATAAAGGAAACCTAGCACTAACTAACTAAATAACTATATACAAAGGCAGCGGGCAAGTCCTGCGGCTCACTTGGTGACGTTGCTGGCCAGGGCATCATCGAACTCCATGTCGATGTCCTGGAGGCGGGACTCTGTCCTGGCCCCGAGGTCTCGCAGGGACAACCCCATGTCCACCTCAAACTCCCTGCGAGCTTCCTCGAGGCACTCAGCCCGCCTCAATGCCTGACGCATGGAGAACTAACTCCCTGACCATGGCGAGCCGCTCCTCTTCCGCCCGCTGCCGCTCCGCACCTATCCGCTGGCCAAACTCCTCCCACACGGAACACACCACCATCCCAGGGTTGCCCTGCCCTCCGGCCGATGCCTGCCCCTCTGATCTTGATGGCCCCGAGCCATGATGCCTCCCACGTCGAGCCCGCTGCTGCCTCCGACGCCACTGCCTCTGCCAGCACGACGGCATCCAGGCTGATGGAAACCACCGACGCCGTCGTGCACGTGCCCTGCCCGATGATGCCGTCACATCTTCCATCTGCTGGGGTCCACTTGCTGTGTTGTCCACCCCTGCTGGACCTCCGACTCCCAACTGTGGCAGGGATGGGATCCCCACCGAGCTGGCTGCATTGGTCGGGACAGGTCCACAGGGGGCCCTGGTGGCATCTGGGCCGGAAGACGGCAAGGAGAACGACCGGTGGATAGCCTGCACAGAGGAGGAGAGGGCCGTCAGATTGGCCAACACATGCAGGAAACCCCCGAACATGGCCGATCCCAATTGGGCCACGTCGGCACGGTGCACTTCGTGATGACGTGCGTGCTCCTCCCGGGAAGCACGCACGTCATCACGAATCACAGCCGTGCGCATCGCGACCCCAATCAGGACCTTCTCCACGCGGCCAGGGGTTACCACGTCCGCAGGTGGAGGGGAGTCAGGTGACATGGACATCCCCTCTACCTGCGGACGGGCCTGGGACGGGGCTTCCCTGCTGGTGCATGGTGGTGCACTCACAGGGTCAGGGACAGTGACATGCACAGGCCCCTCCACGGTGACCTGTGCTGCCTCCTGCCCCTGGCCCTGGACTGCACCACTTGCACCAGCAGGGATGCTCCCACCAGGCCCCATGTGTGCACCAGTGTCGGCCTCCTCCTCCTCTGTGCAAACCACCAACCTGGATGGCTCCTCACCGTCTCCCGCCGTAGCAGGCCCCTGTGGGGGCTCACCCACCCCTTCCGCTGCAGCCGTGGGGGCATCCCCGCCGCCTTGCTCCACAGCGCCGTCTCCGCCCTCTTCTTCACTAGCCGCTGCGTAGAGGGAGACAAAGGACACAAGCATCAGGCTACTGTACAATGGTCCCCTAGACAGGAAGCAATAGCAGATGAGCACCACTGTCAAAGTACACTTCCATCATGTCCCTCCACAACACATGGGTCAGTCCAGGCAAAACACACACAGTAACAGGCATGGTGCATGCCATGGACATTTCCATGCATGTCCAATGGACTCATTCAATGATATGTAACTCACATGCATCATGGCTCATGCATATCACATGCACTCACTTCACCTCAGTCACATCCATCTGGCCCCAAACACACCGAACACAGGCGAAACAAGGGTAAGTTGGGTGCGTCACTGAATCTGTGCATTGTCACACACATGTGTCATGCATCCATGGCATGCACAAGTCACAGACACGCAGGTCAGGCACACAGACATGGCTACCATATATGTACCTGGCATCAGCACCCATCCTTCACCCCCATCCATGTCCAGGTACAGAGACTGGAATGCTCTCATGTCCAAAATCTGCATAGGGCTCCCCATGCCGCATTTCAACACATGCAACAACCATGTGGGTCACACATCACTGGTCGCACATGCATTACCATGATGTCCCTGCACACATACATGCATACATGGCCCATGGCACACATACAGGCAAGTATCATAGAACCAGCACACCGCAACATGCCCTGTCTCACACAGTAATGCTTGGACACATACCGCTCAACTCCAGACGGGCCTCCCTCTCAAGGACCTGGGCGTGGAGCGCTGGGCGTACGCGTTCCAGGACCCTCTTCTGGATGGAACTCATGCGGCCCCGGCCCCCCTCCACGAGGCGCCGGGCCTTCACAAGGGTCCTGGACCTCAAGTCCTCCCAGCGCTTCTTGATCTTCTGGACGTTGCGGGTTGCCACCCCCTCCGCGTTGATGGCAACCACACAGTCGGCCCAGATCCTCTCCCGTCCTTCCTTGCTGGCGCGGGACGATCCAAAGAGGGCATCATACTGCCCCAGGACATGCTCCACCAGGACACCAACTTCGGTGGCAGTGAAGCTGGTGCCCCTCTGCCCCTCTGGCCTGGGGTTGCCACTGGTGCCAGATGTGGAAGTGCCCGACATGGCAACCCCAGAGGCAGGTGTGGGTGGGCAACTGGGTCCTGGGGCTGGGCTGTGGAGCGATGTAATCCCAGTTGGGAGTCTTCAGTTCCAGCAGGGGTGGACACAGCAACTGGACCCCTGCAGATGGCTGATGTGCAGGCACCAAATGGCAGGGCACGGTGGCAGCAGGCAGGCAGGCAGGCAGGCAGCAGCAGATAGCACGTGGGAGGCTGCTCGGGGCACTGGGGGGCAGTAACTCGGCCTTCTGGGCAGGAGCGTGGTGTTCCGTGTGTTTTCGGGTGGCCAGCTTGATACGGAGTGATTTGGCACGTGAAAATCCTGCACGTCAGCGTGAAATCCGAGGAAAGGCCCTTAGCGCGTAAGCGCGTCAGCACGCATACGCGATTCTATTGGACCAGAGTCCCTCAGCGCGTCTGACGTGACCCGCACGGGCGTTCCCCACTCAGCACGTGATGACGGAACACACGTGGAAATACTGCACGTCAGAGTGTCATCGCGTGATTGGCCTATGTACGTGTATTTCGTGGCGTGTAATTGGACAAAAGTGCGCGTACACGCGATTGGCCTATGTACGTGTATTTAATGGGTGCGCGGCCACTTACACACGCAAGTACGTCAGCGAACCTGTATCCCGTGGTGCGTGTGAATTTCCACACGCTATTGGACTGGGAACTGGATTCCAGGGGTGCGCGGGTCACACGCTGTATCCCGTGGTGCGTGTGAATTTCCACACGCTATTGGACTGGGAACTGGATTCCAGGGGTGCGCGGGTCACACGCTTGCCTAGAACACGCGCAAAGCATAAATTTGCGGACTTTAACAATAACAAGCTCAGACGCCAGGATGAACATACCGTTCCTAGCAGCAGTGGCAGTGGGCTACCAAAGGAGGAGGAGGAGGATAGTCAGGGCCAGAATATTCACACCCAGAACCAGCCTTTTCGGGATGCCTGATGACCAGGTGTATGGGAAGTACAGGTTTCCACCACACATCATACTGGACCTGGTGACTGAGTGGGAGGATGACCTCACATCACCCACCCTGTGCTCCCAAGCACTCAGCCCCCTGGAGAAGGTCCTCAATGTACTGCACTTCTTAGCCACTGGATCATTTCAGCGGACAAGTGCCATAGTGGGTGGGGTGTCACAGGCCACCCAGTCACGCTGCCTACACCAGGTCTTGAACATCATGACTGCACGCCCATCAGTCCGCAGGC
The DNA here is from genome assembly GCF_040938575.1 of Ambystoma mexicanum. Classification (NCBI taxonomy): domain Eukaryota; kingdom Metazoa; phylum Chordata; class Amphibia; order Caudata; family Ambystomatidae; genus Ambystoma; species Ambystoma mexicanum. The sequence goes on along the minus strand of NC_090936.1, from coordinate 22,545,203 downwards.
ACATATACCTGCCCAGAACACCTGCAGAAAGGCATGCTGCCGCCCTGGATTTCTACGCTGTGGCACGATTCCCCAAAGTGCTAGGTGCCATCGACTGCACCCATGTGGCTCTACGTCCCCCCAGGGCATCTGAGCACATCTATAGGAACCGCAAGCACTGGCATTCCATCAACGTGCAGGTAGCATGTAATGCCAAGGGAATCATCACCTCAGTATATGCCAACTATCCCGGCTCCACCCACGACAGCTTAATTTACCGAATGTCCACCCTAAGCCGGGACCTAGAGGCTGGGCGGCATGGCGATACATGGCTGCTTGGTGAGTATGTATGCCACTGCACATGCATGCATGTTGGATACTGAGCAAGGTCACAACCCCACCAATGATACCAATCACCACCTCCACAGGGGACAGTGCCTACCCTCTCAGCCCCCACATGATGACGCCAATTCGGAACCCCACCACGCCACCCCAGGTAAGATATAACACAGCCCACATTACAACCAGGGGCATAGTGGAGCGCACATTCGGAGTGCTAAAGTCACGCTTTCGCTCCCTTGACCGTTCTGGCGGGCAGCTGTTATACGCTCCCCCAGTAGTGTGCAGGATCATAGTGGCAGCATGTGTCCTGCACAACGTTGCAACATGCCGGGGCCTGGCCGTGGACATGGTGGTGGCCCCACATCCCCAACCACATGCACAGCCGCTGCGCATGGGAGGGGAAAGGGCACGAGGGGAGGCAGCCCGTACACAGCTAGTGGCTAATTACTTCACATATAAATCACACCCCTGTGGAGTGCACACTGCCCTGGCACATTCCATCTGACAATCAATGATGACTCAACCTGACACTGATCCTGAATGTCTGGAGAATGAACCGGGAATACCATGTCAGCCTGAGATTGTTCACCTGGAAGTGTCACAATGTGTGCATACCTACCCACACAGACACCACCAATGCAGTTTTGTGAAGTTACACATTGAAGCAGCTAAAATGAATACCCACTTGCAAAATGCAACAAGAGGACAGTGCCATGTCAGCCAACCCAACCCCAGCACCGCCACACGACACACCGTGCCATGTCATGCTAATTGCAGGTAAACAAAGTAATCCCCACAACATGACATCAGTCTCACTATGTACAGTGGCACTATTAGAAACCTGCAACACCTGAAATGCTCACAGCAATGCCGGACCAACAACATACTTGAGCACGTAGTACCATTAACATGACATCACAAATGTTACATATTAGTAGTCTCACCACCTGGAAATGCCTGCACTCCCACCACTACCAACTGTGCAGTGTTGTCACCATGTAGAGTTGTAGGTGCACTGCTGCCAACATGGTCCCCATCTCCAGACTAGAGGTCCTTGTGTGGACATGAGGAAGGGACCTGCAAATTGGGAGGTAGACACAGAAGAAGAGTTACACATCAATGCAACATGCAGTGTACAACACAACAGCAATATGCACTATGAATGTATACACAGTATTGACTACAGACTGGCCACACAGCTCATGGGAGTCCAACGTCACTGTGTAATTCACTGTCACTTGGGCACACCCTTTGCAAGCCCATGGAAACGGGAAGCAGGAGGGGTGTGTGTGACTCAAACCCAAGCATCTGAGCCAAATACATTACAAGCCTGCATGTGCCCAGCCACAATGCAGCGTATGCCCACAGGAACCACGGAAGCCAACAGATCGAAGCCAACAGATCGAAGCCAACAGATCGTCCCAAAAAAATTGGGAATAAAAGAAATCAAAATAAAAATAAAAATAAGAAACAATCAAAAATGGCCATTGATGGGCCCGGGGGGGGGGTGGGGGAGGCCACCCAGGAGGTCCGAGGACAGGATGCACACCAGAACCCACCTGCGTGGATCCTGGGAAGATAAAACACCTCCATGGGCTCATGGCCCACACGGCTACCCTATTGTGGGAGTATCACTGCTGTCGCTATTATCACCCTGTGCAGCTGCATCCGGAGGTGGTTGCACTATGGGAGGCAGCCCACGCAAGGCCCTAGTCTGCTCCTCCATGGCTGCAAGCATGCAGGTGTGGTAGGTCTGGTTCTGGAGGATGAGTGTGCGGAGGTCCCCATGCAACAACTCACGGGATGCCCGGACCTCCGCCCTCGTTGCCTGCATCTCAGCTGAGAGCGTACGGGTGAGACGCTCCAGCTGCTGTTCTGTCCTTTGGTGTGTTGAAGCCTCAAGCTCAACAAGAGTCGTCTTGAGGTGAAGGAGCTCCTGCCTCAGGGCTTCCCTGTGGCCCTGGGACTCAATGGAGATGGCCTCCTGCAGAGTCGCCAGTGCCGCCCGCCTGTCCCTGTTGGACCCCAACATGTCCTCCCTGTGTGACTGGCAGATGGAGTCGGTTGCCTGCTCTAGTCGCTCCATTAGCCTTTCTGGGGGGACAATGGAAGTGGCCACCCTATCCATGGCCTGAGCCATCATCTCGGATGATGCAGCCTGTTGGGTAGCCATACCGTAAATGGATTGCTCCCATGCGGTATTGCCGGGTGGCGTACGGCCACCACGTCGGCGGGCACCACACCTGTCTGGGGCAAGGCGAACTGCGCCTTGCTGTGCCGGCACTGCCTGAGGCTGCAGGACTGCATTCCCCCTCTGATCTGCTGGCCCAGGAACAGGATCAGATGTCGCGGAGTGTGACCCTGCATCCGTAACCACCGAAGGCGTAGCTGCCAACACTGACATCCCCATGGAGGGTACTGACCCTGGTGCAGGTGGGTGAGACAGAACAGAATCCCTCCCTGGAACACTCACCCGCGACGGCACGTAGGTCTCATCCGAATCAACACCTGAGTACAGCTCGGGGGAGGTGCAGCCAGAGACACCCCTTGAGAGCACGACCTGCAGCACTTGTGGGTTCTCCCCCACCACCACACCACGTCCCTCACTGGTGGTTGGTCGGCCCTGGGACACCTCCTGGGTCTGCACCATCTCCACAACCCCAGCAGTATCAGGTGCGTCTTCCCCTGCAAAGACATGAAAACAAAGAAATGGAAACAGGCATTAGCACCATGGCACACATTGAGGGCTGAGAAGCAAGAGAACCAGTACTTGATTGACACATGTCCCACATGACTAAAACCCTCCCATGCATGCACCCTCACTGCGTATGAAGTGCAGGCAAATGGCACACACTGATGACACCAAGATGGAAGATGAACACATTTTCTGCATGCTGCCTGGCAGTGGCATCACACATTGGCCTGTGATTGGCAGGTGAAACACACATGCCATCACACAGATGGCATGTACCATTGCTATTGAGTGAAGATGGAGGGGAGGGCAGCACCTATTCATTCAGTCCAGTTCCCGCATGTAATTGCTTTTCTAATTCTAACAGGTCAGATTTTTCACCTGGAGCTGCCAGTCTGAAATGGTCAAATTGCACAGGGACATGTGTGTACAAATGATATCCAGGTAACAAAGTCACTCCACTTTACCATACCCATGTCAGACATGTGACTAGTGGACAGCGACATGCCTAGTGAAAGTGGTGGAATGCAAACAAACTGACTGAATGAACAGTGAAAAAGAAGCAAATATGTTGTGTCAAGGTGACACTTCAAGGGCAACTGGCGTGCAGTTGTGCTAGATGTCTACTGTTGGCAGAAGGGATACTGCTATGGCCAAATGCAGCTGCGCAGGAAGGATTGCATGAAGCACATGGCTGACCCATACGACTCAGGCGCACACACTCTCACCTGGCACCCGAACAGAAGCCCTCACACACACACCATGCACATGGATGACACACACATGCATGTGCACTCACCGGACAATGCCTCGTAATCAGCCAGATCTCCCACGCCTTGGATCTGTTCCTCCGTGACGTAGGTCCCAGCGACTGACTCATGTGGAGTGAGTTCCATGTCTACTACTGGAGACCCACCTCCAGTCACTAGAGTTGCGGCATGACTTGAGGCCAGCTTACTCTTTGCCCTGCGCTTTAGGTAATTCCAGCGCTTATAGCAATCATTGGCTGTGCGCCTCACAATTCCAAGGGCACTTACGATGTCCGCAACGGTCTGCCAGTGTGCCTGGCGTTGTGCAGGTGTGGTCTTGGATCCTGCAACAATGACCATCTCGTTGTCATGTCCGGACACATACTCGACAAGTGCATTCAGTTCGTCATCCGTGAAGCTGGGCTTCCTGGACGGGCCGGACTGTGTAGCCGTGTCTGGGGCATCAGCCTGTGCCGGACGAGCACTCTTCCTCTTCCGCTTGGAAGGTGGTGGTGATCCTGAGTGTCCTGCGCCGCTCTGGACACTAGGGGCAGGAGCCCTGGTGGACTCTGTATCAGGAGTGTGGGATTGCACACTCAGCATGGGAGTTGGTGCAGGCATTAGCTCTAGTGTGATGGTGTCAGGGGGAATGTCAGCAGCATGGACTAGGACCGACACTGTCCTGGATGGGTGTGTGGGGGCTGGGGTGGATGGAGCCGCAGCTGCCCCTGCAGCCTCTCCGCCCTGCCTACTTGGTGCAGCAGATGACCTTGCTGCCCCAGATCCACGTGGCATGATGGCATCAACGTGCACCAGCGCACGTGTCGTAGCCCTGCTGACCTGGAAGTCAGCCATGGAGTCAGCCAGGTCTGGTGCCACAATGGGCTGGTCCAACAAGGGCTGAGCATGGATGGTGTCAGCCACATCAGCCTCAATGGGAGGGGGGGAGGGGGGGCGATTATGGGTGCCCGTGACTGGTCCTCCACACATGGGGGGACAGGCTCACCCTGCAAGTTACGACCACGTCCCCTACCGGATCCACCACGGCCACCACTTGTGGCTCTTCCACCTTTGCCACCCTTACGGAATCCTCGCCTCCCAGCCATGGCACTGATATTAATGTGCGTATGGGAGTGGATGTAGACTATTGTCCTGGGCAATTGGGGGTCAAAGGGGTTGGGTACCAGATGGTAATTGTACCCTAGTGCTCTAGCAAGGCTGAATGTAACCCCTGGGGAAAGATGACGGGTCACGCAACGCACAGGAGGCCCAAAAAAGGGAGATGACGTGCACGCAACCCCTCCTAGACCACGTGTGCAGAAAGAAAAACCTGCACTACGCTGTGGCACCCAGAAACACAAGAATGAACGTATGCGTGTGACACGCAGCCTAGAATGACCTCTGAAGGGGTAGGCTACACACGGGGCTATCACAGATGTTAGATACGTGCGTGACTCACCATCTGCCAGGTAAACGAGCGTGTAAAAGGAGCACGTTTGGTTGGCAACACCCCCGCCAAAAGAAGATTTGTCCGCTGTCTGAGGAGACAGGACAACAGTAGAAGGGAACACTGTTTGAGGGAACAGGCCCAGGTAAACCAGTAAAGGAGAATACAGAGAAAAAGCTGTCAGAGGTAACAGGGAATACGAACTAGAAACGCCGTGAAGTAAATCGCGTGTGAAACGACAAGAAGTACAGAATTCACCCACTCGCTCTCCACGAAAAGCACGTACAAGGAAAACGTGTTCTACATGTACCTTTTATACAGGCCCACACGTCCAGCGTCACTTACGCGGCGTGTACGCGCTAGGGCCATTTCCACCAATTACACGCTTTGTCACTTCTGCGTGTAGGGCCATTTCCACCAATCACACGCGATTACACTCTGACGTGCAGTCTTTCCACGTGTGCTCTGTCATCACGTGCTGTGTGGGAAACACCTGTGCGGGTCACGTCACAGACGCGCTTACGCGCTGAGGGCCTTTCCTCAGTTTTCACGCTGACGTGCAGGATTTTCACGTGCAAAATCACTCCGTACCAAGCTGGCCACGCGTACGCACACGGAATACCACGCTCCTGCCCGGAAGCCCGAACTACTGCCCCCCAGAGCCCGAGCACGCTCCCACCTGCTGCTGCCCGACTGCCTACTGCCCCTGCACTGCTGGGGGGTGGGGGTGGTGGGAGACATGAGTGGGGGCCTGGTGGAGGGTGCCCCTGGTGGCTGGGGTGTGGGGGTGGTGGGAGACATGAGTGGGGGCCTGGTGGAGGCTGCCCCTGGTGGCTGGGGTATGGGGGTGCAGGGTGACATGAGTGGGGGCCTGGTGGAGGCTGCCCCTGGTGGCTTGGGGGTGGGGGTGATAGGGGACATGAGTGGGGGCCTGGTGGAGGCTGCCCCTGGTGGCTGGGGGGCGGGGGTGGTGGTAGACATGGGTGGGGGCCTGGTGGAGGCTGCCCCTGGTTGCTGGGGGGTGGGGGTGCAGGGGGACATGAGCAGGTGTGCAGGGTAGTCCCCTGTTTTGTGGGCTGCCTGCAGGGGCCGTGGAGGGTGTACAGGGAACACCTGTGAGGACCCACCCAGCCTAATCGCGTGTGTGACTTCCCACGCACCCCTGTAATACACGTACCAAGCCAAATCGCGTGTGAGAATTCCCGCGCATACCTGAAATACACGTACCCTGCTGAAGTCGCGTGTAAAACTTCCCGCGCACCCCCGAAATGCATACGACCAGGCTATTCGCGTGTGGAACTTCCCGCGCACCCCTGAAATACACGCGCCCAGGCTATTCGCGAGTGGGACTTCCCGTGCACCCCTGAAATACACGTAGCACGCTGGGAGACATGAGTGGGGGCCTGGTGGAGGGTGCCCCTGCACTGCTGGGGGGTGGGGGTGCTGGGAGACATGGGTGGGGGCCTGGTGGAGGGTGCCCCTGGTGGCAGGGGGGTGGGGGTGATGGGGGACATGAGTGGGGGCCTGGTGGAGGGTGCCCCTGCACTGCTGGGGGGTGGGGGTGGTGGGAGACATGGATGGGGGCCTGGTGGAGGGTGCCCCTGGTGGCAGGGGGGTGGGGGTGATAGGGGACATGGGTGGGGGCCTGATGGAGGGTGCCCCTGCACTGCTGGGGGGTGGGGGTGATAGGGGACATGGGTGGGGGCCTGGTGGAGGGTGCCCCTGGTGGCAGGGGGGTGGGGGTTATAGGGGACATTGGTGGGGGCCTGGTGGAGGGTGCCCCTGCACTGCTGGGGGGTGGGGGTGGTGGGAGACATGGATGGGGGCCTGGTGGAGGTTGCCCCTGGTGGCTGGGGGGTGGGGTGGTGAGAGACATGGGTGGGGGCCTGGTGGAGGCTGCCCCTGCACTGCTGGAGGGTGGGGGTGCAGGGGGACATGAGCAGGTGTGCAGGGTAGTCCCCTGTTTTGTGGGCTGCCTGCAGGGGCCGTGGAGGGTGTACAGGGAACACCTGTGAGGACCCACCCAGCCTAATCGCGTGTGATAATTCCCGCACACCCCTGTAATACACGTACCTGGCCAAATCGCATGTGAGAATTCCCGCGCACCCCTGTAATACACGTACCAAGCCAAATCGCGTGTGAGAATTCCCGCGCACCCCTGTAATACACGTACCCAGCCGAATCGCGTGTGGAACTTCCCGTGTACCCCTGTAATACACGTACCCAGCCAAATCGCATGTGATAATTCCCACGTACCCCTGTAATACACGTACCCTGGCCAATCGCGTGTAGAACTTCCCACGCACCCCTGTAATACACGTACCAAGCCAAATCGCGTGTGATGATTCCCGCGCACCCCTGTAATACACGTACCTGGCCAAATCGCATGTGAGAATTCCCGCGCACCCCTGTAATACACGTACCCAGCCGAATCGCGTGTAGAACTTCCCGTGTACCCCTGTAATACACGTACCCAGCCAAATCGTGTGTGATAATTCCTGCGTACCCCTGTGATACACGTGCCCTGGCTAATCGCGTGTAAAACTTCACGCGTACCCCTGTAATACACGTACCCTGGCCAATCGCGTGTAGAACTTCCCGTACCCCTGTAATACACGTACCCTGGCTAATCGCGTGTATAACTTCACGCGTACCCCTGATATGCACGTTACCCGCTTTGCGTTCCTTGTTTGGCAGCCCTGTAGACTGGTCCAGGGTTAGCGCAGCCCTTTGCGATGATTTAGCGATTTTGATGGCTTTTCCTTGCGCGAGGGCGTTCTTGGGGGCGTTACTGGCGCTGCTGCAGGGTCGCTGCGATACTCTGCGCCACGGCTGGTTTGGGAGCCTGAAATCCATGAATACGCTGTGCGCGGAAATCGGTTTTAGCGCACGTGCCTGGCGCAGACAATCGCACGCGGACACTCTGCGCCAGCCGCTTGCGACACTTTTCTGCGAAATTCTATGAATTACCCTGCAAGTATTTCTTCAGTAGCTAAAACTAAAGTGGCTTGTATTCTGCATCAGCTATTGAGGGGTTTGATTTCTCAGAATTACCCACAGAAATTAACCTGATTACCGTCTCTAATGGTGTGGTGGCTGATGGTGACTTGCTGGTGGATCAAGAACTTGCTGCGGCAGCGTGGGGGCCCTACCGAGCAAAAGACTTTGAAAGGCACAGTATCCTTCGGATCTCTCTCACCTTCCGCCAGAATTATCGCAGATATTTCCTCAGCCTCTTCGATTGATTCTCCTTGTCTGTCTTCCCCCTCATTTGATGCCCCATCCATGAGCAATGATAGTGACCCTGGAGAAGTTATTGATCTCAGCCTTGCCTCTATATCTGCACTGAATATGGTGCTGACTTCGATGATGGACATGTGTGATAATATAAGGATGAAAGTGAAACAGCACACGCTGCTGCTCAATTCTATCCATTAACGCCCTCGACGCTTGGGGTTCCGAATCAGTCTCGTAGCCCTCATGGGCTATCATATTGGACTTGCCGCATAAAAGTACACATAGTCCCCTGAGCAAGGGTCTTTATCAGTGCTAATTGAGGAGATAAATGAGAGAGAATTGTAGCACCTTTCGGTCTAACAAAGTAATTCCCATGTGTGAGAAAGAGAAAAGAGCAGAAAGCTGGAAAACCTCACTAAAAGAACTATCTAAAAATCAGAGAAAAGGCCACAACAAATCGGCGATCTTCCTAGAAATGTTTAAGATCACTAAATCTGCATGAACAAAATGATGAGGTTACCTCCAGTAAAGTAATGATCATCACAGATTGTACACGAGCCAAGAAGAATACGAAAAATAGACAGATCCAAATGATCTGCGAAGAAGGGAAGCTTATGAGCACAATGGGTGACCACAAGAGTAAACCATTGACTGACCAAGATGTGGAGACCGTGAGCTGCTCTACAAAGGAGGTGGACATGCAAATGACTTGTGCTCTTTGGATGTTGTCAGAAAGATTGTTCAAAAATAGACTCGGGTAAAAGAACGCTTGGTAGTACAGAAGACAAGACCATAAGATTCTCGGATTTACACCCTAATGGAGATATCCCCAAACACAACAGGTCACTTCAGATTCGCAAATCCTACTAGAGGTTATGCTACAGGACAGAAATAGGCCTCTCCTTACTAGAGCGAATGTCTTGGCATTAATCTATGATATTCCAAAGCTTAGATGGTTTTCTTCAATTGATAATGACTTGGTTGACGTTGAAGATGCTTCCGGAATGGATTTGGTTGCTTTAGACCGTCCATCAAGAGTTATTCCAGAAATGTTATTATTAGACCCAGATAACTGTTCAGGGGGTATCCATATGCATGTGCACGGCCCACCATGTGAACGGAAGTACCGATTGAGGAGGGCCTTCTAACAGCGTATCAGTGACGCAGGGGGCACGTGTCACGAGAACAGACGCCGCGCTGACAACTTTAGGTTAGCAGCCGAAAGGTGGCACAAGGTAGCACTAGAACATAGTGCACATTTTGTTTCTATAACATAGATTATTGGGGCATTGTAGCTTTTGTTTTCTGCATTATAGCTTTCATTTTCTGCCAGCAGGATGACGCACCACACTGTATTATCGGCTTGCACTATTCCTATTCAGATAGCACACTGCCCCACGTCTGTGAGCGGCACAGAGCACTCTGCGTGGCACCATATTGGCCCACTGACCCTACATGATAGGGTTACTGAAGGCGCATGACACACGTCGTAGAAAGCACACAGCACAAGTTACACACCTGCTCCAGCCAAGCGCCTACCTAGCGCCAGGTTTTCAGGACACACGATAGCAGAATGGAGGGTGTGGAACAGCCGCACATTTACCACCTGGCCCAGCACATGCACACACAGAGCTCATCACATTACATTTTTCCTTATGACAAACATGTACACCCTTTTCTCCTTATGACAAACAGAATTATATTTCTGCGTTCGATTGCACTGGGGTAAAAATCATTTTAGGAGGGTGACAGTAAAAAATAGCTACATTTTTGTTACAAAAATCAAGAGTCTCCCGCTACATGGTTTTGATCCTATTTTAGAACAGCCAAGGTGGGACACCCGTCACTGCATTATTGGGTCCTGTGATTGTAGGGGTACTAAGCATTGTGAGCAAGATCTTTGCCATTTTCTAGGCCTCAGTTAGAGGTACTTAGCTGCCATGGTAGTGTGTAAGTTCATCATTATTAGCTGGGAACACTTGGTTAAAATACGTCTTGCCCTGCAGACAGGATGAGTGCTCAAGGGCAGGCGGGGAAGGGCAGGACATAGGTGGCAGCTCTTTAGTGCAAGAGAAGCGTTTGTCAGGGATTAATGTCTTGTCCCAAGCAACAAGTGCTGCCTCATCGGAGCCAGAAAGAATACATGTTGTTTGTGATGGCCCCAGTGAGGGTTCTCAGGCAGCCACAATATGCAACAGGTTGACTTATATGGGAAAATTAGCAGAAATGATGGTCGGGAAGCAGTGCTCAGCAGTGGTCCGATCCCGTTTTCTCTAGGAGACCATCCATTGCAGGGAGGGCTGTGAAGAATCCTGTGGATCCCTCACTGAAACCCTGCCTAAGGTCTCCTCCGAGGTGGCCAGGGGAAGGCAGACGCTTCCTGATCCCAACCCTGGGGGTGGTATAGTGCGGGAGGATCACATGGGTGGAGACGGGGCCCAGGGTGGTGAGGAGATTCTGTGGGACGAGATACAGTATTTTCCCTCTTACAGGGAGACTCTTACCACTGTGCCAGAAGAGGTCATGGCATATTGTCATTTCAATATATCTAAACCTCATATTAAATCTAGGGGTGTGTACCCTAAGGTTATAAAGTCTGAGCAAACTATACCATAAGAACGATACTTTTTGATTTCTCAAACTAAATACCTTCCCCAATTCCAAGGCTACAACGTGAAGGATTATGGCAATGTCTTCACTAAGCCATCTTCCTCTGAAATAGCTAATGCTCACAGCCCCTCTACAAAAAAAAACTTAAGGGAATTAAATCTACCCTTATGAATAATGCAGAAGTTGAAAAACTGAACTTTATTAGAAGAAACTACAAGTCACAGAATCCTAGAGGTACTGAGATGAGGAAGAGGGCTGAAGAGGCATGCAAATGTAGGAGTCAGGCAATTGAGCTTAGTAGCCATTATAGTAGTCAGGCAATTACGGCTAATAGCCCACACATGATGACAATTACTGAACCTGTGGGGCATAAATGCCCCATCAGGAAAGGAGGAGTAGAAGGAGCTGGAAGGCTGGCAGTAACATTAGAAGCAGACGAGAAGTACAAAGTTGGTAGATCGCGAGTAAGTGGGAGCTCATAAGGGACGCCAGAACAGCAGATTTCAACTGCAAGTTCTGAGAGAGTCCTGGCATCCCAAAAGCTGAAGTGGAGAGGCTGTCATGAATCACAGAGTGCGCCCCTTTTGGGCTTCTTGGTCCCTGTCACAGCGGGCTTGCACTCATTAATACTCCCAACATGGCCGTCCAGCGTAATACCTTCTCGTTCCATGCGCTGGACGTAGCCTTTTCTACTAATAGACCACGCCTTCCGCAGCTCCGCACGTCTCGATGCTATTGTGAAGTAGTGACCAGACGTGTGCTCTGTAGCTCGCGGTTCTTCTCCTTTTTCCAATTCCGCTATCCCTTCCTTGTCCTCCCCCTTCTACTTACCTCCTGGATTTGTGGCTAGCGTGCTTCCACTGCCTTCTGGATTCTGGATGCGGCATCCCGGAAACTGAACGCATTCTGGATTCGGAAGAGACTCGGGCAGCCTTCTTCAAAACCCGGTCCATCCGCAAGAAGGCATCGACCAAGGACACCAGTAAAGAACGGACTCAGGTGGGAAGGGGGGAACTCCTTGACTGAGACTGCGCAACGGAAGATGTGCAGAAGGCTGAGCTTTCCCCACGTGAGCCTTATTGCCATGATTGCAGAGCTGTGAACAGCTAAGGGCAGAAGCAGAAGGTAAGCTAATGGTCTTGGGAGGAAAAGGAACTCCCAAATCAAATGACCGGACGGAAGAAACCCGTGCTGGAGAAGGGTGTGTGTCCCCAATGAGCCAGAAGCAGTAGAAGTGGTAGAGGAAATCTGGGAAGCAATGTAACCCGTACAACCATTGCCCCTGAAGCCGATGATTGAAGCACAAGCCTTGCCGGTAACTGTAGCCAGCTCCTAAGTGACTTGTGTATTGCTTTATGTGAGATGAAAGTGTTTTTTATATCTGACATCTTGCTAACAATCGCAATGTAGCACTTGCGTTTACCGTGAAAGATTTAACACTTGCGTGAGAAGTTAAAGCACATTGAAAACCATTGCTGAGCTATTTAAAGACTGTTGCTGTATAACGGAGTGATCGCGTGTCCCAAATTAAGAAGATGGAACGCTTTCTGAACCTTTCCCAAACACTTAACCTTGACAATAACTGAATTACAAGTTACAAAAAGTCAAAGACTACATTAAAAGGAGGGTGCTTGTACCTAATTGTAATTCCCAAAGGAAGTCAGAACATCATCCTTTGCCATTACATGGGAATGCAATTGTTTATTCAGCCGTAAATCTTGAAATTAACTTTAAAGAGAGGTTGCATGTTCTCAATTGTGTTTTCACTAGAAAGACTGAATCCTATACTGTATCTAGAATTAACATCCTTTATATTTCTAAGAGGTATAGAGTCTAAACTATTGAGAAGAACAAGCATTATCCAAGCCAAGTGGAACTCCCTTTTCATAGTGAAACCAGTCTTGCCAAGAGTTAAAGAGCCATCCAACTAAACTGTGAAGTTGTTAACAGTCAAGTGGCCGAAGACACCAGTGTTTAATTGTTACCTGAAGCTGAGAGAGTGGCACTGAGGCTTCTGGGTAAGTACTGGGTTGAACTGGGAGAAGGGTGTGAGTAAAGCTGGGGAATGGGAGCTAAATGCTTGTGAAGAATATTTTGAAATGAAATACAACCTGTGGTGCTAAAGACTGCTGAATCTAGAAAGAAGTGAGTCTTAGGGGCAGAAGCAGGTTGGTTGTGTGGCAGAAGACAGGAGAGGCAAAGAGGCTGCCCCTTTTGAGAAAGTCATTGAAAGAAAGGAAGAGTGCCTTGCCTACCTGAAGAGGTTGAAGTGTATCTTGTTGAAGCCTTCACAACAATTCTGAATACTGAGTAGTGGTAGTAGTTCTTCAACTGTGGTGGTATACTAAGCTGTCAGCAGACGTAACATTGAAGTGGTTTGAACCAGTAACGTTCAACTGGTTCAAAGGTGACTGTTCTCATTGTACCAATGCTAAAATTGTGCGTGTTGAAAACAGAAGCAGCAGCACAAAGAAGCATCCTGACAAATATACCAATGAAAGGTTGTAACTAAAGTACACGTAAAGAACTGTGTATTATTGGCATCAAAGAATATTCCACCTTCTTTTGAACTGTGACAAACTATTTTGGAGAAGACACAATCTACCGTAACCAGGATTACCATTGGTGCTATTTCTTTTGTGGAAGTTGGAAGGAGATCTTTCTTCCAGGGACAAAGACTTGTTACCAGTGGATTTTTGGTTTGATGATCTTTGTCTTTGACTTGTAACTATTGAGAGCTGGTTCAAAACCTTTCTTTCCCTTTGATAAACACTTAGTTTTGAATCCTGGGAAAGGGAGCTCACTCAGGCAAGGAGATAGCATGTTAATTGTTTATGACATTGTTTTGCCATGTATTTTCTATGTATGTTTGTTGTTTAGTGTTAGGGCCAGTTTCCAATGCTAGCGAACGCCACCTTAGTTTATAGACTAGACAGGGAATTCCTCAGCAGCATGGGGCAAGCAAGGCTCTGTTGTCAAGTATTTAATTTAATAAAATGGCTTATTTTGATAAATGTACAACCCCTCACAGGGTGCTAAGACGCAATGTACCCAAATTAACGAAATGTAACAAGATAGGGAGTTACACAGAGAACAGTTGCAGATGGTAGGATTTGGAAATGACTAAGAGGAGGTGTGTGCCATGCTTGCTCATTGCCCCTTGGTCCATCTCGGTGGGACGTTATGGCCAAAATTGTCTGAGGTGTCACGGTCCAATTAAAATGACACCCTTTATCAAGCTGTTCTCGTAAGCTGGTATTGGGGCATTTTTTGGGCTGATCAAAGGGTTTGTGGCCATGATCGGTGGGCGTTGTTCTTTTTGTGTCAAAATGATAGCTGGCAATAGCTTCAGATAATGTATAGAGTTGTTTAGGTGGCTGGTGATGACCGGGCAGTAAGGACATTAGTATGATGATTTTGTTACTCGTTTACTGTGACCTGTTAACGTCCTGTTCATGGCTATAAAATGTTGAGCCTGCAATGGGTGGGTTGAAGTTGCCTTGTTTTGTTCCTCTTCCTGGCTGTGATGTACAAATCATTTTTTGTTTTTAATAAATATTGTGCACTCTTTTCCCAGTTTCTGTGGATTGTTTGTTTTTTTCCCTTCTTTTGGACCCAAGTTGGGAGCGACCCCCGCCTATACATAGCTTCAGGCAGAAGGGTTAAGACATAGTCCTTGAGTTGGATCCGGAGAGTAATTTCCATAAGAGGGAGTTGCACTTTATGGCATGCCATAGCATTAAGTGTCCAATTGAAGACCTTAAGATAACTTGCCATATTAATACTGATTTCTCTAATACACATGGGACCGGGGAAACAAAAACCCCCATTTGGGGGTGTTCCTTAGATTGGTCTTGGTTATCGGCAGTATTATATAAATATCTGTGCTATTTACAGGGCACAACACAGCACCTTTAATGATTATCAACAATTAGGAGGCAACAGACACCTTTTAAGTAACATCGAATTACATACGAAACTGAGGCAATTCCCAGTTTTGATTTTGCAAGAAATATTCTTAACATCACTTCAAGGACAAGGACGCCCTTCTGGGGATCTCCTAATTGATATTAGGAATTTGTTAGGCTAGGTCAGATTCTAATACATATGGCCTTTTGGCAAACTGGTACCATATTGATGATGAAACTGTCAAAAGGAACCTTTTGACTGTGATTATTTACTGGAATCCGGCTAAAAGCCCTTTTGCCCAATTCCTCAGTAAATAGCCTGGTTGTCGGACTATGGGGGCCGGAGAGGGTCGTTTTTCTGGCAAGCGATTGCAATACAAAATAAATTCCCATAGAGGAGGAAGTTGAAGAGGAGACATTGCTGCATGCTGTTAGCTCTAATGAAGATGGCTCTTATTGGTCAATGTTTCTTCGAAAATGTGAACTGTATTGTCTAAATGGTTGTGGGTGATATTGAAAGTCAGGATACCTAACCTAGTGGTTTCTATTCGTCGAGAATTGATTACATGTTTGTAGACAAGGGATTGTTTTCTCGATGTGACCCTACGTCACATCGAGAAAACAGCACATTTTCCTCTCCCATGTACATTTGCAGTGTTTCACCAAAATGGTCGGATAAAAAATGCTGAATACGCAATTGGTGCGCATTCGGCATGGTGAAAAAGACTGAAGCCCACAACACCGAGTGGGGGTTGCAGGGGTGTCCCCCGCTACCCTAGTTCAGTATTATGGGCTGCAGGGGTTGTGGGGGTGTCCCCCACATACATTGATTATACAGTGGGGGACAAAACTCTCAAAAGCTTGAGTTACAAAATAAGAACAAGTGGGCTTCACAATTTTGTAACTCAAGGTTTCGGGATTCGGTTTTTCAACGTAGATCCCATTTCCAGAGGAGGGTGGCCCAACTAATGTGATACTTAATATGGCAGGTAGCAACATTTCATGGAATCACAGCAATACAGTAAGGGTTAATGGTGTATTCCCGGGTGCCTTCTACGAAGTAGAGGCCCCATCAAGAAAGCTCTTAACCTCCCCCCAAATGTTGAAATCATTTTTAAGAGATACAATAGATGGCTTGAACACGGGACGTGCCATGGACAAGCAATGTCATCTACATAGATTTGACATGTTGGTACAACAGAAAAAAGGGATATGAAGAGGGGAGCTCAGAGCTATTAAAAACAGCCATTATCTTCCAGAAGTTCAAATTCTATCCTATATGTGTGTCGCCAAAGATTTAAAAACTGGATGAGGCAGCATACATATCTTATGACCCAGAACGTAGAGGATGTTACGGTAAAAATTATAGAATCTCAAAACAAGACAGGAATTTTTGGACCTTAATTTACAACTTGGAATGTCCACGGGGGACGTCCAGATTAACCTTTTTCTGGAATCTGTGCAGATACAGCATTTTCAGTCATTAATTGCAAAGAGAGTTGGCAATCATAATATGGATGTAAGACTGTTAGATGCCAGACGGGTGCTTAATTTTGACCATGATGACGTCTTATTTTCCATCAAGAAGGCCAGTAATGCCCGTTCTGCAGGGCCACGCAGACTTTCTAATGTAATTTTGAAAAAAGCCCCAGAATTAAGGGCCTCTGCGTTATAGGCAATGTTTAATAACATTATTGAAATGAGAAGGACGCCAGGAGACCCATCAAATTATCGACCAATCACATTATTGAATGTGGAAAGCAAAGTGCTTGCAACTTTAATATTAAGCGAATTAGAGAGTTTGTTGACTGCCTCAGGACACCTAAGATTTAGAAGATCAATTGGCTCCTCTTTTAAAGGGGCAATTCAGAATCTTCTCCAAAATAAGGCAAGCATGAAAAATTAACCCTGCATCTTGTTATGCTTTGTTGATTTGAATTGAGCTTTTGACTTGGTAAATACGAGTAATTTATGGGGTAAACATTTGAAATTGACTTCTCAGTTTACTAACTCACCTTCTCTCAAATACCAGCATTGGAGTGCGACGGGACCTTATCCAAAAACATTGATGCTGTGAGGGCACTGCAGCAGGGTGCATACTGGCCCTATGTCTATTTAACATTTACGCGTCTGACATACGCGAATGCCTTGAGGGCTGCTCCCTACTATCTCCACAAATAGGAGTGTGGCCCCTGAATTGGCTCGCATATGCCAGTGATGTCTGGATGTTGGACCAGATCCAAATCGGCCTACCAGGGCTAATCGAGGGGCTATAAATGCATATGCAGCTGCAAAGGATCAACAAAAACAAAGATATATAGACTATCTTATACATTGAAGATGTTTACATTTTGGTGGGGTCTTGATAAGGTACCCCTGGAAGTCACAGACCACTTTATATACCTTGGAGTACTGATTTTTAGTCGCCCAAATAAAATGGCTCTAAACGCTGATTTACTTTAATAAGCTGAGTCGATTGAACCAAAAAGGCAAAAAGTATTGGTCAAATATGGAAGATTCTCATATAAACCCATCCTTAAATACTATAATGCAAAAGCAATCCCAAAAATATTGTACGGTTTGGATACGATTTTTGGGTTGGATTGGACAGAGATGGATGCAATTGAGGTCATGATGTGGCGAGGTGTTTTGCGTTTGCTCGGCTGCCTACTGAGGGCAGTCATAAGATATGGGCTGGGTTTAATATCATTGATAGCCAGACTAACCTGGAATGAACTATTAATGTACAAGAAAATAATATCTCCTAACAATTCAATCTTTGTTGAATTAAAGGCCTTGCACATGAGTAAAGGCAATGCATACTTTAATATTTGGTGTTCCAAGTGTGAAGAGATCCTAAAGGGTTTGAATGTAATCATGAATATCTGGAACAAACTCCAAACATGGTTAAAAGAAAATCTGTGGGAGACTGATTGGATCACTTCTAGAGAATCATTAACAAAATATAAACAGCATCAGGATGTTTCCTTATAAAACAAAAAATGGGGATGTCTCCCACAGAACCTTAAGAAATTCCTTAACATGTACTGGAAGCAGCAATTGTGCCTTAGGCTCAATTTGGTATTAGTACCCGCTGAGGGTCAAAGCGCTTGTTACAAGCAAGCTCATTGGCCCTCGCCCGGGCTTTACCTCGTCGAGAAGGCTCTGAAGCCTCTGCTTCACCGCCGCGGCTCTGGATTTCCTTCTGTGACTGGCCGCCATGGAAAGAGAGAAGGGACTACAGGTAGTCCTTTATCCCTATTCCATGGCAGCCATTTTTTGTTTACATTTCTTTTTTTCCCCGTTCATCTGAATGGCTGCCATGGACAGCGAGAAGGGACTAAATGTAGTACGTTCTCCTGATCCCTGCGCCCATGTTTTTTGCTTTTTTTTTCCCAAGTTGAGAAACGGTTGCAACACCGTTTCTCGACTAAAAAAAAATAGCAATTAGTACCTGGTAGCATGTGCTGGGGTACTAACGGCAATATGACCCTCAGAGGGGGTCCATTACCAGTCGGGTAATGTCCCCGGGGCTTTATTAAGGCCCTTGCTTCGCTCTGGCTTCTAACTATGGCCTCGGGGGCATTACCTCATATTGCCTAAATAACACACAACATTTTAGATACCAGAACTAAAATTGGGCCTCCTGGTTCACAGTGCAGGTTCTGCAGAAAACCGACAACTGTGGAGTCTTTAAAACATATATTTTGTCACTGCTCAGGGTTGTCGATAGCCGTTGAGCGTTCTTCGGAAAAAATCCTGTGGAATTTTAGGCTCCAGGATAATGACTTGTGGCAAAATATGTTTGCTATCTCATCGATCTCAATGACTGTCTCATCGGTCTCAATGACTGTCTTATCGATCCCAATGGCAATTGCTGAATTGAGATTTTTAAGTCATCCTAATTTTCTAGAACTGTAAATTGGGTTTTATAATTTGTATTTATACACTTTTCTTCAAGCTGAACATATTTGTATTGGTAAACCGTTTAGGATTTAGTAATATTATATTGTTTCCTGCTGTTGATATACTTTTTTTTAAAATGCATAATGGACTTTGCTTTATTTTTATGGATTTAGAGCACGGGTATGAATTGTGTAGATGAGATTTTCTTCTTTTTTATGGTTCTTTTATAATTGTTCAAAATTTATATATTTGATGTGATGTAGTGAATTTGTATTTTGTCCTATGTTGTGTTATTTTTAACCATGTCACAATCAAATTTAAAAAAGACTTAAGCAATATAACCTGAGCTGGGAGGCATAAGTTAGAAGCCCGAGCAAAGTGAGGGCTATAGTCTTAGCCCTGGGGCATTTCCTGACCAGTAATGGCTGACTGCAAGGTTTTTATTGCTATTAGTGTAGCGGCACTTTGTACCAGGCTACTAATAGTGTTTTATTCTCAAATTGAGAAACGGCGTGTTTGCCGTTTTCTCAACTTGAGAAAAACCTACAAAACAAGATGGAGCGCAAGGTAAGTTAGAAGACTGATTACCTCCACGTCCACTCTTCCTCGTCCCACTACTTACCTCATGAGGCCCCTGCCTCTGACACGGGACCTTCTTCTATTTCTTTAAATCCCTATATCTCCTCATCCACATCCACGTCACTCAGTTTAATTTTCCTGCATGCCAGCAGGTTGGACTTTTTCGTCCCGGTGCGGGACACTGGGAGCACCGATTGCTGGCCCCCTGGGGGGGCTGTGTGACAGGGCCCTTGGCTCCCTCAGGTGCGGTGCTGCTCCTGGGCCCCCTCCGGGGGTTGGGGTCACAGTTGAGCCGGATTGCCTCGCTCGGTTATTTGCTGGGCTCCGGACTGCAGCGTGAGAATTGTGTCCCGGGTCCTGTACGGCCGGGGGGAAGCTAAGGAGAGGGGAGGACTGGGCTTGATAGTTTTCCCCTCCCCTCCTGTTTTGGCCATCTTGATTTGGTTTGGATAGCCTTCCCTTTTGTTGTGAGGCCTCTCTGCTACTTGTCGTGGGGTGACAGTGGCAAAGAGTCTTTGAAAGTGCGGCGGCTCTGTTCTGTCGCAGGCATGTCACATACCACCCGCTCCTCAGACACACACAGCCCGGGATGCACTGGATATTAGCTGCATTCTCTGGGGGAAGGTAAGGAGAGGGGAGGACTGTACTTGATGTTTTTCCCCTCTGCTGCTGGTATGGCCATCTTGACACCTTCGACAGGCTGTTTCCTCGTGCTTTGTGTACACACCTTTATTGGAAATGATGGCAAGCACTTGGCAGTATGGGCTAAGCTTTCCCTTTTGTTGTGAGGTCTCTCTGCTTCTTGACGTGGGGTGACTGTGGCAGAGAGTATTTGACAGTACGGGGGCTCTGTTCTGTCGCAGGCATGTCACATACCACCTGCTCCTCAGACACACACAGCCCAGGATGCACCGGATGTTAGCTGCATTCTCTGGTGGAAGGTAAGGAGAGGGGAGGACTGTGCTTGATATTTTTCCCCTCTCCTGCTGGTATGGCCATCTTGACTCCTTCAACAGGCCGTTTCCTCGTGCTTTGTGTACACATCTTTATTGGAAATTATGGCAAGCACTTGGCAGTATGGGCTAAGTCTTCCCTTTTGTTGTGAGGTCTCTCTGCTTCTTGTCGTGGGGTGACAGTGGCAGAGAGTCTTTGAAAGTGCCGGGGCTCTGTTCTGTCACAGGCATGTCACATACCACCTGCTCCTCAGACACACACAGCCCAGGATGCACCAGATGTTGGTTGCATTCCTTGCATGCAGCCTGTGAAAAGGGCGTAGATTTGGACACGTCTGCAAGCGGCCGGTAGGGTACCGGCCTGGCATAGTCTACACTTCGGGTTCGAGTCTCAGCAGTGCTGACTCGGCCCTTCATCCTTCCTAGACCGATGCATTGGAACAATTTAGAGCATGGGGCTACCAGCTATTGGATACAAGGCTCAAGCCACCTCTCAGTCATGTGGCGAGTTAGTGGTGTGTTTGGGTCTGTGCTAGCTATGGACGCAGACTCCTTGTCCTGTCCTCTTCCTCTAAACTGCACGAGGGAAGGTCAAAGGAGATAATTTTCTTTTCCCTTGTCCGGCATGCAATTATAGAAAATGCATCATGGAAGTAACGGACATGCAGGGGGTTCCCAGTGTCTCTTCTTTTAGGGCCTAGGTCCTCCGGTGCCGAGGTGTTGCTTTCACACCTCCTCTCAGACTTGTGGGAAATGATAAGGCACATGGTGGCACATGTCTGTGCTTAGAGGGGTTCTCAGAGCCCCTGGTGCCAGTGGAGAGGGATGTCACTTCAGTGGGTTTTTCCAGTCTAGGCATACCCCAGGTAGGGGTTGCTTTTGATGTCTGCTATCCGGGATGGATTGCTTTGCCCTGCTGTGTGACAGTACTCTGCTCTTTTGACGCCAGCCTGGTGGCTCCTCTGTTGGCTGAGGGGACCATGGTCTGCTGGACTTCTGGGCTGTCCTGTATCTTCCTTTTGATAGGTTGGATCTTTTTGTGGGCTGACAAGCATGCTGTTATATTGTGGCACAGGCCTGCCTCAACGTCCTGTGATTTTCCTCTGGTGCAAGTGCAGTGACTGACGGTTTTCCCTGTCTCCTCGTCTCTATCTTCTCGGAGGTGTATGGGACCGGTGGGGTTTGGCTTACTGGGTAATGGGCTGCTTCCGGAGGGGGGGTATCAAGTGCCGTTGGTGTCTCTTCCTTTCCAGGTTTGCATGGTTAGGACTTTGGTACCCAGCTCACGGTCCAAGTAGTCGGCCATGGGATCCGTTCTCATGGTTGTTGTGGGTTACCGTCTTGCCCGTTCCTCTCCCTGCTCAGGGTCAAGTTTTCTACTTGCGGGTGTTCCTGGTCCCTATGCCTTCTAGGATGTGTCACCTGCTTATGGGTCTCAAGGCCCTGCACTGCTTGTCCGGACGGAACACTTCAATGTGGGGGCTTTGCGGAACGTACTCTGGATGTTGTGCAGGGGGAGCGCTTGCTGGCTGTTCTGGGCTGGGTTCTCAAAAGGCAGTATGTCTTGACTCGCCTGTTGCTGAAGTTACGGGGCACGTGGCATCTTGTGTGTTTTCCAGTTCCTTGAGCCCGTCTTCAGTTACGTACCCTGGTGTCTTATACTCTCTCCCACTGGCTCCCAACGTATCGAATTTCGTAGTTTTGTTTTCAGTGTCCCCAGCGCTGCGAGTCTCCCTGCTATGGTGGCGAGGGGTTCCAGGTCTACAGGCTGAGGTGTGCATGGTCCTTCCTCCTGTGGCCTCTCTTACTACTGACGCCAGCAGAATGGGTTGGGGGGGTCTACATTGGGGGTCCTCTCAGCTCAAGGGTTGTGAGATCTGGGGAGAGCCGGCGACCATCCATTTGGCAAGAGTTGTGCAATTATCCAAGCTCTGGTTTACTTCGAGGAGTTGCATGACGGTCGGCGGTTTTGGTCCGATCGGACAATACGACGGCCTTGGCATATGTCAACTGCAAAAGGGGTTCCAGCCACTCCTTGAATGCTCTGGCAGCACTGATAGGCACCTGGGAGGAATCTCATCTGGTGTATCTGCTGGCCTCACGTATCACAGGGTTGGACAATGTTCAAGCGGTTCTTCTCAGACGCCTGTTTCACTCCTCTGCGGAACTGGTCCTGTCGGCCCAGGTCTTTGCGGTGACCTGTGTCAGATTAGGGTCCCTGGTTTTAGACCTGTTTGCATCCCCGGCCTCAGCAGAAGTTCCCCTCTTCTGCTCTCGGTTTCAGGCCGAGGGGATTGGGGGATGGACGCCCTCTCTGTACAGTGGCCTTGGGGTTTTCCTTTATGCCTTTCTGCCTATTCCCCTTCTGCCCGGGTGGTTTGGCGCATCAGAGTGTCCAGGGTGACTGTGTTGTTAGCTCCGTTCTGGTCATGCCAGAGTTGGCTTGCCTCTCTGTTGGAGCTTAGGTCCTAGGAACCTTGGCTGGTTCCGAGGTGGCCGTGTCCCCTTCAAGGGGATCTGCGGTTGGAAGTCCACCAGATGCAATGGGCAGTGTGGCTATTGCTCAGTCTAGGTTGATTTCTCAGCGGTTCTCAGATCATGTAGTTGAGTCCATTATGGATGCTCTTAGATCCTCCACTCTGAAGGTGTTTGGCAGGCATTGGGGCCATTTCTGAGACTGGTATGGGCGGTCTGGGGTCCCTCCCCTGCGTTCTGGCCTCTCTGCTATCCTTAGATTCCTCCAGGAGGGCTTTTGACAGGGGCCTGGCAGTTTTTTTCCAGGCTTCGCTCTCAGTGGGCCTCCATGAAATTGATTTTGGGGGACTCTGATGGTCACTTGGATGGGGAGGTGTTGGTGGGGAAGTTGCTCCGGGGTTTTTCTTCTTCCCGTCCTTGTACTGATAAAGGGCTTCCCCATTGGGATCTCCCTCTTGTTTTACGGTTCCTTCAAGGGCCTCCTTTTGAGCCCTTTTCCGAGATTGATATCAAACGTCTTACACTGAAATCTGCTTTTCTTATTGCCCTCGCTTCTGCCCGTAGGCTTGGGGTGATTGGGGCTCTCTTATGTCACCCTCTTTTCCTGAGGGTGCTGTCAGACTCGGTGGTGCTGAGGTGTGGTCCGAAGTTCCTCCCTTAAGTTGTATCTGGGTTTTCACACCTCTCAGGATCTGGTTCTCCCTGACTTCTTTCATGATCCGAGAATGCATGAGGAGGTGGCTTGGCTTAACATTATGTCCGGTGGGACGTGTTGGAGTATTTGGCTAGGTTTGTTTTTTTTCACCAATCTGATAGTCTTCTGATTGCTTGTGGTCCGGCTGGCGCTGGGCATAACGCATCTGTGGTTTCCATTTTCCGGTGGTACCGGGTTGTGTTCTTCATGGCCTATGTGGCTTCTGGCCTGCCTGTGCCTGCGCACGATCAGGGGTGGTCCGCCAGGGGCTTGGCGGCTTCCTGGGCCGATGCAAGGAGGGTTTTCTCTGCAAGAGATTTGTATGGCTGCCGCCTTGGCTGGTTTAGGCATTTTCATCAACCGCTATGTGTTGAGTTTCTCCCACTCGGGGGTTGGTTCCTTCGTGGTTGGAGTTTTGTCTGTGGGCATGTGAATTAAGAGTTATTGTGGGTGTGTGTTTTGGTGCACTGTTTTTGGCTCTGTGTCTCATTGGGACCTTTTCCCCGTTGCTGCTTTGGTATACCTCATGAGGTAAGTACTGGGCTGAGGAAGAGTGGATGTGGAGGTAATGCTCTGATTACTAACTGATAATCTTCATTACTCCTAGTCCCACTCTTCTTCGTCACAGTACTGACGACCCTCCTCAACCTCCCTGCGGGGAAGGTCCCATACTCCGGCTTGGTAATATGAAACTGAGTGACGTGGATGTGGGGGAGGAGTTATAGGGATTTAAAGAAATAGAAGAAGGTCCTGTGTCAGAGGCAGGGGCCTCATGAGGAAAGTACTTTGATGAGGGAGAGTAGGACTAGGAGTAATGAAGATTACCAGTAAGTAATCAGAGCATTAATGTTTTCCTGGACATTAGAGAACTGCAACCATGGTGTTAGGTTAACACCGAAGTGGAGCTGCGCTCTCTACTGCCTAGCTATGTTGCTGCACATCACACATCACTCTTCCTGTTTATGCTCCCTAGACATCTCGGGCCTCATTCCGAGTTTGGTGGTATTTCTGGCAGGAATATTGCCAAACTCGGTTACTGTTAGAACCTCTGGGTCTGGTGTTAAATCTTCCAGGTCATGTGTTGGGTAACGGCAGATTTGGTACCCATTTTTGGAGACTATAGAAGTCCATGGGCATTTTGGAGGAATTACTGCACGCGATAATTGTGAAGTGGTAATTCCTCCAGTTTTTGAAAGTGAAAGAAGAAGAAATACTTCGTGCCATTTGATGGAGGTATTTCTTTCACTTTACTTCCAAGGTGGCAATTTGGCAGTGTGGTAAAAGAGGCGGTAATTCTGTTTATTTCACGTACCCCCAAACTGAGAATGGTGCCAATTGTCTCTGTTTCGCTGCTTTTCTCGTGTTGTTGTTGCTGATTTGTTTTGTATAACAAGGTTCGTCTTGAGCCTTTTCAAGTCAGACGCCCACTTGGTGCCTCTGATTTGCAGTTGATGAAATTCGGAGCACCCTTACGGATCCCTCTGCGCAGTGCATGCAGCGGCCTCGTTCATTTTTAAAAGAAGGTTAGGCACTTTCTCCATGCTAACACCACCCCCGGCCAAAAGCCATTATTTAACATGTCGCTCTCTAAGTTTGAGATAGGACCCGCTGACAGAGTGAAATACTTTAGGGGTAGTGATCAATACTAAATTATCATCAAAAAGCTGCACAGTAAGAGGTTCTGTAAAAAATGCCCCAGGGTGTGCTGTGGCTCTGTCTGGAACAGTCACTCATCCCTCCAGATAGAGCGGACCCCGTTGCAAGCCCGTATTCCATGAAATATGACTTGGAGAATGTTCTGAACCTCTGCCAGTGGCTGTGATGAGGTGGCCAAGCGATGGCTGGAGAGCTGGGCATTTACTGGGCATTGATGTAATGTGAAATGAGACCAGACAGAAATGCACTTATTGTAAAAGAAACAGTTTCCGCCATTTTGTACAAGTATGTTGATATTTTAGCTGTGACAGGGATTGCCAAATCCTGCCATTTTTTGACAGAGGGCTACAATGAATGATGCAAGCCTGGTGAAAAGAAATAGTGATTTACTTAGACCATTGGCTCTGCAGTGAAATCATAGGCAGACAATTCTGTAGCATTCCACCCAGGGATGTAATTTCACCAAAATGCCTGGGGTAGCGGAAGTGAAATCACATGACACTTGACCGCTGATGATATCACGGGAAGTGACGTCATTTGACCCCACCCCGATGTGACATCACGGGAAGTGATGGAACACGACCTTTCACCCCTTGACAAAACAGGAAGTGGCATTATACAGCATTGTTCCTAAGTACACTCCGAAAAATATGGTTATATCACTGTAATGTGTTCTACATTTCACATCAGAATGGATCACCATATGTAGCGTTAATATTGCTGTGTATGGGCCCATATTATCAAATTACTATGAATGCAAGCATACGCCTAAGGCCAAATGATAACTATGTATTGTTAAATAGTACTTGCGCTTAAGCGCTTTATATAGAACAAATGAACATATAATATAATTTATCAACCTCAGAAGGATGACGGGCTGGGATTCGAACCTGCAACCTACAGATCACAGACACATCACTGCAACGAGATCCCAACCCACTGAGCTATCTCACCGGCTATAGAAAAATGAGCAATCAATTAAATGTCTGAATGTTCTCAAAGTCAGAGAGGAAATGACACTCTGTAGTGGATACCATTAAACTGGTAACTGAGATTTAACAGCAGGCCAGTTCATCTGCAGGTCTGGTGCAAAGTTAGCCACATGTCATGCATGCGTGGATCTATTCAAGCTTCATGGGTTGGCAAAATACATACCATTTGGAGGGCTCATAACTGCGTTTTAAAGAATTTAGAGTAGTACAGGGAAAACAGCACACTCCCATGGCACCCTGTACTCTGGGCACTCGTTACCTCATACATGCAAACAAACATCCTGAACAGCATGCCAGGGAGATAGGAAAAATAGACACATTACAACAGAGCATTAATTGTGGCAAATGAAATCAAGGGCCACTTTATGTGCTATGGTCAAACATGTCTACACTGCACACAAGCTTTTAGGCACAAGAATTTTGTCAAGTGACCGAGGACACCGAGATGGACTGTCTTGTGATGATTGTTAACAGAGACAACAGCAGAAAAAACGTGTTATAACTTCAACTTGCGAAAAGCAAATACATAGTCTGAAATGGATGCTTATTCTACTCTAAATGGTTTTTGGACGTTTTCCCTGCATTGTGAATTTGAGGTGTTTAAGAACAGACTTAATCAGTGACCCACCCCCCGAAGTGTGCCTGAAATACAGCTTTAGTGAGTCTAGCAATTATTGCATAGAATTCCAGAAAGACACATTATTTGGTATTCCTATTCTTTCTTATTTAGGGTC
Organism: Ambystoma mexicanum; assembly: GCF_040938575.1. Classification (NCBI taxonomy): domain Eukaryota; kingdom Metazoa; phylum Chordata; class Amphibia; order Caudata; family Ambystomatidae; genus Ambystoma; species Ambystoma mexicanum. The sequence goes on along the minus strand of NC_090936.1, from coordinate 22,518,250 downwards.
ACTGCTGAAAGTGTTAGACTTGTGGAACCCCCTGTTTTTTTAAGAGGCCTGAACAAGAAAGCCAGCCACTCCAGAATCAAAGAGCCACATATCGCTGGCCACAGCCCAGGAGATTCCATTGAAAAAAGAAAATAATAAAAACAGGGGCAGCAAGGGAGACGTCGGGGGTCGCAGGTGCGTCTCCTGGCGACCTCCAAATGACGTGACTGATTCCACTCTCAAGGACTGAAAATTATGTTTGACATTGCTTCCAAACCTGAGCAATAGAGCATAACATTATTTAATTAAATTAAATATTATTCTGTATTCCCACCAGTTTTGGAGGTACTTGTCATTTAATACTCTGTACGATCTAAGCAGCCTAGCACACTTAAATGCTCAGTTGTACACACGCATGCGGTACTCAAACACACACATGCACACACGGTTAAGCCTGTCAAATCATTTGAATGCCAAAAGCATTTGCCAGCCTTTGGGTAAATGAGAATTTGTAAGTTGATGCACTGAGTCTTGTAGTGTTGAGAGAAGGTCAGCAGATTTCAACAGCCCAGCCAATGGCAGTCACTCTTCTGCCATGAACTTCTCCCAGGACTCTCAGCACAGCAGACAGATGTAGAAGGCGCTTTACTTCCCTTTAAGGGCTCTGCGTGGGCAAAGTATGCAGCACACGCTTCTAAACTGTCCATGTCTCTGGGAGGTTGACAGAGCTCAATCACAAAGACTACACATAATGCTGCTTCTTAGCATTTTGTTACATAAAATGCAACTGATGTCATGCAATTGGGTCTTGTACAGTATGACCACCGATGACTTGGTTGCCTCTTGGCGCTTAGTCCTGCAAGAGAAGGGTTGGGGGGCACAGCAAGTTAATGCATGGAGGTGTCGTGTTACACATTGTGGGAGGTGGTCGCTATGGGCTCGCAATCGGTTGTGTGGTACTCTTCTCTACGCGACTCCCGAGAAACCTTCTCAAGATGACTTCCGTTCTGAAGGAAGCGGTCTAGACCCTTCACGTTTCTCCGAGACATTCCGGCCTGCTCATGTGATCCTTTATCAAACACGGAAGCCGACAACTCCTCGCGTCGCTTCTGTTTCTACAGACGCTCCGTGATTTCGCCTCTAGGGATTTCAATATCTCTGCCTCTACTAATTGACTTCTTGACTAACCCTGTAACCTTTTTTGTCTCTCAAGCTCTCATCTCCAGACTCTCGCTCCCATTCCGGTCTCGCTATCTCTCAGAATTTCTCGTCGAGCCCTGATATCCATCGGCGTTACGATTACGCCAACCCTGATTTCATCCCTGCTGAAACACCCGATAGCTGTAAGTGCCATAAATTCAGAATTCCGTTCCGTCTCTCCCGATTCAGATTCTGACCCAAGTATTATTTCTTTTAGAGCTCTCGTCTCCCGATCTCTTCTCCCTCGAAGCCCTAAATCAATCATCCTCTCCTTCACTCCGCTGGTGAGAACCCTTCTACTGTGCCTTTTAAATTCCACTTCCCATTCCCTTCTTTACGAAACTACTCTGACCATTTTCCTTTGTTCATCCAGACGAAGCCTTCCTGCCCAGCTTCCACAGCCACTCCTAGAAGACATTCATCAGCCATCCGGATCCACAACACTTCCAGATTCTACCAGGGTTTTCTTCCCCAGCGAGGGTTTCCCTGGCGACCCTGTTCTCTCCCCTGGTTAATCCCACTCCGGGTCGGAGAGGACAGGGCTGTCCTAGGGTAGCTTTCACGGCTGCACTTGGTTGTTCTCTGGCGGTCTACTCGATCATTCAAGGTGAGATTATTCACATTTTGTTAATTATTGCAGGAAACAGTATCGAAATTACAGTCGTAATTCCAGTTATTAACATGTCGGGCTCGCATTCTCTCTATACTCGGAGCATTCTAGGTGTCTTGGTTTGTTTGTGTTGACATTGGGGATCCCCGGGTTGTGTCCTTCTTCTCTGTTGCTTGCTAACAAGTCCTGCCCTGCCAGCATGGGTTTTTCGGCTAAGGGTTGTAGAGAAAAGTGGGGGATGCTGGGTGATTGATCAGTGGGAATGTTCAAGAGACTTGGCTGCGTGCGTGTGTGTGTATGCATGTAGTGCCAGGTGGAAAGGAAAAGGATGGCATGTGGGTTATTGAGATGGGAGGTGGGTTATTGAGATGGGTTACTGAGATGGAAGGTGGTTTATGGAGATGGGATGTAGGTTATTGACAAGGAAGGTGGGTTATTGAGATGGGTTATTGCGATGGGAGGTGGTTTATTGAGATGGGAGGTGGGTTACTAAGATGGGAAGTGGGTTATTCAGATGGAAGGTGAGTTATTGAGATGGGAGGTGGGTTATTGAGATGGGAGGTGGGTTATTGGGATGGAAGGTGTGTTATTGAGATGGGGGTGGGTTATTGAGATGGAAGGTAGGTTGTTGAGATGGAGGTGGGTTATTGAGATGGAGGTGGGTTATTGAGATGGAAGGTGGGTTATTGAGATGGAGGTTGGTTATTGAGATGGAGGTTGGTTATTGAGATGGGTTATTGAGATGGAAGGTGGGTATTGAGATGGGATGTAGGTTGTTGACATGGAAGGTGGGTTATTGACATGGAAAGTGGGTTATTGAGTTGGGTTATTGAGATGTAGGTGGGTTATTGAGATGGGAGATGGGTTATTGAGATGGAAGGTGAGTTATTGAGATGAGATGTAGGTTATTGACATGGAAGGTGGGTTATTGAAATGGAAGGTGGGTTATTGAGATGGGTGGTGGGTTATTGAGATGGGTGGTGGGTTATTGAGAATGAGGTGGGTTATTGAGATGGGTTATTGAGATGGGTTATTGAGATGGAGGTGGGTTGTTGAGATGGAAGGTGGGTTGTTGAGATGGGAGGTGGGTTATTGAGATGGGAGGTGGGTTATTGAGATGGGAGGTGGGTTATTGAGATGGGAGGTGGGTTATTGAGATGGGTTTTTGAGATGGAAGTGGGTTATTGAGATGGAAGTGGGTTATTGAGATGGAGGTGGGTTATTGAGATGGGAGGTGGGTTATTGAGATGGGAGGTGGGTTATTGAGATGGGAGGTGGGTTATTGAGATGGGAGGTGGGTTATTGAGATGGGAGGTGGTTAATTGAGATGGGAGGTGGGTTATTGAGATGTAGGTGGGCTATTGAGATGGGAGATGGGTTATTGAGATGGGAGATGGGTTATTGAGATGGGAGGTGGGCTATTGAGATGGAGGTTGGATATTGAGATGGAAGGTGAGTTATTGAGATGGGAGGTGGGTTATTGAGATGGAGGTGGGTTATTGAGATGGGAGGTGGGTTATTGAGATGGGTTATTGAGATGGGAGGTGGGTTATTGAGATGTATGTGGGCTATTCTATTGAGATGGGAGATGGGTTATTCAGATGGGAGATGGGTTACTGAGATGGGAGGTGGGCTATTGAGATGGAGGTTGGTTATTGAGATGGAAGGTGAGTTATTGAGATGGAGGTGGGTTATTGAGATGGGAGGTGGGTTATTGAGATGGGAGGTGGGTTATTGAGATGGGAGGTGGTGTCATGACCCGGCGAAATCGCCCCTTCTGGACCTCATGGTCATTGTCACGAAGGGCTTGTACTCCTTGTTCCTCCCAACATGGCTGTACCAAGCTCCGTGCTATGCACTAGCTTTCACGTCGTGGCATGTACTATAAATTGGTCACGCCCCTGCGGGTCTGCGCGTCTCAACGTTATCTTCGGTAGTGACCCGACGTGTGTTTACTCGCTACTTTGGTTTCCTTTGATCCTCTTACTTCCTTCCTTGCCTTTGTCCTGTTCTTGGATTGCCCCCCCTACTTACTTGTTCATCGCTGTCCTGGATACCCTGGGACCACGAACTTCCCGGAACTCTGAACGCGTCCTGCAACCCGACGAGGCTCGGGCAAGCCTATTCAAGACCCGAACCATCCACAGGAAGAGTCCTGCGACTGAACAAGGGAAATCCCGATCACAGGTGAGACGAGGGGAGATTTACGACAGTTTGAGACGCCAAACGATCAATACGGATTCTACTATGGAGAATGCTATTCAGGACCTGATGCGCGGAATGCAAGAACTTTCCACAGAGAAGCAGAATTTAAAAGCCGAGAATGCGGCGCTAAGACAACTTGTCTTGTCACGTGACTCCGCGAACAAGGACAGCGTTTTATTGGGAGGAGTGGTTGATAAATACGACGGTTCATCAAAGACCTTACGTGGATTCCTGGATTCTTGTTTGGTACATTTTACCTTCAAGCCCTACTATTTCTCAACTTCTAGGGCTAAGGTGGGCTTCATAATATCGCATCTTTCCGGTAATGCCCTTACATGGACCACTCCGTTACTCAATTCAGGGGATGCTCTCCTGGATGATTATGAGGGGTTCATCTCGGAACTCAAGACCATGTTCGAACGGCCAGAGCTGGTCCACGGTGCTCAAGAGAAGTTACTTGACTTCCAACAAGGATCCCAAGACATGTTGACCTATGTTACCAGATTCAAACAGCTAGCCAAAGAGGCGGACTGGCCCCTGGAAGCTAGTTTTACCTTTTTTCGCAGAGGTCTAAATGAAGAGATTAAGGACGAGTTAGCCAGGGTGGCACGTCCTAGTTCATTCCAGGCCCTCCTGGACTTATCTATGCAAATAGACTTCAGAATACAAGAAAGAAAGGCTGAAAAGAAAAAGAATAAAGTCTCAAGAAACTCCCCAGAGAATACTACAAGGACAGAATCTGCCAAGAATCCGAGCACTGATTCTGAACCCATGCAACTTGGAGCCTTTCGTGGACCAATTTCCCCGCAGGAAAGGTTAAGAAGGATACACACAGGCGTATGCATGTACTGTGCCTCAGATAAACATCTAGTTAAAGAGTGTCCTCTGGCTCCTCCCCGATGCTCGGGAAACACCAGCTCCCGATCCTAAATGGAGCAAGGTTTCGGGAGAGCGATGTTTGCTCCACATCAATTCCATCCTTGAACTCTCCTGGACAAAACAAATTGGTGATATTACAGGCCTTTTTATCGCCATCCAAGGACAAGGTCTACCCCATACTGGCCTTGGTGGATTGCGGCGCAATGGGAGTCTTCATTGATCAAGATTGGGTCAGAAGTCATAACATTCCATATGAAGCAAGAATTTTTTCACAGCCAGTGGAAGCAATTGACGGAAGACCTCTTTCCTCAGGACCCATAAGTCTGCAAACAAGAGAGGTCCATCTCTCCATAAATCATCATCAAGAAAGAATTGTGTTTGACATTATAAAATCAGCCCATTACCCCTTGGTTCTGGGCATGCCCTGGTTACAAAGGCACAATCCATATATTAACTGGACGGCCGGATCCTTATTCCTGGGCTCGGAGTTCTGTATGAACCATTGTTTAAACCTGGATACCTCAGTCACAGCTCCTATAAGTCTACCAAGGTGTCCAGAGACACCACTCATGGTTTCCAATATTGTACAAATTCCAGAGATCTATCAAGGGTATGTTGATGTATTCTCTACTGCCATTGTTCAAGCCTTACCTCCACATAGACCCGAAGACTGTGCCATAGATACTGAACCTTCAGCAGTGATTCCCTTTGGCAGGATGTTTATCCTTTCAGAACCCGAAAAGAGAGCCCTCCGGGAATACCTAGACACTAATCTTGAGAACGGCACCATAAAACCTTCAAAATCACCAGCTGGTGCTTCATTGTTCTTCGTTCCAAAAAAGGATACCAAAGAGCTTAGACCTTGCCTGGACTATCGGGGCCTAAATCAATACACCCTGAAAGACAGATACCCACTACCCCTGATCTCGGATATCCTTGAAGCTGTGAGAGGTGCAGTGATATTCACGAAACTGGATCTCCGAGGTGCTTACCATTTGATTCGTATCCGGGAAGGAGACGAATGGAAAACAGCCTTTACAACACCCTTGGTCATTTTGAATACCTAGTCATGCCCTTTGGTCTGACTAATGCTCCGGCAGTCTTCCAGCATTTTATGGATAGGGTGTTCTCTGACATGTTATTTCTCAATGTTATCGTCTACTTGGATGACATATTGATCTTCTCCAAGGACTCCTTGAAACATGAAGAACATGTAAAAGCAGTACTTCAACGTCTCTGTGAAAATCAACTCTTAGCCAAACCAGAACATTTTTTGTTTCATGTTACATCAGTTCACTATTTGGGATTTGTCCTTAGCTCAGAAGGAATTAGTATGGACCCTTCAAAGGTAAAGGCCATACTGACTTGGCCCGCCCCAACATCTGTTAAGCAAATACAATCCTTCCTGGGGCTTGCCAACTTCTACCGAAAATTCATTCCCACCTTTTCTGAGATTGTTCAACCCATTGTTAATCTCCTGAAGAAAGACGTTCCATTTAACTGGTCTATACCACAAGACAAGGCTTTCCAACGCTTGAAAGAAGAATTCACTCAGGCCCCCATCCTGGCCCAACCTGACATAAATCGTCCTTTTCTAGTGGAAACTGATGCCTCCAATTATGCCATAGGAGCAGTTTTAAAACAAGAATCCGATGATAAGTTGGAACATCCCATTGCTTATCTCTCACGGACCCTGACCACCAGCGAGACTCACTACTCAGTTCTGGAGAAGGAGTTATTGGCTATTCGTCATGCCTTCACTGAATGGAGACATCTACTCCTGGGTGCTAAATATCCAGTTCAAGTCCGTACTGATCATCGAAATCTTCAGGTCCTACAATCCATGGAATGCAGGAACAGTAGACATGCTCGATGGGCCTACTTCTTTGCTCAATATCAATTTCAAATTTCACATGTTCCTGGACCGCAAAACATGATTGCCGATGCCCTTTCTCTGCGTCCTGACTACGTTCCCTTGGAGGATAAGATCTATCCTAAAATGTTTCCACCCACAATCTGTAGCTCAAGCGATCAATCTCCTGGAAGAAATCAGAGTACAGACTCAATTATCTGAACTCTGGAAGGACATATCGAAGAAAAATCCCTGGCGCCTAACAATCAAGGAAGGATATCTATTCAAGAACAATTCAGTGGTCATTCCGACAAAAGAACTTCAGCAGAAGGTAATGAATCTATGCCATGATACTCTTCACTCCGGCCATCGAGGAGTAACCAACACCTTCCGTCTTATACAAAGACAGTTCTGGTGGCCAGGGATGAAGTCCAGTGTAGTTCAATACATCAAGACCTGTGCTATTTGTAGTCAGAACAAATACAATAATCAGAGGCCGGCGGGTCTGCTTTTACAACCTACGTTGCCAACCAGACCTTGGGAAGTTATTGCCACTGACTTCATTGTTGAATTACCAGCTTCCCGAGGATATACAACCATCATGGTAACCATTGACTTGTTCACTCATCTAGCTCATTTTGCACCATTGTATAAACTACCATCTTCCTCAGAACTTGCTGCAATTTTCCTGGAACATATTTTTCGTCTTCATGGCCTTCCTTCCAAGATTATTTCGGATCGGGGACCTCAGTATATTTCACAATTCTGGAAACATCTCTGTCGTGTTCTAGGAATCCAACGTGCCCTTTCTTCAGGCTATCATCCACAAACCAATGGGGCAACGGAACGAGTAAATCAAACCCTGGAACAATATCTTTGTTGTTTTGCCACCAAGGTTCAAGACGATTGGTCTCTCCTTATACCTTTAGCCGAATTCTCCTACAATAACTCAGATCATTCAGCTCTCAAGATCAGCCCTTGCTATTGCAGTCAAGGTTATCACCCGTCTGTTTTACCATCAGTTCTTCCAGAATCTACTCCCGTACCTACCCTTGACTCTTGGATTCAGACGCTGATCGACGTACAAAGAGAGGCCAAGGATCAGTTAGAACAGGCCCAGACTCGAACCAAAAGATAAGCGGACTCTAAGAGAAGACCATCACCTTCCTATTCAGTTGGCGATCAAGTCTGGTTAGCCTCGAAAATGTTACCTCGACATCTACGACCAAACAGATTAGCTCCTCGCTATTATGGTCCATTTTCTATAAAGGAGATCATCAATCCTGTCTCCTTCCGACTTAAGCTCCCGGATTCCTGGAAGAAGATAAATCCAGTCTTCCATACTTCCCTGTTGAAACCCTACGTTAGTTCTACTCGAAAACCCTTTAAACCCACACCTGTTGTTGTGGACGACCAGTTGGAATATGAGGTGTCCAAGATATGTGATTCCAGGTATAGGAGGGGTCGACTACAATATCTGGTCGAGTGGAAAGGCTACCCCCCTAGCGAGAGAACATGGGAACCAGTTTCTAATTTAAAGACCCCTCGTTTGCTCAGAAGATTCCATCTTATTCACCCAGGCAAGCCTGGAGGAACCAGACTTCGGGGGGGGCATGCTGTCATGACCCGGTGAAATTGCCCCTTCTGGACATCATGGTCATTGTCACGAAGGGCTTGTACTCCTTGTTCCTCCCAACATGGCCGTACCAAGCTCCGTGCTACGCACTAGCTTTCACGTCGTGGCACGTACTATAAATTGGTCACCCCCCTGCGGGTCCGTGCGTCTCAACGCTATCTTTGGTAGTGACCCGACGTGTGTTTACTCGCTACTTTGGTTTCCTTTGATCCTCTTACTTCCTTCCTTGCCTTTATCCTGTTCCTGGATTTCCCCCCCTACTTACTCGTTCATCGCTGTCCTGGATACCCTGGGACCACGAACTTCCCGGAACTCTAAACGCGTCCTGCAACCCGACGAGGCTCGGGCGAGCCTATTCAAGACCCGAACCATCCACAGGAAGAGTCCTGCGACCGAACAAGGGAGATCCCGATCACAGGTGAGACGGGGGGAGATTTACGACAGGTGGGTTATTTAGATGGAAGGTGGGTTATTGACATGGAAGGTGGGTTATTGACATGGAAGGTGGGTTATTAAGTTGGGTTATTGAGATGTAAGTGGGTTTTTGAGATGGGAGATGGGTTATTGAGATGGGAGGTAGGTTTCTGAGATGTAGGTGGGTTATTGAGATGGGAGATGGGTTATTGAGATGGGAGGTGGTTTATTGAGATGGAGGTTGGTTATTGAGATGGGTTATTGAGGTGGAAGGTGGGTTATTGACATGGGATGTAGGTTATTGACATGGAAGGTGGGGTATTGACATGGAAGGTGGGTTATTGACATGGAAGGTGGGTTATTGAGATGGGTTATTGAGCTGGGAGGTGGGTAATTGAGATGTAGGTGGGTTATTGAGATGGGGGATGGGTTATTGAGGTGCAAGGTGCGTTATTGAGATGGGATGTAGGTTATTGACGTGGAAGGTGTGTTATTGAGATGGGTTATTGATACGGGAGGTGGGTTATTGAGACGGGAGATGGGTTATTGAGACGGGAGATGGGTTATTGAGACGGGAGGTGGGTTATTGAGATGGGTTATTGAAATGGGAGGTGGGTTATTGAGATGGGATGTAGGTTATTGACATTGAAGGTGGGTTACTGACATGGAAGGCGGATTATTGAGATGGGTTATTGAGATGGGAGGTGGGTTATTGAGATGGAGGTGGATTATTCAGATGGGTGATTGAGATGGAGGTGGGTGATTGAGATGGAGGTGGGTTATTGAGATGGGAGGTGGGTTATTGAGATGGAAGGTGGTTTATTGAGATGGGAGGTGGGTTATTGAGATCAGAGGTGTGTTATTGGGATGGGTTATTGACATGGAGGTGGGTTATTGAGATGGAGGTGGGTTATTGAGATCAGAGGTGCGTTATTGAGATGGGATGTAGGTTATTGACGTGGAAGGTGGGTCATTGACATGGAAGGTGTGTTATTGAGATGGGTTATTGATATGGGAGGTGGGTTATTGAGATGTAGGTGAGTTATTGAGATGGGAGATGGGTTATCGAGATGGGAGATTGGTTATTGAGATGGGAGATTGGTTATTGAGATGGGAGGCGGGTTATTGAAATGGAGGTTGGTTATTGAGATGGGAGGTGGATTATTGAGATGGAGGTTGGTTATTGAGATGGGAGGCGGGTTATTGAAATGGAGGTTGGTTGTCGAGATGGAAGCTGGGTTATTGAGATGGAGGTGGGTTATTGAGATGGAGGTGGGTTATTGAGATGGGAGGCGGGTTATTGAGATGGGAGGTGGGTTATTGAGATGGAGGTGGGTTATTGAGATGGAGGTGGGTTATTGAGATGGAGGTGGGTTATTGAGATGGAAGCTGGGTTATTGAGATGGGAGATGTGTTATTGAGGTAGAAGTGGGTTATTGATATGGGTTATTGAGATGGGAGGTGGGTTATTGAGATGGGATGTAGGTTATTGACATTGAAGGTGGGTTATTGACATGGTAGGCAGATTATTGAGATGGGATATTGAGATGGGAGGTGGGATATTGAGATGGAGGTGGGTTATTGAGGTGGATTATTGAGATGAGGTGGGTTATTGAGATGGAAGGTGGTTTATTGAGATGGGTTATTGAGGTGGAGGTGGGTTATTGAGATGGAGGTAGGTTATTGAGATGGAGGTGGGTTATTGAGATGGAGGTGGGTTATTGAGATGGAGGTGGGTTATTGAGATGGGAGGTGGGTTATTGAGATGGGATGTAGGTTATTGACATTGAAGGTGGGTTACTGACATGGAAGGCGGATTATTGAGATGGGTTATTGAGATGGGACGTGGGTTATTGAGATGGGAGGTGGGTTATTGAGATGGGAGGTGGGTTATTGAGATGGGAGGTGGGTTATTGAGATGGGAGGTGGGTTATTGAGATGGAAGATAGGCTATTGAGATGGAGCTGGGCTATTGAGATGGAAGCAGGGCTATTGTCACGACCCTCAGCCCTGATCATCACTGGCAAGCCCATTAGCCAGGTGCAATCAGGGCTTGGATCACTAATAAGGCCTGGCATCCACTGCTCAGGCCCTCTAGGGGCCAGTCCTGGCGCCCTTGGCGCCCTTGGCGCCAGGCTCTTCAGTAAGGAAAGACATCTTCTTGAGGAACTACTTTATTTAGGCTTTCAGCCAACATGGAGGCATCTATATAGCTTGATTCCTAGAACCAAGCTATGCGGTCTAGTGTTTTGGGTGTGGTGGCCTAGGGACCTCTTTACCTGGACTACTTTACAGTGGTTATTTAAACCACACCCGAACAAGACAACACGCTTCACGTTACTTTGCTTCTAGCACCGTGACGCTCACCGTGTCCAGCTTTCTCACGAGCCTGGTGAATTCTGGACCTGCCGAAAAACCAAGAACATCGTAAGCAGCAGAATCTTAGCTGCATTCATCAACCTTCACTGCTCGCAGCTCCTGGGCAGCTCTGTTGGTGTAGTTCACCACCCGGCCGGCATAGCTCCGGAACTCTATCTGCGCTGGGAACTCACCGTGACCTTCGAAAAGAGAAAAGCACAGGTCAGTGAGGACAAGACATCGCTGAGCTACGCAAAGCGCCTCCTTACCGCATCATAGCGCTATAGCACGCCATCATCTCCTGGTGAGAACCAGCATATCCAGTTCTCCAAGCGGACACTCCGCGCTTCTAGGGAGATAAAAAAAAGAGACATTTAGAACAGAGAAAAGGCATGCAGGAATTATGATGCCATCAATCGCAATAAGACCTACCTGAAAGGCACTACAAGGGCAGCAGTCAGTGAAGTAACTGGACCGCCTGCGCCCACAAAAGACAAAGCGCCCCTGCCCAGAGAGCAGGATGGAGAGCCCACCAATTCCGACAACCAGGTGAAAAGAGAACCTGGAGGGGCTGGAAACACAAGGGAGGTGGGGGAAAACTTACCTTGATAGCCCAATCCTAATATAGTCTTCATTTCCAGGCGGAATCCCATCGACACCGAGACTACACCAGGGAATCATTGGGAAGGGCACCAACGACCAACTGGCTGGGTGGCGTCCCCGTGGATACCAGGTGAGCGTAACAGCTATTGAGATGGGTGGTGGGTTATTGAGATGGGAGGTGGGTTATTGAGATGAGAGGTGGGTTATTGAGATGAGAGGTGGGTTATTGAGATGGGAGGTGGGTTATTGAGATGGGCGGTGGGCTACTGAGATGGAGGTGGGTTATTGAGATGGAAGGTGGGTTATTGAGATGGAAGGTGGGTTATTGAGATGGGAGGTGGGTTATTGAGATGGAAGGTGGGTTATTGAGATGGGAGGTGGGTTATTGAGATGGGCGGTGGGCTACTGAGATGGAGGTGGGTTATTGAGATGGGAGGTGGGTTATTGAGATGGGCGGTGGGCTACTGAGATGGAGGTGGGTTATTGAGATGGAAGGTGGGTTATTGAGATGGAAGGTGGGTTATTGAGATGGGAGGTGGGTTATTGAGATGGAAGGTGGGTTATTGAGATGGGAGGTGGGTTATTGAGATGGGAGGTGGGTTATTGAGATGGGAGGTGGGTTATTGAGATGGGAATTGGGTTATTGAGATGGAAGGTGTGTTATTGAGATGGAAGGTGGGTTATTGAGATGGAAGGTGGGTTATTGAGATGGGAGGTGGGTTATTGAGATGGGAGGTGGGTTATTGAGATGGGAGGTGGGTTATTGAGATGGGAGGTGGGTTATTGAGATGGGAGGTGGGTTATTGAGATGGGAGTAGGGTTATTGAGATGGGAGTAGGGTTATTGAGATGGGAGGTGGGTTATTGAGATGGAAGGTGGGTTATTGAGATGGGAGGTGGGTTATTGAGATGGGAGGTGGGTTATTGAGATGGAAGGTGGGTTATTGGGATGTGAGGTGGGTTATTGAGATGGGAGGTGGGTTATTGAGATGGGAGGTGGGTTATTGAGATGGGAGGTGGGTTATTGAGATGGGAGGTGGGTTATTGAGATGGGAGGTGGGTTATTGAGATGGGAGGTGGGTTATTGAGATGGAAGTTGTTTGAGATGGAAGTGGGTTGTTGAGATGGAAGGTAGGTTATTGAGTTGGAGGTGGGTTATTGAGATGGGAGGTGGGTTATTGAGATGGGAGGTGGGTTATTGAGATGGGAGGTGGGTTATTGAGATGGGAGGTGGGTTATTGAGATGGGAGGTGGGTTATTGAGATGGGAGGTGGGTTATTGAGATGGGAGGTGGGTTATTGAGATGGGAGGTGGGTTATTGAGATGGAAGGTGGGTTATTGAGATGGACGGTGGGTTATTGAGATGGAAGGTGGGTTATTGAGATGGGAGGTGGGTTATTGAGATGGGAGGTGGGTTATTGAGATGGATGTAGATTATTGAGATGGATGTGGATTATTGAGATGGAGGTGGATTATTGAGATGGGTTATTGAGATGGAGGTGGGTTATTGAGATGGAGGTGGGTTATTGAGATGGAGGTGAGTTATTGAGATGGAGGTGGGTTATTGAGATGGAAGGTGGTTTATTGAGATGGGAGGCGGGTTATTGAGATGGGAGGCGGGATATTGAGATGGAGGTGGGTTATTGAGATGGAGGTGGGTTATTGAGATGGAGGTAGGTTATTGAGATGGAAGGTGGGTTATTGAGATGGAGGTGGGTTATTGAGATGGAAGGTGGTTTATTGAGATGGAAGGTGGGATATTGAGATGGAAGGCGGGTTATTGAGATGGGAGGCGGGTTATTGAGATGGGAGGTGGGATATTGAGATGGGAGGTGGGATATTGAGATGGAGGTGGGTTATTGAGATGGAGGTGGGTTATTGAGATGGAAGGTGGATTATTGAGATGGAAGGTGGGATATTAAGATGGAAGGCGGGATATTGAGATGGAAGGCGGGTTATTGAGATGGGAGTTGGGTTATTGAGATGGGAGTTGGGTTATTGAGATGGATGGTGGGATATTGAGATGGAAGGTGGGTTATTGAGGTGGGTTATTGAGATGGATGGTGGGATATTGAGATGGAAGGTGGGTTATTGAGATGGGAGATGGGTTATTGAGATGGGAGGTGGGTTATTGAGATGGAAGGTGGGTTATTGAGATGGGAGGTGGGTTATTGAGCTGGGAATTGGGTTATTTTTTATTTTATTTTATTACATTTGTTACACGCCCAGACCCTCGGGTATCACGGCGAGATTACATAAGTCATTATTAACATTTGCATAGATAATAAACACAAGGTTACATAGTAATTTTGAGCTGATACATTCTAGACATTCTTAACATTTATAATATGGCACAAACAAAAAGCATATTTTACAAAGATTATGCAAGAAAGAAGGTTCCAGTTATATTTACAGTCACTCAGGGTTATTGGACATCATATTATTTAAAAAGCCATGTTTTGAGTGATTTTTTGAAGCTAGAAAGGGAACTCACTTCTTTAATGCTATTGGGAAGGGAGTTCCAGTGTTTGGGGGCTAAGTGTTTGAAGCTACTGCTGCCTGCTTTGGAATTCTTGAAGCAAGGTATTTCCAGTAGTTGCTGGTTGTGTGATCTAAGTTTTCTTAAGGCAGTTTTTTGTGCAGTATTTTATTCAGGTATATGGGGGCTGAGCCCTGTTGGCATTTGTAGGAAATGCACATGGTTTTGAAGATGATTCTTTCTGCAATTTGTAGCCAGTGATGCTCTCTTCTAGTCTTAGAAATGTGGTCGGATTTCCTTAAGCCAAGGGCTGCTCTTAGGGCTTTATTTTGTATGAGTTGTAGTTTTTTAGATTAGATTTGGAGGTGCCCAGTAGTGATATACTACAGTAGTCCAGTCGCGACACTATTAGAGCTCTGGCCAGGGTGATGCAGTGTGTAGAGGTGAGAAATTGTCTACTTAAAGCAATAAGCTTCGCTGTGTAGGAGGTGGTTGATGAGAGGCTGCTAATGTGTTTATTCATTGTTAGGTTAGCATCCAAGTACACTCCTAGGGTTTTTACTTGTTTCAAGACAGGTATCATGGTATCATCGATGTTAATCGATGTATAGTCAGCGTGAAGGGCACTGATTTTAGACTGTGATCCCACTATGAGGATCTCGGTCTTCTCGTCGTTTAGACAGAGGCTGTTTAGAGCCATCCAATTTTGAATGATCGCGTAGATATTTTTGATAAGTACGGTGTCTTGGGCATAGTTTCCTGAAAGCGGGATGAGGATCTGGGTGTCATCCGCGAAGTTGGTGTATATGACACCCATATCATCTAATGCTGCAAAGAGTAGCTTTGTATATGCATTGTACAGTGTAGGAGAGAGGCAGGAACCTTGGGGTACTCCTATGGGAACGGGGATGGGCTCAGCAGATTCCTTACCTATAGCGACTCTGGATGTGCGGTCAGCTAAAAAGGATTTAATCCACAAGGTGGCATCCATGTAAAAATTAAAGTCTTTGGCTGGGGTGTTGCAGCGTTTATCGTAGTCCACGAGGTTGAATGCTGCTGAAAGGTCTAATAAGAGGAGGACACATAGTTTATCTCAGTCTCTGATGGTATCCATTTGGATTTTGAGATCCAATAGAGCTGTTTCAGTACTATGGTTTGGCCTAAATCCAGACTGTCTTGCTCCGAGGAGTTGGTGATTTTCTAAATGGGATTGGACTTGGTTATAAGCTATCTTGTCAGTGATTTTAAGTAGGAACAGAACTGTCGTTATGGGTCGGTAATTAGTGGGAACAGTCGGGTCTAGAATAGGTTTTTTTAGTACTGGGGTGACCCATGCTTCTTTAATACTGGCTGGGACCAGATTGGCTTTGAAGGAGGAGTTCACGAAGTTGGTGATGATGGGAGTGAGGGTGTGGGCGCAAGATTTGACTATTTGTGCTGGGACTGAATCTCCTTTGCAATTAGCTGCTTTGAGTTTGGAAATTGTATTGTAGACTGATTCTTGAGATACTGGGGTGAAGGCAAAAGGAGGGCTGGTAGTACCAACAGTGTTAAGAATATGTTTGTCATTTGGGGGTTTACTTGCTAGTACTTCTTTTTTGGTTGCGATTTTGGATTGTAGCAGTTGCATTTTGGTGGCTAATGCATTTTGTATGGTGGTATATCAATCTTTACTTGGTTTGGTGGGGTTAGAGATAGGGATAGGATTTTACAATTCTCTTAATATGGAGAATAGTTCATTTGAGTTGGATGCAGCGTTTCTGATCCTTGTGTTGTAGGCATTCGCTTTGGTTGCAATTATGGCTGATTTATATTTATTGTTTGATAGGAGAAAGGTATTTTTTGATTCAGGCTTAGGGCTTTTCCTATAGGTTCTAGTGCACGTTTCCTTCTTCTAAGGGAACCAAGTCCTCATTAAACCAAAAGCAGGACCGTTTGACCGTGCATTTTGTTTTAGTGGTTAGTGGTTAGTGCTATATCATCGATTGTGGATGTGAGGCAGTTTTTGTGTAGATGTCTGCTAGGTGGCAGTGTCGATCTAGAAAAATAGACACCCTTCGATCATAAGGCTATGTATTATGTTGGCCGAAGACCAACCATCTCATGCATCTAGTATTAGAAATATATAGCCATAAGCTTGACTAAGGTGCAGCCATTTTGAAGCGACTGAAATCGCCATTTTGTTTTTCTCTAACATTTCCTTTTTGCCACATCTAAAACTGCTTTGCTGAATTGTTATTCTGCTTCACTGGTGCACAATGCAAGGCCGCGAGTGGCATGTTGAAACATAACGCAGTAACCCAGACAGAAATGTCCGGTCCCCTCCCTTGCATATCTTTGGAAAGTGAGCAGCAAGGCATTCTAATCAGTACAGTAGGTGCCAGCTAGTCTCGGTAAGCACAGTAGAAACGCTAGAGCGTACATTAAATGACTTGAATTATGCTCTTCTTTGTGGCCCCCCTTCCCTGAGCCCGGTACAGCCCTGGAGAGTAAGTTGACCCCCCGACACACGAATAGAAACTAGGAGATAGCAAGGCCAGGTGTGTGTCTCTCCCTACGCACTGCTTGCTTGCAGAAAACAGAAGCATTGTGTTCTTCAAAACACAGACTTAATGTCTGTGGGCTTATGAAATTGCAAACTGTTACACAATGAATGTTTGAAGGTGTCGAACTCGTCACCATTGTCAATCATCGTGCCTAGTTCAAAGGAAATGCAATAGGGGCGGTATAAGTTGTGACACTACTGATTACTAGATGCTTGTTTTGTATATATGTAACTGTTGTATGAATTTCGCTCTCTTGCATCCCCCGAGGTCTGATAGACACACGTCACGGGGCGTGGGACCAGTTGGCCAACTGAGACTATTTGTTTTGCAATAAACCCTAGATTTTGGGAATACAACCTCGTGTCTGGCATACCAGTTTGTGTGTGGAGATTGTGCCTTGTTTCCACAAAGTAGGGTCCCTCAGGGGCCACTTCAAGATGGTGCCCGAATAGGAACCCTCCCCCACTTGTTCCATTGTGTACGTTGAGAGATAAGGAAGGCGGAAGGAACAGTGAGGACGGAACGATTGAGCCGGGATCAAGAGGTGTTCGGGGCGCCCCTGCGTAAGCGATGAGACTCCTATGCAGATCTGCACACATCTGATTGACGTGCCTGGCCAGAGAACAAAGAGGCGAGGGTCCCGAAACGAGGCAGAATGAGCCAAGATACGCATACACAACGTCATTAGTTGCGTCGGTATACGGACAAATTGTGTCTTGAAAAGACAACTTGACTGATCAGGTGAGTCATGCCCCGATTCAAAAGTGATCCTGATATTGGTTGAGAGTTGATTTTGCAAAATCAAACACCCAGAGTAAGGTTGATTAGCCAAGGGTAAGGTTAAAACATGCCTGGGGTATTGTCCACTCTAGCGGGTTTTTTCCGCTGTGGCGGACAATCTTTGGAAACTGGCCAGGTCGCGCCACCGGTGGGAACGCCGGCGTATGAGATGTATGTGAAATACGGTGTGGGAGCGATAATGTTTTGTGAGATTTGGCATAAGCAAACCAGAAAGCAGGAAGATCTTCAGTGGCTGAGTCATGGGTGTTTTGAGATGACGAGGATAGATAATTTGGAGAAGGTATTAATAAAAAAGAAAACACGCCCTGCGGCATTTGACGTCCTTAGGGACTGGAGAAGGGAAGCTATGCTTCTTTGGAGAAGTAGAGAGAAACATGCACACAGGCATAAATCGAAATCGGAGAGAGCGGAAAAGAGAGAGGAGGAGGAGTGGAATAATAGTTTGAGAAAATCAAATAGACCCGACCAGTTGAGTATAGAAAAAATATATCCACAACGAGAATTGCATTCATCAGATGAATTGATAGAAAAAATATTGACTGACGCGAAACAAGGCCCAAGACGAGAGGCTAAAAAGACAGTGTTAGTGGCTATAGCTCAACCCCCTCCTGTTGCTCACCCCCTCCCGACTGATCAGACCCTGGCACAGCCACAGAATGCACATGCAGCACCTCCTGTTAGCCAATCAACATCGCAAGAGATACTGCCCGTTCCCATGATTCCATCTGCACCTCCCACCCTAGAGATCGATTCTGTCCCATCTGCCCCTCCCATAATTGAACTTGAAGTTGTTGAAACAGAAAAAGAGGCTGAACAGAGGGGATGTACAAGAGTAACTCGTAGTGCGATTAGCAAGGAGAGGAAGCGAGAGTTGCAAGAACAGGCCGAAATGTATATAGATGGGAATGATGAGACGGCAGCGGTGGCTTCCATATTTGACTTCAGGAGAAGCAACGAAAGACAGGTAGTGTTGGAATGCATGGGTGAATATTTAGTGGCTAGATGGAAACAGTTGATTGGGAAGTTACCGCCACAACAATGGTTAGATTTGAATGCATTGGCACGTTGAAGAGGGAGGGATGAAGAGATGAGGGAACATGTAGAGCGACTTTTTGAACTCAAGAATGAACTTGATAATGAGTATGCTGAAATGTTTCCCACACCTGGGTATAGGAGTAGAGATATTAGGAGAGATAGAACTGAAGCGGTAGAGCCATATATACAGCGGCGATGTTTGTCGTCATCAAGACAGACAGATGACCGACTAAGAGTGTGTATACGAGAGGCGTTGAAATGGATGTCAGACCCTAGTATTCCCGCAATGGAGATAAATAAGATATGTAATGAATACCCCTTGTCGATGAGAATAGAAGCGTTATGAACAATGGTTGGGGTGCTACTCCAACAAGTAGCGGGACACAATAGAGGTAGAGGAAATGCCCAAGGCAGAGGTAATTCGAACCTGCATGGAGGGCCCCTAGGATTGAATCAGTGTGCGTATTGCAGAGAGGAAGGTCACTTGGCGAGCACAATGTCCACACTTGCAAAATAGAAATGGGTATATCCAGAGAAGACAGCATAGGGGGCATCCAGGAGCAAATGGGCATAATAGAAATAACATGCAGCAGCACCAAAATAGTCAAGGGAATGGTGCCCAAAATCGGAACCAAGCTCAAAATCAGACCTCTACTCAGAATCAGAGCCAGCAGAACATACAAAATGGAAATAGAGGAAGGGGTGGGAACATTTTTGATACTCATACGAATGCTACTATAATAACAGCAGCGATTACACATCGGATGATGTGTTGTTTCCCCAATAGGACAGCCCAAGACAGGGGTCGGAACCAGTGTCTATTCCCGTCAATCAGAAAGGACCCTACGTAGAAATTAAAGTCGTGGATAGTGAGCACAGATTCGTCATGGATACGGGAGCACAAAAGTGTTCGATAGACCATCACTTGGTTCCAGAAATACCACTGTCAGGGCATGAAAATATTTCAGTAGGGTTCTCAGGTACCCCAGTGATTAATCCAGTGTCCCAACCAATAGCAGTAACATTAGGCCCATTCACTGAATACTGTCCATTTCTTTTAACGGAAAACTGTGGGGAGAATCTGTTGCGATTGAATTTATTGAAAAAAACTAAGTGCAGTTATCCACTGTACGCCAGATGGAGTATTTATGACCATTTCTCCACAGGATGTGCCAGTATCTGAATTTCTGTCTAAACCTTTGCCAGGGGAATTAAGTGAAGTGCCAACTTGTATATGGGCGGTAAATGACAATGATGTGGGATGCTTGAAGATAGAGCCAGTGAACATTATGCTAAAAGAAGGAGTAACATTACCACGTATTCCGCAGTACAGAATCTCAGCGGAAGGAGGAAAAGGATTGAAAAGTATTGTGTCTGATTTGGTAAAAGTGGGAGTGATTGAAGAAATTACAGGCAGCACGTGTAACAGTCCCGTTCTCCTGGTGTATAAGAAAGGTGGTGATGAGGTACCGTACCGTTTCATAATTGATTTGCGTGCATTAAACAAAGTAGTAGATCCGCAATTTCCATTGGTCCCAGATGTTGCCACAATTCTGACAATGATTCCTGCTTCAGCAGAACACTTTAGTGTTATTGATTTGAAGAATGCTTTTTTCAGTATTCCAGTACACCAAGAAAGTAGATATGTGTTCGACTTCACATTAGGAGGACGATCATTCACATTTACACAGATTGCACAAGGCTACACAGAGAGTCCAAGTATTTACAGCAGAGCATTGAAAGAACAACTAGACATGCTAGCATTACCAGCAGATTGTGTATTATTACAATATATAAATGACCTATTAATTGCAGCAGACACACAAGGGATTTGTAAAGAGGGTGCTGTTTTACTATTAACACATTTAGCAGCACATGGCCACAAAGCAAGCTTAAAGAAGTTTCAGTATTGTCGAAAGGAGGTGGCTTATTTGGGTTACCTACTTTCGAGAGAAGGGAGAAGACTAGCGCCAGAGCAAATAGAGAGCATTTCTCGTATGCCTATTCGAAAAACACAAAAAGGAGTCAAAGCTATAATAGGCATGGCTTCTTATTGTCGTCAGTGGATAGTGAATTTCGCTCTAATTGTGAAGCCAATGGGGGAGTTGACAAAGAAGGATGCTGTGATGCCTTTGCAGGGAAGTGAAGAATGTCAGAGAGCATTTGGGTTGCTCAAAACTGCGTTGTGTTCCACTCCAGTTTTGGGCACACCAAATTATGAAATTCTTTTTAGATTGTTTGTGCATGAGAATGACGGCTGCACGCTGGCTGTTCTAACACAGGAACAAGGTGGAAGAAATAGGCTGTGCGGCTATTTTTCTTCTGCGCTGGACCCTGTAGCGGGCGCATTACCACAATGTTTGCAAGCTGTTGCAGCGGCTGTTGCGTCCGTAAAACAAATGGAAGGGATGGTATTGGGGCACACCTTAATTTTGATGGTGCCACATGCCATAGACCTTCTATTAAATAGAACACAGACGCAACACCGCAGCTCTGCTAGATTGACTAGATATGAAATTGTCCTTTTTGCGACACACATCCAAATTATGAGGTGTAGCGCTTTGAATCCTGCTGAATTAATGCCACTGCCCATGGAAAAACTTGATGGAAATGAATTGCCTCCCCATGATTGCTTAATGGTTACTGAGGAAGAAACGAAGGGGAGAATTGATTTGACAGTCACCCCACAATAAGAGCCAGATGGAGAGTTGTTTTGTGATGGCTCATGTTTTAAATTGCCGGATGGCACATCAACTGCTGCCTATGCTATCACCACATTAAAAAGTATTGTGGAGAGTAAAAGAATCCCCTATAACTCTGCACAAGCGGCAGAGATAATAGCCTTGACCAGAGCTTGTGAGATTTCTGAAAATCTGAGTGTAAACATATATACTGACAGTCAATACGCCTTTGGCGTGGTTCATAATTTTGGCTGACTTTGGGCTGACTTTTGGCCCTTTGATTGTACGATTGTTGTCTGCACTTACGTGTCCGAAGCACCTGGCAATAATAAAATGTGAGGTGCATAAAAAAGTAACATGCAAAGTGGGAGAGGAAAACGCATTTGCAGACAGAATTGCGAAACAAACTGCCACTGACCTGAATGCCAGAATGTTCACAGTACAGTCAGAGGAAGTGCCCTGCATGATAGAGAATGGAATTGCCACTGTCAGAGAAATGCAGGCGGAAGCGACTGCAGATGAAATACAAGGGTGGGCAGAGGGCTCTGCTGAGTTAGATCTGGAGGGTTGCTGGGTAGACAAGAAAAGTAGGAACTGGATGCTGCCCAACTCCTATGTAACTGCAATGGTCACGATGGCTCACAGCCCTACTCATATTTGTGCCAAAAAGATAGTTCAACACTTAGCCACAGTATTGGAGAATGCGCACATAAAGAAAAATGCTGAGAGGTTGGTGCAAAATTTTATCACGTGTCTACAGTATAATGTGGGGAAGGGAACAGTGACTCCAACAGGCAGTTTTGGTTCCCCCTCTATGCTGTTTGAGATAATCCATTTTGATTTCATAGAAATGGAGAGATGCCAAAACTTGAAGTATGTTCTGGTGGTCATATGTGCATTTAGCAAGTGGGTGGGAGCGTATCCATTGAAAGACTGCACTGCTACGAGTACGGCAAAAGTAATGTTAAAAGAATACTTTTCCCGTTTTGGCCTGCCCCGTGTCATATGGTCAGACAACAGTCCACATTTTTTGGGCGCAGTAATATTACAGGTTTGTGCAGGTCTCCAGATCGATAAACGATTCCATTGTTCTAGGCACCCCATGTCTGCCGGTTTTATTGAACGCCATAACAGTATCTTAAAATCTAAGATTAGCAAGATATGCGCAGGAAGCAAGTTAAGCTGGGTAGATGCATTACCGCTAGCGTTACTGAGCATGTGCACATCTGTACAGGCGAGAACTGGGCTCTCCCTGTATGAAATCGTTATGGGGAAACCAGCAAATGTTTGTTGTGCACCTCAACCAAAGTGTTACACATTGTGGTAGATGGACTCTGTTGTCCCGTACCCGCTTGTGCGGTATCGTGCGGAAGTGCAGTTCCAAGGTGGATGCCCGTCGGGTTCCTCCAGCCGACAGCTGCGGTCTAGTCTTTTCACGTCTCTCCGAGACGCCACGGACCGCTCACGTGATACTATATCAAGACTCCAAGCCAAGGATTCATCGCGTCGCTTCTGCTACCGACGCTCCGTGAGTTCGATATTGAATCCTGTACTTACTTGTCTATTAGTTCTTGTTTGCCCTTCAACTGTCCTAATCTTGTCTTTACCTATCTCTCAGAGATTATCTTCATTCACGCTATCCAATCACTGCTCCCTTCGTGTTCAGCCCAACCCAGCAAATCCTGCTTAACTTAGCCGTCTATAGAACCTCCTCCACGGCACTACCTTCCTCGTTGAAACCCGTCTGGGTAAGTTTCTTATTCCCTGAGTCTTCCCTTCTAGCCCCGATTAGGATCACTTACCTGTCTGTTCTTGCAGAAGACCTGCCTCTCATCCTTTGTTCTTCCGAAGTCCAGTTCCGAAGTTTCAGTCCCAATCCTTCCCTCCAAGGGTGAGAGCTTTTCCCTTCCGCCTTCTATTTTGGCTGTCTTACCTTTTCCATCTCTCTGATACTATCTTATTCCTTTCGTTTACTCAGAAGGGATATCCTGTGCAATTTCCGTTTGAAACCACCTCTCAAGGATTCTTCTGCTACAACTACTTCCCAATCGACGAGATTCCAGACTCGACCAGGGTTTTCTTCCCATTAGAGGGTTTCCCTGGCGATCCTATCCTCTCCCCCGGTTTCTTCTCTTTCCGGGTTGGAGGGGCCAGGACTGTCTCAGGGGAACTTTCACTGCTGCATTTGTCTCTTCCATATTGGATCTTCGAATTGTCAAGGTGAGCGGGTTTAAACCTTTGATATTTACTGAGGCTAACTACCGCTTTAAGCAATTTGCAGTATTCATAACACAAAGAGGCTGAGGCAACTGGAATATCCTATGCTCAGTATCTATTGTAATCTGTTAATACAAAAATTGCGTTTGAATCATCAGCAGGTGCAGGAGGCATTGCCAATAAGATACACTGGTCCGGTACACGCACTGGAGCCAGGAAACTGGGTGCTAATAAAGAACTTTGAGCGAAAGACATCGTTAGCACCCAGATGGCGTGGACCCCATCTGATCCTCCTGAGTAAGCAAACGGCAATTCGGGTGGATGGGAGGAAGGCGTGGATACACGCAACACACGCCAAGAAGGTCCCACCAACGGCTGAAAAAGTGAAGTGAGAGAACCAGAAAGAGACAGCGGTCCCAGCAATGAAAGACACAATTGCCAGTTCTTTGCCACAGAATCTGCCTGATCCTGAAAGAAAGCCTGGAAAGATTGCTGTGAAAGAGGAAGGGCAAGGAGTGCCCCAACGTTGTCCATCAGAATCTGCATCACTGCTGGCAAACACAGACGTGTGCCTCTTTGGCGCCCACCCTCTTTCATTGTGCTGCAACCTGAAACGAAAGCTGCATCACCACTGTGGCGCTCATCATCATCTGCTATTGCGCCACATGCTGACTGGAAGTGCACCTGCACTATTCGTTGATCACACGATACCAGGAGCAAGGCGATACAATTTGCGGCCCAGGAAGGAGTGATCAAACCTGCATTTCTGTTGATTTTCTTTTTGTTGCCTCTGTTTCCTACTCTCGGATGAAGTAGGAACCAGAGGCCTAGAGGAGAGCGTTGTGAGGGTTGTGCAAATCGGACAGCCCAATAATCGAGACTCCTCGGTGCTAACACAAAATCCATGTGTCCTGAACCCGTACAGACAAACGGGACGCACATGGTACGAAGGCAATTGATAACTGCTCTGGAATTCCTTTGAGCAAATGTGCAGACGCACAGAGATCTTGCCCAACGTGTATCAATCCAGGCTGCTAAGAACTGGCAGGATAGACTGTTGACATTATCAAACTTATTGACATTCCAACGAGTGCAACAACGAGAGACATTCACGACGAACACTGCGCAGGAAGAATGACTGTGAGAGAAAATGCCGGAACCAACTTTTTCCCCCTCCTGCACCACTGCTGACAATGAATTAAACATAGAAACTGAAAGATTACACACAAAGGGTTATCGAAAGAATTGTATGCTGATTCTAACAATAATAATGTGCGTAATGAGCATGATAGCCCCAGTAATGACAGCACTGGTATTATGGTACCTGGAAGAAATGCACCCCTTAGAAATTCTAGTGCCCATAAGAAACAACTCCACCACTGAAAGCCCTGTTCATGTAATTACTTACACTCTGTCCCCAATGGAAGAAAGACATAGAGAAGGTTATGGGAATAACACGTTACTGCAAATAATGAACATGACACTTTCAATTTTGAAAAAGAATTACTGTTGGGTGTGTGCTCATTTGCCAAAGAATGGTGGCAAAGGAATAGGTTGGTACGTACAGCCACTGACTTTAAGTTCTGCATGTAGTGCATCCCTGAGTACATTATATTATGGGAGATGGAATAAAAGTGAAACGGGTCAATTAGATAGAACAAACATGAATGAATTTGAGGAAATAATTATGAGACCCATAGGTTGCTCCATATTTCATAGAGCACGAATGATAATGCCAAAAGCTACGCCCAAACCAATGCCACAAGATAGATTGTTTGTGCCGAAGAAATCATCAGTAATCATATTTCGAATGAGATCAGAGGGAAATAAAGATGCAGTGCCTCCCTCCTATACAGTAAACTACAGCCCACATTCTGTTCCTTTTCGTTTAATGAAGAAGGGCTCTTATTCAGTAGGGACATTTACTAGATGTATGAATACAGCGATTCTTAATAGGAAAGTAGAACCTGTATATGTAGGTGATCCTGTGTATTTTATATGTGGAGAAAAAGTGTATCCCTGGTTTCCTAGAAACTGGGGAGGTACTTGTTATTTAGGACTTTTGTTCCCAGGAGTGTTTCTTTTAAAAACAACAGACATAGCCAAACTATCTAGATCTAGGCCACGAAGGAGTAATGAAAATGGATTAATACTAGAAGACGTAGGAAAATCATTTGTACAATTTTTGGCCCAAGCAATAAACTCCTATGATATACGACAACTATCCAGAATCTTAGAAAAAACAATAAATGGAAAAACAGATATATTGTACAACATGACATTAGAGGACAAAGGAATTAGATTAATGACACTTCAGAACAGAATAGATCTTGATGTAGTCCTGGTTGATCGTGGCGGTGTTTGCAAAATCGTGGGATCAGCGTGCTGTGTATTTGTAAACGACTCCTCGCCTACGATTTTTGAAGCGATAAGAAAGTTACACGTCTTGAGCTCTGAACTCCATACCCAAGAAGGGGGTTGGGATATAGGCCCCTGGTTCTGGGGGTTATTATATTCATGGGGATGGAAACTATTTGCGATGCTAGTAGCAGTACTAGGAATATTCATGACATGTTGTTGTTGCATACACTGCTTACCTATAATATGCACCGACATTAGTGAAGGGTGTGTGCAGATGATAGAAAAAAAGAGCACTATTAAATCGAGTACCCATGGTAATGAGGAAACAAAGACAGTCAAAGAATTAATGTCCATCAACGTAGACAACAATGAGGAGGAAACTAAAAATACACAAGATTCAGAATCAGAATCTGAATCAGATACTTGGCCGGAAGAGGATGCAATGTACGGATGAGACGTTTGGCATACAGCCAAAAGGAGGGTTTGTCGATCTAGAAATATAGACACCCCTCGATCATAAGGCTATGTATTATGTTGGCCGAAGACCAACAGTCTCATGCATCTAGTATTAGAAATATATAGCCATAAGCTTGACTAAGGTGCGGCCATTTTGAAGCGACTGAAATCGCCATTTTGTTTTTCTCTAACATTTGCTTTTTGCCTCATGTAAAACTGCTTTGCTGAAATGTTATTCTGCTTCACTAGTGCACAATGCAAGGCCGCGATGTGGCATGTTGAAACATAACGCAGTAACCCAGACCGAAATGTCCGGTCCCCTCCCTTGCATATCCTTGGAGAGTGAGCAGCAAGGCATTCTAATCAGTACAGCAGGTGCCAGCTAGTCTCGGTAAGCACAGTAGAAACGCTAGAGCGAACATTAAATGACTTGAATTATGCTCTTCTTTACGGCCCCCCTTTCCTGAGCCTGGTACAGCCCTGGAGAGCAAGTTGACCCCTCGGCACACATATACAAACTAGGAGATAGCAAGGTCAGGAATGTGTCTCTCCCTACGCACAGCTTGCTTGCAGAAAACAGAAGCATTGTGCTCTTCAAAACACAGACTTAATGTCTGTGGGCTTATGAAATTGCAAACGGTTACACAATGAATGTTTGAAGGTGTTGAACTCGTCACCATTGTCAATCATCGTGCCTAGTTCAAAGGAAATGCAATAGGGGCGGTATAAGTTGTAACACTACTGATTACTAGATGCTTGTTTTGTTTATACGTAACTGTTGTATGAATTTCGCTCTCTTGCATCCCCCGAGGTCTGATAGACACACGTCACGGGGCGTGGGACCAGTTGGCCAACTGAGACTATTTGTTTTGCAATAAACCCTAGATTTTGGGAATCCAACCTTGTGTCTGGCGTACCAGTTTGTGTGTGGTGACTGTGCCTTGTTTCCACAAACAAGGGTCCCTTAGGGGCCCCTTCAGCAGGGGTCATTACTGGACAATGTCGCACTATCTAGGGCTTTGCTGAGCAGGGGATTGATGTTGTCAGGTGTGAGTTTGCAGAGATTTCTGACTTCGTGGATGAGTGTACACTTTTGTTCAGTGTGGGGGGGCTCGGCAAGGATAATGGTAAACTGGATAAAGAAATGGTCTGGCCAATTGAGTGGAGAGATGAAATCAATGTTGATGATGGAATTATGCGCGAGGATCCAATCTAGGGTTGGGGCATTGACTACTTGTTTAAAACTCATGTCCTTAAGAGCAATGTAGAGGGCTTCAGCTTTGGTATCACTACTATCATTGAAGCCTAGGTTAATATCTCCAAGCAGGATGCATTTGGTGTTTGGTTTGATTAGTGGGGTGAGTACGAGTGGGATGTCTAGTTCAGGCTGGCTTTTTGAATTTGGCGCTCTGTAAATGACTATAAAGTTAATGGTGGTTTTAACATTAATGGTCAATTTGGTGTGAAGTAGTTCATAGCCATCAGGACTGTCGATAGGGCATGCTCTTAAGTGGAGGTTGGTTTTAGCAATAATAGCAACACCCCCTCCCTGAAAGTGGATCCTATCTGCTCTGATTATGGTATAGTCAGGAGGGATTGCAAGTGAGAGCAGAGGGCCTGAGGTTTGGTGCAACCAGGATTCTGTGATGACTAGAAAGTCTAGTTTGGAGTCTAATATAAGATCATGAATTTTAGTGGCGTGGGCTCCTAGGGAGCGGGCATTAATAAGTGCACCTTTGAGATTGAGGTTAGGATTTTGATTGGAGGTGGTTGATATAGTGGGTTGCTTGGGGTGAGAATTGAGGTTTAGATGTGCTATGGATAAGAGGAGGTGGTTGGTTGGCTCTAGGAGGTGCGGTTGACTTGTGTACAGTAGTACTGTCAGATGTACTGTAATCTTGCCCTTGAGTACGGGACCTTAGACGGTAACGTCTGGTCTCCCCAGAATGGGGAGGGAGGGGTGATTACCAATATTAGGTTGCATTTGAGTGGTCTCTGTAGTGGGTGGCATGAACTGAGGAGGGTCGGGGTATGTGCTGTCAGGTGAGCTAGATGAGCTAGGATGTGTGGTGGCTGCAGGAGGAAAAGGTGGTGTGGTTGGAAGGAATGGGTTGGGGCATGTGATCGGATGGTGTCGGGGACAGGCAGATTTGGCTAGGCCGTTTTTGAAGGTAACGAATTGATTGCCAAAGCAGGGTAAGCTATTTTTCACAATGCAGAATGGGAACATCATGAATGTAAAGTAGGTTTGTATATAGAATAGAAATAACGCTAATAGCGGGGTGGCGTGCATCTCGCTATAAGTTATAATGTTGGTATATATACTTTCTAAGTACAGGGTGGGAGGTAGGCTTCCAGAAGACTATCTGACCTGTAACAATTCGGTATAATTGGCAGGAAGTGGTGCAAGGGATGCTTGTGGAGTGATGAGGGAGGGCTAGGTCAAGTATACAGTGCTAACAAGGATGTTGATAAGCATTTGGGTAGAATAGTGGATTCAGGGGCATACACACCAACTGTGGGAGCCGCAGTGGGGGCTAAGTATGCTATGCAGGCGGGCCTAATATACAATGCCAACAGTGACCTTAAAAAGCATTTGGGCAGCACAAGTGACTCAGGAGCATACACAACAAGGAAGGTTGCCACAATGAGGGGCTAGGTATGCTATGCAGGCGGGTCTAATATACATTGCCAACAGTGATGTTAAAAAGCATTTGGGCAGCACAAGAGACTCAGGAGTATACATAACAAGTAAGGTTGCCACAATGAGGGGCTAGGTATGCTATGCAGGCGGGTCTAATATACAATGCCAACAGTGATGTTAAAAAGCATTTGGGCAGCACAAGTGACTCAGGAGCATACACAACAAGTAAGGTTGCCAGAATGAGGGGCTAAGTACAAATGCAAGTGCGCTCTAAGAGCGTTTAAACAGAACGGCGAAGCATGCGCATATGAGTACCACAATGAGGGGGGACATTACACCACGCGGTGTGAGCTGCTAGTATGCGTGGATAGATCATATGCAGGCATGAACATAGCATACTGAGGTGACCAATATGCAGAGCAGCAAAGGACTCGGCTCGGTGTCAATAGCGCAGGTGCAAAGGCATTGAGAATACACAATTAAGGTATCACAGTGGCTAGGGTCGGCAATACAATGATTATCATAGATTATTAGGCATATTTAACATCTAGCATTGTGCACAAGCAGTAGATCAGCTACTTACGGCTGGATAAGCTTAACAAGAGCCGGGATCAGATCCAGGAGTAAGTGGAGGCTGTGCAGATGCAGCATGAGGGAGAGGGTCGAGACCAAAGGTGTTGAAGAGTACCTTGAATTTGCCATAGATTGGGGTGGGGGTTGTCCGAAGCAAATGGACAGGGGTCCTGGCTAACGGCTGGGAAGGCAGGACAGGCTCAGGACAGGAAGCCTTGTTGGGAGGCCTTAGTGGGAGGGCCGGCGTTCGCATGCGGGCGATGGGATTCGCTGATGTAGAGACTGGGCACCAATCACGGCGGACACAGCCAGAAGGAGGCAAAGGCTAGATGGGAGGTGTGTTATTGAGATGGGTTATTGAGATGGGAGGTGGGTTATTGAGGTAGGAGGTGTGTTATTGAGATGGAAGGTGTGTTATTGAGATGGGAGGTGTGTTATTGAGATGGAGGTGGGTTATTGAGATGGAGGTGGGTTATTGAGATGGAGGTGGGCTATTGAGATGGAAGGTGGGTTAATGAGATGGAGGTGGGCTATTGAGATGGAAGTGGGCTATTGAGATGAGGAAGGTTATTGAGATGGAAGGTGGGCTATTTATTTATTTATTGTGATATAGTTTAAATTATAAACTTTACACAAAGCAGAAAATAAATATCATAAAATTAGAATATACGATAAAAAACAAACATAAAGAATAATCTTCATGAATCCGGTATAGATCATACAGTTATCTATAGGGCAACTATTAGCATACAATTATTCGATCCATGCAATTATTTAGAGTGTTATGTCCAGTCTGACTTCAATCCTCAGCCAGATAGTATACAATGGTGTCAACAAACGCATGCTGTTAGAGTTGATACAATGGTTCCAAAAAAGATCATCCTTGATATACTCATTGTCATAAACATATTTATCCAGCAGGGGTTTAAATGTGCTGGCCATCTCGGTGCATTCAGTTAGGAGATGCTTTGCCGTTTCCAACAGGTCTTGAACTTTACATAGGCGACATGATCGCAGTGTAATAGCTATCTTAGCCTTTCTTCCCGTAACAGTCAGCGTAGGCAGTTGATCCAATCTAAGTAACAAGATAAACCGTCTAAGTCTGACTGATGGACAAATGTTGAAGTATCTCTGTGGTTTCTTGAAATCATAGAGTCTATGTTGCACGAATTTGTAACTTCTCAACCTCCCCAGATGTTCAAAATTCTCAATCCAATCCCAGAGGTCTATACGTTTACAAAGAGCCCTTTGAGCTTTCTCTGAATAACCCCTCTCCTTATTTTGCCACCCAATTTCAGAATACAATTTAGTCATTTGGTCAATAGTTGTGGTACTCGATTTCTCCCTGGCCATTTCTTGATGGACTGCTGTTAGTAATCCATTACTGGTATCACGAGTCATTTTTAGATATATTGATGCTCGCTTCTTCAGTACGAGTGCCTTAAGAGAGATCAAGCCCAATTCTAATCTTATTATAGCCATTGGTATGCAGGGGGCAATGCCAAGGATACTACGCCAAAATTTCCCTTTGATCACCTGTAGCCACGCTAAATCCATCTCCAGTAGGGATTCTAAGCCATAGATTATGGCCGGAGAGAAAGCCTGTATATACAGCTGCCGAATACCCCACAGCGTAAAACCACACTGCTTAATAGTGAACCTGTGAAACAGGGCCGTCAATTGTGCCGCTCTAATTGCGCACACTTGTTTACAGGCCACATAGTCGCCAGTGATTTTGAAGTCTATACCCAAGTACCGATATTGGGGAGCGTAGGTAATATTCACCAAGCCTACCTTAAGTGATACACGCGATACTCTCTTTTTTGTGTATCTCATGACCTTTGTTTTCCCCAAATTAATGCTCAGGCCATTCACCTCTGCATACTCCCAGAGGGCCGCCGCAAATCTGCGTATTCCACTGATGGTACAGTCGAAAATCATAGGTCGTCGGCATAAGCCAGGACAGGGCAGGAGGCTTTGCCAATTTTGGGCGGGCAGTTTTTTACGGCGGCTATTGCTTCGGGAATGTCAAACACATATAGATTGTATATTAGGGGCGCTGTAACACAGCCTTGCTTAACACCCCTATTTTGTATGATGTTAGCAGTCGTGTGCCCTTCTTGATCTAGTTTCAATTTTACTGTATTATTTTGATGTAGTAGTCTCAGATAATATATAAGACCTTTCGGACAGCCCATTAGATTCAATTTCCACCACAGACGGCTTCTGGGAATAGAATCAAAGGCTGCCGAAAAGTCTATGTATAGAGCATGTAGAGGAGGGGCCCCCATTCTTAAGGCTCTAGTTCGTAGGATATCCATGATCATAATATTTTGGGAGGTAGAATAACCCTGTCTGAACCCACTCTGGAATTTGGACAATACACCAGAATCCTCAGCCCATATTTGTAGTTCTTTTAGTAATAATGAGGCAAATATTTTCCCCACATCTAGCATTGAAAGCATTCTGTAATTACTAGGGTCGGGTCTGTTTCCCTTTTTAAACATGGGGATCGATATTGCCTTCTGCCAAGAACTAGGTATTTTGCCAGATTTTAGAATTTTCTCAAATAGTATACTCAATAGGCTGGCCCAAAAAGCGGGGTGCGATTTAATAACAATATTGGATAGTCCATTAGGTCCTGGTGCTCGTGATGATTTTATCTCTTTTATTTTATTAAAAATAGTTTCGTATGATATGTCAAACGGAGCTACTGATGGAGGACTATCCAATACTGGTAAATTATTATCCTCCGCCTTTCGGTTTTCCAAGAAATGTTCCCAGACTCTGGTTTCAATGGGATTGGTCAGTGTCCCCTTTTGTGGGTCGCGTGCCTCACTCAACAGGGACCAGATGTCACAAGTATTCCCTTCACATATGGTCTTCACTGTGTTTTTCCAGGCCAGTAATCTGTCTGCTCTTCTTTTGGCTTTAATAGCCGCTCTATATCTGTTTTTGATCCCTCTAACTGTTACATAATATCTCTCCCCAAGGGCCATATCTTTTTTTGCCTTACGGAGCTCCGCTCTTAGCGCTCTTTTCATATCTCTAATTGCTTTGTCATAAGGCAATTTTTTACCTTCCGTACTTATCATTGTCCCCACTGATGACGATGCATGCCTTTCTGCAAAAGCCAGGACCCAATCCTCTATGTCTTCAATTGATAGCTCTTTAAAATTAGGCAGCTTTCGTCATCTGCCATCCCCAGGGCCTCAGTTGCCAGAGAGATATTTTTATCGGACCAAGAAATCCTAGTACCGGATTTATTCGTTTTTACCATGCCTATATTACTGGGCGGAGGCAACTCTCTAGGGATACTAATCTCACATTTCAATGCGGCGTGATCGCTCCATTCATTAGTGATCACTGTCATATCCATCACCAATTGTTGGAGCCTGGGGCACACAAATATATAATCCAATGTACTATATGAGATCCCATTTGACCATGTGTGGTCACCAGGGTAATCACTAGCTGTTCTACCATTGAGCATTTCCATGTCCCAGGACTCAAACAAATAATCCCACACTCCACCCTCAGGATCTCTTTTATTGTGTACCATAACACCTCTTTTTTTTAGTCTGGGGTTCGGCATTTTACTCACATAGCCTAACATGTGGCAATTGAAGTCACCAACAACAATTACTCCAGAATCTCTAGATGTATACAGCCACTCTGCCAATAGATCTTGAAGAGAGTCCTGCAGTTGTTCGCTTAGCTTTGCCCTAGGAGGGTTATATAAACTCACTAGCAGAAAAGAGCCCCTGGGGTTCTTGAGATCTGGAATTACTTCGACTGCTATCATATTACTTTCAAAATTGCAGTCAATCTGTCTCGAAACCATAGTGTTGGCCACCCCTATGGTCAAACCACCATAGGGCCTGCCTTTTTCACCCCTCTTTGCTGCCGCATGATATAACACATAGCCATCCAATAATAAGGAATCTATGGCCCATGTTTCTTGCAGACAAAAACAGTTACATTTATCCAATAGCTTTATTGAACCCTCCGGGGATAGCAGATGAGTAAAGCCATGGCAGTTCCAGGACAATAAAGTTAGATCTCATTGATTAGTAATGATCTCAGGAAGCGCGTCAGCTAACCATTTTAGGACTTGTTGAACTTCAGATGCCACAATCTTCTTTCCCTTAGATAAGCTTGGATAATCTGCTATTACTGGGGCCATTTCTTCTTCTGCTATAGGCCAATCTGGCTCAACTTCATTAAGATCAGCATCGACTTCAACATCTTCTGCTTTTAGCTCCTCTTTATAGTTCCTTAACAAGTCTGCTGTAGCCAGGAACTTGCAGTGTAGCGCAGATACTTTGGAGTTAGGGCCTTTCAAAGGTTCGACAAATACGAAATCATCAGATTTAAGGACCCGTAATTGTGGGACAGAATTTAATCTTGTCAAAAGGTCTGAACGCGATAGCCATTTGCTATTCTTGCTATGGTATACGTTCTTAACCAGACATATCCTGTTTCTCCTTGTCTCCCCTTTGGTTTCCATGACAGCAGCTGCAGATATTTCCAAGTTTTCTAAGTCCTTAGGCATTTCCGTTACTTCCTCTAACTCAGGCTCTCCAATGTAGTCCTTTTCCAACTCTATACTCTTTGTCTCCACTTCAGACTCATTGTCAGCCACTTGTGCGGGAAGCAGCCAGCTGGTAAGATATCCCTCTTCGGTCGCCTTCCGTTTCTTGGCTCTTGTCACTCTTTTCCTGCTCTTTTTGGTAAGTAGTCCCATCTCTCCCTGTTCTTGCACCGGGCGTGCCCTAGTACTACCTCTTTTGCCCTTTCCAGCCCTTTTTGCTAATCCCTGTTGTTTTCGTGAAAAAAGAGGGTTAGGGCTAGGCACGTCCTGCTCAGTTTCCAGGATTTCTTGCTCTTCGATTTCATTGACGATAAAAATTGCTTCTGATAGATTGGCTTCAGCCTCTTCGACTGCCATCTGTCTTCCTTTGTTTTCCATAGCAGTCGACTCAGTATTGGCCAATATTTGACCGGACATTTTAAGCAGAATCTTAAGCGCAAACTGTAATGTTGCTACTGACGCCTGGATTTCCGCTATTTCTGAGGCCCCTGAGAAGGGCTTGTCCTGGGACTCATCTTCCACATCGGGAACATCCTCTGTGGAAACCATTGCTAGATTAGGTGAAATTGACATCTTATCTAAGCCAAGGCCCACCACAGTTGATTCTGAAGGTGTGGTTGTGGTACTATCCATCTGTATGCCACTGTTATTACTCCTGCTAACCGGATGTGGTGTCATACTTTTTTGGATATATAAACATAGATCTAATAGTGAGTTGTTGTCTATGTCCTCGAAGTCTATCGATGTTAAGGCCTTATTGTCACAATGGGCTGGTATATCTTCTTCGATAGCAGTGGACTTAATTTCACAAACTACATTCAATGGAAAGAATTCCGTAATCACACCTTGTTTTATAGGAGGCGTTTTCCTTACTTTCTTTTTTAACCTAGTTTTTTCCATTACAGCCTCCTTATTGGCAAGGGTCTGGTTTATGATTTTCACCTTAGGTTTCCTTAGGTTATATGTGGTTTGTTCCTGTTCTATTCCTGCTTGCATTAGGGCAGGAAATTTTGATCTCTTTTTGTTGAGCCAATACGTTTTCAGTCCGCACCAGGATCAAAGGCACAAGGCCAACAGTCTCCTGATGAAGATATTACAACTATTGGTACTTTGCCTATATGGATTAGTCCCTCTGTGTATGTAGCCCTCTGTTTGGATTCATGGATGGCTCAGTGATCCTTCTCAGGAGAGACTCAAGGTCACCCCGCTTATCCACAATATCACAGAGCAGTTTGGTAGATGGAATGGTTACTGATGAAGTGGGATAAGAATAAGTTAACCCGTCTTTTGGAGAACTCACGAGTGAATCCCACAGACTATTTTTTTCCTTATCTCCTCCACCTCTTAGCACAAAATATCAAGGGAAAGGAAACAAGGTGGGGAGCAAGGGGGATCGTGAGTTAGACCGCACCTAGAGAGTCTCCAGTAACAATAAGCAAGGAGGAAGGAGGGAGGCCAGCTCCGACACGCCACTACTCAGCTTCACCAGAACAAGCCACAAACTCGACTCCAGAGAACCCCGCCGAGGTGCTGTATCGCCCACCGTCTCTACCAGTTGGTAAACCAACCCCAAAGCACTCCAGTGTACTTGGCTGGAGTGCACAGTGATCTCAACCCGTTCGCAATCTCAGCGAGGCAACCGGGTTCACCCGTAACTCCTCTCAGATCACGCTGAGAGTACCACACGTCTACAATCACCTGCCACCAGGAGCTTTGGTAGCCTACAGCTTGCTTGCTTACCCCCAGTATATTCTCGCCGACAATTTCAGCGGGCTGCACGCCTTGCTCACACAATCTGTAGCCGGCTAGGAACCAACTGGAAGTCAGCTGGCGGCCTCTCTCTCCAACTGCCTCCACCGCTGCCGTCGCTCCATGCCTGGACGCGACACGCCTTGAGCAGCCCGCGCTGGAATCAGGATTAGCCGGCAGCCTCACACTCTCACTGCCCAGCCGCAGGCGCTCCACGCTCCGGGCCCCGTCACACAACCCGCATCAGGATGGAAGGATCCAAGGATCCAAGGAAAGGACCTGCAACCATTTCTCGCTCGCTCTCGCGTCAAGCCGCACCTCACGTAAACCGTACTACGCACTTGTGAGACTCGTGATAGAGACTCGTGACAGAGGCCGCTTCCGACGCAATTCCTATCTACAGTAGGTGTACATGCCAAGGCAAGTGTGGAGTAGTCTGTGCAATGACCTGGGCTATTGGGATGGAAGATGGGTTATTGAGATGGAAGGTGGGCTATTGAGATGGAAGGTGGGCTATTGAGATGGAAGGTGGGCTATTGAGATGGAAGGTGGGTTATTGAGATGGAAGGTGGGTTATTGAGATGAAAGGTGGGTTATTGAGATGGGAGGTGGGTTATTGAGATGGAAGGTGGGCTATTGAGATGGAAGGTGGGCTATTGAGATGGAAGGTGGGCTATTGATCTGGGAGGTGGGTTATTGAGATGGGAGGTGGGTTATTGAGATGGGAGGTGGGTTATTGAGATGGGAGGTGGGTTATTGAGATGGAAGGTGGGCTATTGAGATGGAAGGTGGGTTATTGAGATGGGTGGTGGGCTATTGGGATGGAAGATGGGTTATTGAGATGGAAGGTGGGTTATTGAGATTGAAGGTGGGTTATTGAGATGGGAGGTGGGTTATTGAGATGGGAGGTGGGTTATTGAGATGGGAGGTGGGTTGTTGAGATGGGAGGTGGGTTGTTGAGATGGAAGTTGGTTGTTGAGATGGAAGGTAGGTTATTGAGATGGGAGGTGGGTTATTGAGATGGAAGTTGGTTGTTCAGATGGAAGGTGGGTTATTGAGATGGAACATGGGTTATTGAGATGGGTTATTGAGATGGAAGGTGGGTTATTGAGTTGGAGGTGGGCTATTGAGATGGAGGTGAGTTTTTCAGACAGAGGTGGGTTATTAGAGCCCATGGCAGTGGTTTTCTTGTTGACGTCGCTCTGCTTTCATGAAGCGGTAACAAGGCATCGTCCTGCTAGCATGTGATTGTCTGAGATCACTCGTACTGGCAAGGTCCTCACCAACTTATGTGGTGACCTAGGATCACCTGCATCAGACTTGTTGGAGCAGACCTAACATCACTTGCTGGCTTATTCCCTGATGATGAGGGTCTCTTTAAACGGTTACATGCAATTTCAATACATTCAATTACAGAGAATGTTTGATGTAATAACGAAAATGGTCAAATGAAAAATATCAACTGTTTTTGTTGATTTGTTTTATTTTGTCTGGGGTCCCCCATGCCCCTGTTTCCCTATGCTTTTAAACCCACCCCCACCCATTTTAACCCCTTACCCCCATATACAATTTAAACAAATAAATCAATATCTTTAGTTATAACATTTTCGTTATTACAGCATTCTCTGTAATTTAATACCTCTTTAAACAGTGTGCATCTTCATTTCTAGATGGTTTCAGAGGCAAACCTGTTGTGTGTCCTTTTGGCGAAGGTTCCAGGGGGAGAAATTTCCAGCTGGACATGAGGTGATGGATTGTACTGCCGGCTTCGGTGGGTAAGAATTACAGCAAATGTATTCCTTGCTCGCATAAACAAAAGAGGCTGGCCGCACCAAAAGGTGTGACACCAGTGTGCCCCAGCTCGCACACCACCCGCTTGAACCACAGGCTCCTTGAATGGAAGGTCTCCGGGCTGCTGGCGTGTCTCTACTTGAAACAGGAGGAGGGCTGGAGGGCCCAGTCTCTCTTTTTGTTTCTGAGTAACTAGTCATCACCCAGCATGAAGGCAAGGCTTCATGCCGGGTGATGACTAGTTACTCGGAAACAAAAGGAGAGCTGGGCAGTCCAGCCCTCCTCCTGTTTGAGTACAAAGACATCACGCAGCCCCGCACTGCACGGTTACACCTGCTGCTTGCAGATGTCAGTATTTCGCTTTAGAAGAAAGGAAATGCGAAGCCTGAGATGTCAGCTGGCTGGGGCTAGTCAGTGGTGGGCCCCGCTTTCTGCCTCTACTTATTAAGGGCCTTTTGCATCAATTGGGCGACCCCACTGACCTGCCTTTGTTTAGTTTTGGATTTTCGATGTAGGTAAGCGCCACCATAAGACTAAACCATTGCATGACAGGGACACAGCGTGTAGTGGTTGTTTGTTTATTTGTCCAGCCATTGACTACTCATGGCCAGGCTATTGTTACCTGTTGCCATTCCCATCCTCTATCACCCCATCCATGCCCAACATTGATAATATTTGCATAGGTGTGAGCAAGCTGTATCAAGCAGCAACATCAAACAATGTGCTGTGTACGGCCTGTCAGTATTATTTCAAAGTCCTGTTAAAAACAAGCAATGGCAAAGCCAATGATTTTGGCATGTGAATAAATATGACAAGGGCATTTTTCAAGGACTGCTTTCATATTCCCAGGTGCTTATAACATTTCCAGCTGTTGCCATCTCAGGGATAGGCAATTAGCATGATGGCATTGCCTGGCAAATGTCTGCCCCAGGCCTACACAAAAGCCCAAACTGTTGCTTTTTGACAATTCTTTTTTAAATGTTAGCGTAACATTAGCCCATAAAAGAGCTGCAAAGGAGCCGTGTGAGCTCTCATTTTGCCAGAGTTCATCACCTAGCGATAAATATAGGAACACACAGTTGTCAAAAGCAAAACAACGCGATGGCAACAGCTGGGTCTTTATGTTGCCATTATAGCTTTAACACTGTTTTTTTTAATCCGCGCAATCAACTTTTTCAAACTTTATTATTTATTAATTTATTGGTAATTTGATAGGATCTTATAAAATTAGCTGTTAAATTTAAAGATACACATTGTTTCCTCCAATGGAGAAAGCTCTGCGGCCCTTTGCCACATGCTTGAAGTCCGTTGCCCTGGAAACATGACTGCACGCGGGAGCGCGGGCGCGGGTGCGTGCGCGCCCTTCCGCGCGGCGTCCGTCTCTTCCATTCCCCGAGCCCTTGCATTGATCAGCGGGCGCGGCTGAGAGCGGCCATCCCGGGGACGTGCAGCCTCCAGGCTGGCACCTCTCGCTGGCTGGAGCTCTGTAAGGAGCTGGCAGCACACGAGGCCACCGTGGACCTCATTACTCTGCCCCCGCATTCTGGGGGCGCGCGCTCCGCGTGCAGGGCAGGGCAGGGCTCGGGCGAGCTGGCTGTAGTGGCACACGCTCGGTGCGTGACTCACGTGACTCACGCATCTCCTCATGTCTGCGGGGTTTTGAGTGCAGCTGCGGTATTTGAAGCAGAATCGCTCTGGTCGCCGGTGCTTGCCTTTTTGCAGGTGGACAGTGGTTCTGATGTTACCGTTCGTTCATTAGGCAACATGGCCTTTAGTTCAAGTCCCTTGGGTGATTGAGTACAACCCACATCTTGAAACGGCGCGAGTGAGTGAAGCCAGGTGGTAAAGTGGATTGTAAGGGCTTCGGTCTTCCAATGAAACTCGCCAGAGTCCCTCATCAAATTCTTCCTTGTGCCTCCTTGATCTCAACACTCCACCTCTCCCCCATTGCCAAATCACCCCAGACGTCACCTCCTACCAGCTCTCCAAGCAGTGCCATCCCACTGGACCCTACCAGCCATGCCCAACTGGTGGTAGGGTCCAGATACAGGGTGGCCCCCTGAAAAGCTTCTCCTACAAGCCTCACAAAGTAACAACCCGCACATGGCCAACCACCCAACTCCTGGCTCCTTGCCCAACCTACATATTCCCCTGCTTATGCCTTTCACCACCCACAGGAGAGGACGGCGCTGAGATGGGCCGAGTCCAGCAGATTCAAAGACTGTGCCAGGAACAGCACACATGCTCACCAGAAATGACATGTCACTACAAATGCCATCACAATTCCCAAGCTGAAGAAGTGCCACTGGAGCTGCCGCCATCATATGACAGAGTGCTGCCAAAGCTGGCATGAAGGCCTCCACCGATGCTACTGAAATAGCATGGGGTGTCCCTAGTAGGATTTAGCACATTCTCTTCCAAGCAAATTAAGAACCCCCTCCCGCCACCCCCGCACAACCCCCCACTCAGATCCTGGGGAAAAGAATAAGCAATGGTATTTGCTACACAAACAAGCAGAATCTTAACACATTTACAGGGTAATTCATAGAATTTCGCAGAAAAGTGTCGCAAGCGGCTGGCGCAGAGTGTCCGCGTGCGATTGACTGCGCCAGGCACGTGCGATAAAACCGATTTCCGCGCACAGCGTATTCATGGATTTCATGCTCCCAAACCAGCCGTGGCGCAGAGTATCGCAGCGACCCTGCAGCAGCGCCAGTAACGCCCCCAAGAACGCCCTCGCGCAAGGAAAAGCCAGCAAAATCGCTAAATCATCGCAAAGGGCTGCGCTAACCCTGGACCAGTTTACAGGGCAGCCAAACAAGGAACGCAAAGCGGGTAACGTGCATATCAGGGGTACGCGTGAAGTTATACACGCGATTAGCCAGGGTACGTGTATTACAGGGGTACGCGGGAAGTTCAACACGCGATTGGCCAGGGTACGTGTATTACAGGGGTACGCGGGAAGTTTAACACGCGATTAGCCAGGGTAAGCGTATTACAGGGGTACGCGGGAAGTTCAACACGCGATTAGCCAGGGTACGTGTATTACAGGGGTACGCGGGAAGTTTAACACGCGATTGGCCAGGGTACGTGTATTACAGGGGTACGCGGGAAGTTTAACACGCGATTGGCCAGGGTACGTGTATTACAGGGGTACGCGTGAAGTTATACACGCGATTAGCCAGGGTACGTGTATTACAGGGGTACGCGGGAAGTTTAACACGCGATTAGCCAGGGTAAGTGTATTACAGGGGTACGCGGGAAGTCCAACACGCGATTGGCCAGGGTACGTGTATTACAGGGGTACGCGGGAAGTTTAACACGCGATTGGCCAGGGTACGTGTATTACAGGGGTACGCGGGAAGTTTAACACGCGATTGGCCAGGGTACGTGTATTACAGGGGTACGCGGGAAGTTATACACGCGATTAGCCAGGGTACGTGTATTACAGGGGTACGCGGGAAGTTTAACACGCGATTGGCCAGGGTACGTGTATTACAGGGGTACGCGGGAAGTTCAACACGCGATTGGCCAGGGTACGTGTATCACAGGGGTACGCGGGAAGTTCAACACGCGATTGGCCAGGGTACGTGTATCACAGGGGTACGCGGGAAGTTTAACACGCGATTAGCCAGGGTAAGTGTATTACAGGGGTACGCGGGAAGTTTAACACGCGATTAGCCAGGGTAAGTGTATTACAGGGGTACGCGGGAAGTTTAACACGCGATTAGCCAGGGTACGTGTATTACAGGGGTACGCGGGAAGTTTAACACGCGATTGGCCAGGGTACGTGTATTACAGGGGTACGCGGGAAGTTTAACACGCGATTGGCCAGGGTACGTGTATTACAGGGGTACGCGTGAAGTTATACACGCGATTAGCCAGGGTACGTGTATTACAGGGGTGCGTGGGAATCATCACACGCGATTAGGCTGGGTGGGTCCTCACAGGTGTTCCCTGTACACCCTCCACGGCCCCTGCAGGCAGCCTACAAAACAGGGGACTACCCTGCACACCTGCTCATGTCCCCCTGCACCCCCACCCCCCCAGCAGTGCAGGGGCAGCCTCCACCAGGCCCCCACTCATGTCTCCCACCACCCCCACCCTCCCGCCACCAGGGGCAGCCTCCACCAGGCCCCCACCCATGTCTCCCACCACCCCCCGCCACCAGGGGCACTCTCCACCAAGCCCCCACCCATGTCTCCCACCACCCCCACCAGTGCAGGGGCACCCTCCACCAGGCCCCCACCCATGTCTCCCAACACCCCCACCCACCAGCACTGTGGGGCACGTGGCCAGCAGGCAGTCAGGCAGCAGCAGATGGCAGGTGGGAGCGTGCTCAGGGCTCTGGGGGGCAGTAATTTCGCCTCCTGGCCAGGAGCGTGGTCTCTCGTGTGTGAACGCGTGGACAGCCTGATAGGTAGTGAAATCCCACACGTCAGCAAAGGCCCTTAGCGCGTAAACCCGTCAACAGCATATGCGCGCCTATAGTCACCTGCACGTGCAGGAAATTGTTGCGTGACACGTCCCAGTGTCAAAGCGTGTGATTGGTGAAAAAGGATGTACACGTAGAAGTGACAAAGCGTGTGATTGGTGAAAATGGATCTACACGCAGGAGTGACAAAGCGTGTGATTGGTGAACGTACACGCCGCGTAAGTGACGCTGTACGTGTGGGCCTGTATATAAGGTACATGTAGAACACCATTTCCTTGTACGTGCTTTTCGTGGAGAGCGAGTGGGTGAAATCTGTACTTCTTGTCGTTTCACACGCGATTTACTTCACGGCGTTTCCAGTTCGTATTCCCTGTTACCTCTGACAGCTTTTTCTCTTTTTTCTCTTTTACTGGTTTACCTGGGCCTGTTCCCTCAAACAGTGTCCCCTTCTACTGTTGTCCTGTCTTCTCAGACAGCGTACACATCTTCTTTTGGCGGGGGTTTAGCCAGCCAAACGCGCTCATTCTTCACGCTCTTTTACCTGGCAGACGGTGAGTCAAGCACGTATCCAACTTCTGTGCTTGCCCCGTGTGTTGCCTACCCCTTCAGAGGTCATTCTAGGCTGCGTGTGACACGCATACGTTCATTCTTGTGTTACTGGGTGCCACAGCGTAGTGCAGGTTTTTCTTTCTGCACACGTGGTCTAGGAGGGGTTGCGTGCACGTCACCTCCCTTTTTTGGGCCTCCTGTGCGTTGCGTGACCCGTCATCTTTCCCCAGGGGTTACAATCAGCCGTGCTAGAGCACTAGGGTACAATTACCATCTGGTACCCAACCCCTTTGACCCCCAATTGCCCAGGACAATTGTCTACAGCCACTCCCATACGCACATTAATATCAGTGCCATGGCTGGGAGGCGAGGATTCCGTAAGGGTGGCAAAGGTGGAAGAGCCACAAGTGGTGGCCGTGGTGGATCCGGTAGGGGACGTGGTCGTAACTTGCAGGGTGAGCCTGTCCCCCCATGTGTGGAGGACCAGTCAAGGGCACCCATCATCCCCCCCCCTCTCCCCCCCCCTCCCGTTGAGGCTGAAGTGGCTGACACCATCCATGCTCAGCCCTTGTTGGACCAGCCCATTGTGGCACCAGACCTGGCTGACT
Organism: Ambystoma mexicanum; assembly: GCF_040938575.1. NCBI lineage: Eukaryota > Metazoa > Chordata > Amphibia > Caudata > Ambystomatidae > Ambystoma > Ambystoma mexicanum. The sequence goes on along the minus strand of NC_090936.1, from coordinate 22,474,996 downwards.
CCATGGCTGACTTCCAGGTCAGCAGGGCTACGACACGTGCGCTGGTGCACGTTGATGCCATCATACCACGTGGATCTGGGGCAGCAAGGTCATCTGCTGCACCAAGGAGGCAGGGCGGAGTGGCTGCAGGGGCAGCTGCGGCTCCATCCACCCCAGCCCTCACACACCCAGCCAGGACAGTGTCGGTCCTAGTCCATGCTGCTGACATTCCCCCTGACACCATCACACTCGAGCCAATGCCTGCACCAACTCCCATGCTGAGTGTGCAATCCCACACTCCTGATACAGAGTCCACCAGGGCTCCTGCCCCTAGTGTCCAGAGCGGCGCAGGACACTCAGGATCACCACCACCTTCCAAGCGGAAGAGGAAGAGTGCTCGTCCGGCACAGGCTGATGCCCCAGACACGGCTACACAGTCCGGCCCGTCCAGGAAGCCCAGCTTCACGGATGACGAACTGAATGCACTTGTCGAGTATGTGTCCGGACATGACAACGAGATGGTCATTGTTGCAGGATCCAAGACCACACCTGCACAACGCCAGGCACACTGGCAGACCGTTGCGGACATCGTAAGTGCCCTTGGAATCGTGAGGCGCACAGCCAATGATTGCTATAAGCGCTGGAATGACCTAAAGCGCAGGGCAAAGAGTAAGCTGGCCTCAAGTCATGCCGCAACTCTAGTGACTGGAGGTGGGTCTCCAGTAGTAGACATGGAACTCACTCCACATGAGTCAGTCGCTGGGACCTACGTCACGGAGGAACAGATCCAAGGCGTGGGAGATCTGGCTGATTACGAGGCATTGTCCGGTGAGTGCACATGCATTTGTGTGTCATACATGTGCATGGTGTGTGTGTGAGGGCTTCTGTTTGGGTGCCAGGAGAGAGTGTGTGCGCCTCAGTCGTATGGGTCAGCCATGTGCTTCATGCAATACTTCCTGCGCAGCTGCATTTGGCCATAGCAGTATCCCTTCTGCCAACAGTAGACATCTAGCACAACTGCACGCCAGTTGCCCTTGAAGTGTCACCTTGACACAACAGATTTGCTTATTTTTCACTGTTCATTCAGTCAGTTTGTTTGCATTCCACCACTTTCACTAGGCATGTCGCTGTCCACTAGTCACATGTCTGACATGGGTATGGTAAAGGGGAGTGACTTTGTTACCTGGATATCATTTGTACACACATGTCCCTGTGCAATTTGACCATTACAGACTGGCAGCTCCAGGTGAAAAATCTGACCTGTTAGAATCAGAAAAGCTATTAAATGCGGGAACTGGACTGAATGAATAGGTGCTGCCCTCCTCTCCATCTTCACTCAATAGCAATGGTACATGCCATCTGTGTGATGGCATGTGTGTTTCACCTGCCAATCACAGGCCAATGTGTGATGCCACTGCCAGGCAGCATGCAGAAAATTTGTTCATCTTCCATCTTGGTGTCATCAGTGTGTGCCGTTTGCCTGCACTTCATACGCAGTGAGGGTGCATGCATGGGAGGGTTTTAGTCATGTGGGACATGTCAATCAAGTACTGGTTCTCTTGCTTCTCAGCCCTCAATGTGTGCCATGGTGCTAATGCCTGTTTCCATTACTTTGTTTTCATGTCTTTGCAGGGGAAGACGCACCTGATACTGCTGGGGTTGTGGAGATGGTGCAGACCCAGGAGGTGTCCCAGGGCCGACCAACCACCAGTGAGGGACGTGGTGTGGTGGTGGGGGAGAACCCACAAGTGCTGCAGGTCGTGCTCTCAAGGGGTGTCTCTGGCTGCACCTCCCCCGAGCTGTACTCAGGTGTTGATTCGGATGAGACCTACGTGCCGTCGCTGGTGAGTGTTCCAGGGAGGGATTCTGTTCTGTCTCACCCACCTGCACCAGGGTCAGTACCCTCCATGGGGATGTCAGTGTTGGCAGCTACGCCTTCGGTGGTTACGGATGCAGGGTCACACTCCGCGACATCTGATCCTGTTCCTGGGCCAGCAGATCAGAGGGGGAATGCAGTCCTGCAGCCTCAGGCAGTGCCGGCACAGCAAGGCGCAGTTCGCCTTGCCCCAGACAGGTGTGGTGCCCGCCGACGTGGTGGCCGTACGCCACCTGGCAATACCGCATGGGAGCAATCCATTTACGGTATGGCTACCCAACAGGCTGCATCATCCGAGATGATGGCTCAGGCCATGGATAGGGTGGCCACTTCCATTGTCCCCCCAGAAAGGCTGATGGAGCGACTAGAGCAGGCAACTGACTCCATCTGCCAGTCACACAGGGAGGACATGTTGGGGTCCAACAGGGACAGGCGGGCGGCACTGGCGACTCTGCAGGAGGCCATCTCCATTGAGTCCCAGGGCCACAGGGAAGCCCTGAGGCAGGAGCTCCTACACCTCAGGACGACTCTTGTTGAGCTTGAGGCTTCAACACACCAAAGGACAGAACAGCAGCTGGAGCGTCTCACCCGTACGCTCTCAGCTGAGATGCAGGCAACGAGGGCGGAGGTCCGGGCATCCCGTGAGTTGTTGCATGGGGACCTCCGCACACTCATCCTCCAGAACCAGACCTACCACACCCGCATGCTTGCAGCCATGGAGGAGCAGACTAGGGCCTTGCGTGGGCTGCCTCCCATAGTGCAACCACCTCCGGATGCAGCTGCACAGGGTGATAATAGCGACAGCAGTGACACTCCCACAATAGGGTAGCCGTGTGGGCCATGAGCCCATGGAGGTGTTTTATTTTCCCAGGATCCACGCAGGTGGGTTCTGGTGTGCATCCTGTCCTCGGACCTCCTGGGTGGCCTCCCCAACCCCCCCGGGCCCATCAATGGCCATTTTTGATTGTTTCTTATTTTTGTTTTTATTTTGATTTCTTTTATTCCCAATTTTTTTGGGAGGATCTGTTGGCTCCGATCTGTTGGCTCCGATCTGTTGGCTCCGATCTGTTGGCTCCGATCTGTTGGCTTCCGTGGTTCCTGTGGGCATACGCTGCATTGTGGCTGGGCACATGCAGGCTTGTAATGTATTTGGTTCAGATGCTTGGGTTTGAGTCACACACACCCCTCCTGCTTCCCGTTTCCATGGGCTTGCAAAGGGTGTGCCCAAGTGACAGTGAATTACACAGTGACGTTGGACTCCCATGAGCTGTGTGGCCAGTCTGTAGTCAATACTGTGTATACATTCCTAGTGCATATTGCTGTTGTGTTGTACACTGCATGTTGCATTGATGTGTAACTCTTCTTCTGTGTCTACCTCCCAATTTGCAGGTCCCTTCCTCAAGTCCACACAAGGACCTCTAGTCTGGCGATGGGGACCATGTTGGCAGCAGTGCACCTACAACTCTACATGGCGCCAACACTGCACAGTTGGTAGTGGTGGGAGTGCAGGCATTTCCAGGTGGTGAGACTACTAATATGTAACATTTTTGATGTCATGTTAATGGTACTACGTGCTCAAGTATGTTGTTGGTCCGGCATTGCTGTGAGCATTTCAGGTGTTGCAGGTTTCTAATAGTGCCACTGTACATAGTGAGAGTGATGTCATGTTGTGGGGATTACTTTGTTTACCTGCAATTAGCATGACATGGCACGGTGTGTCGTGTGGCAGTGCTGGGGTTGGGTTGGCTGACATGGCACTGTCCTCTTGTTGCATTTTGCAAGTGGGTATTCATTTTAGCTGCTTCAATGTGTAACTTCACAAAACTGCATTGGTGGTGTCTGTGTGGGTAGGGATGCACACATTGTGACACTTCCAGGTGAACAATCTCAGGCTGACATGGAATTCCCGGTTCATTCTCCACACATTCAGGATCAGTGTCAGGTTGAGTCATCATTGATTGTCAGATGGAATGTGCCAGGGCAGTGTGCACTCCACAGGGGTGTGATTTCTATGTGAAGTAATTAGCCACTAGCTGTGGACGGGCTGCCTCCCCCCGTGCCCTTTCCCCTCCCATGCGCAGCGGCTGTGCATGTGGTTGGGGATGTGGGGCCACCACCATGTCCACGGCCAGGCCCCGGCGTGTTGCAACGTTGTGCAGGACACATGCTGCCACTATGATCCTGCACACTACTGGGGGAGCGTATAACAGCTGCCCGCCAGAACGGTCAAGGGAGCGAAAGCGTGACTTCAGCACTCCGAATGTGCGCTCCACTATGCCCCTGGTTGTAATGTGGGCTGTGTTAAATCTTACCTGGGGTGGCGTGGTGGGGTTCCGAATTGGCGTCATCATGTGGGGGCTGAGAGGGTAGGCACTGTCCCCTGTGGAGGTGGGGATTGGTATCATTGGTGAGGTTGTGACCTTGCTCAGTATCCAACATGCATGCATGTGCAGTGGCATACATACTCACCAAGCAGCCATGTATCGCCATGCCGCCCAGCTTCTAGGTCCCGGCTTCGTGGGTGGAGCCGGGATAGTTGGCATATACTGAGGTGATGATTCCCTTGGCATTACATGCTACCTGCACGTTGATGGAATGCCAGTGCTTGCGGTTCCTATAGATGTGCTCAGATGCCCTGGGGGGACGTAGAGCCACATGGGTGCAGTCGATGGCACCTAGCACTTTGGGGAATCGTGCCACAGCGTAGAAATCCAGGGCGGCAGCATGCCTTTCTGCAGGGGTTCTGACCAGGTATATGTGCCTGCGGACTGATGGGCGTGCAGTGATGATGTTCAAGACCTGGTGTAGGCAGCGTGACTGGGTGGCCTGTGACACCCCACCCACTATGGCACTTGTCCGCTGAAATGATCCAGTGGCTAAGAAGTGCAGTACATTGAGGACCTTCTCCAGGGGGCTGAGTGCTTGGGAGCACAGGGTGGGTGATGTGAGGTCATCCTCCCACTCACTCACCAGGTCCAGTATGATGTGTGGTGGAAACCTGTACCTCCCATGCACCTGGTCATCAGGCATCCCGAAAAGGCTGGTTCTGGGTGTGAATATTCTGGCCCTGACTATCCTCCTCCTCCTCCTTTGGTAGCCCACTGCCACTGCTGCTAGGAACGGTATGTTCATCCTGGCGTCTGAGCTTGTTATTGTTAAAGTCCGCAATTTATGCTTAGCGCGTGTTCTAGGCGAGCGTGTGACCCGCGCAGCCCTGGAATCCTGTTGCCAGTCCAATAGCGTGTGGAAATTCACACGCACCACGGGATACAGCGTGTGACCCGCGCAGCCCTGGAATCCTGTTCCCAGTCCAATAGCGTGTGGAAATTCACACGCACCACGGGATACAGCGTGTGACCCGCGCAGCCCTGGAATCCTGTTGCCAGTCCAATAGCGTGTGGAAATTCACACGCACCACGGGATACAGCGTGTGACCCGCGCAGCCCTGGAATCCTGTTGCCAGTCCAATAGCGTGTGGAAATTCACACGCACCACGGGATACAGGTTCGCTGACGTACTTGCGTGTGTAAGTGGCCGCGCACCCATTAAATACACGTACATAGGCCAATCGCGTGTACGCGCACTTTTGTCCAATTACACGCGATGACACTCTGACGTGCAGTATCTCCACGTGTGCCCCGTCATCACGTCCTGAGTGGGGAACACCCGTGCGGGTCACGTCACAGACGCGCTTACGCGCTGAGGGACTCTGGTCCAATAGAATCGCGTATGCGTGCTGACGCGCTTACGCGCTAAGGGCCTTTCCTCGGATTTCACGCTGACGTGCAGGATTTTCACGTGCCAAATCACTCCGTATCAAGCTGGCCACGCGAAAACACACGGAAGCCCACGCTCCTGCCCAGAAGGCCGAGTTACTGCCCCCCAGTGCCCCGAGCAGCCTCCCACGTGCCATCTGCTGCTGCCTGCCTGCCTGCCTGCTGCCACCGTGCCCTGCCATTTGGTGCCTGCACATCAGCCATCTGCAGGGGTCCAGTTGCTGTGTCCACCCCTGCTGGAACTGAAGACTCCCGACTGGTATTACATCGCTCCACAGCCCAGCCCCAGGACCCAGTTGCCCACCCACACCTGCCTCTGGGGTTGCCATGTCGGGCACTTCCACATCTGGCACCAGTGGCAACCCCAGGCCAGAGGGGCAGAGGGGCACCAGCTTCACTGTCACCGAAGTTGGTGTCCTGGTGGAGCATGTCCTGGGGCAGTATGATGCCCTCTTTGGATCGTCCCGCGCCAGCAAGGAAGGACGGCAGAGGATCTGGGCCGACTGTGTGGTTGCCATCAACGCGGAGGGGGTGGCAACCCGCGACGTCCTGAAGATCAAGAAGCGCTGGGAGGACTTGAGGTCCAGGACCCTTGTGAAGGCCCGGCGCCTCGTGGAGGGGGGCCGGGGCCGCATGAGTACCATCCAGATGAGGGTCCTGGAACGCGTACGCCCAGCGCTCCACGCCCAGATCCTTGAGAGGGAGGCCCGTCTGGAGTTGAGCGGTAAGTGTCCATGCATTACTGTGTGAGACAGGGCATGTTGCGGTGTGCTGGTTCTATGATACTTGCCTGTATGTGTGCCATAGCCCATGTATGCATGTATGTGTGCAGGGACATCATGGTAATGCATGTGCGACCAGTGATGTGTGATGCACATGGTTGTTGCATGTGTTGAAATGCCGCATGAGGAGCCCTAATCAGATTATGAACATGAGAGCATGCCAGTCTCTGTACCTGAACATGGGTGGGGGTGAGGGATGGGTGCTGATGCCAGGTACATATATGGTAGCCATGTCTGTGTGCCTGACCTGCGTGTCTGTGACTTGTGCATGCCATGGATGCATGACACATGTGTGTGACAATGCAGAGATTCAGTAAAGCAGCAAAATTACCCTTGTATCCGCTGTGTTTGGTGTGTTTGGGGCCAGATGGATGTGACTGAGGTGAAGTGTGTGCATGTGATGGGCATGAGGCATGATGCATGTGAGTTACATATCATTGAATGTTTCAAGAGTCCATTGGACATGCATAGAAATGTCCATGGCATGCACCATGCCTGTTACTGTGTGTGTTTTGCCTGGACTGGCCCATGTGTTGTGGAGGGACATGATGGAAGTGTACTTTGACAGTGGTGCTCATCTGCTATTGCTTCCTGTCTAGGGGACCATTGTACAGTGCCCTGATGCTTGTGTTCTTTGTCTCCCTCTACGCAGCGGCTAGTGAAGAAGAGGGCGGAGACGGCGCTGTGGAGCAAGGCGGCTGGGATGCCCCCACGGCTGCAGCGGAAGGGGTGGGTGAGCCCCCACAGGGGCCTGCTACGGTGGGAGACGGTGAGGAGCCATCCAGGTTGGTGGTTTGCACAGAGGAGGAGGAGGCCGCCACTGGGGCACACATGGGGCCTGGTGGGGGCATCCCTGCTGGTACAAGTGGTGCAGTCCAGGGCCAGGGGCAGGAGGCAGCACAGGTCACCGTGGAGGGGCCTGTGCATGTCGCTGTCCCTGACCCTGTGAGTGCACCACCATGCACCAGCAGGGATGCCCCGTCCCAGGCCTGTCCGCAGGTAGAGGGGATGTCCATGTCACCTGACTCCCCTCCACCTGCGGACGTGGGAACCCCTGGCCGTGCGGAGAAGGTCCTGATTGGGGTCGCGTTGCGCACGGCTGCGATTCGTGATGCCGTGCGTGCTTCCCGGGAGGAGCACGCACGTCATCACGAAGTGCACCGTGCCGACGTGGCCCAATTGGGATCGGCCATGTTCGGGGGTTTCCTGCATGTGTTGGCCAATGTGGCGGCCCTCTCCTCCTCTGTGCAGGCTATCCACCAGTCGTTCTCCTTGCCGTCTTCCAGCCCAGATGCCACCAGGGCCTCCTGTGGACCTGCCCCGACCAATGCAGCCAGCTCGGTGGGGATCCCATCCCTGCCACAGTCGGGAGTCAGAGATCCAGCAGGGGTGGACACCAGAGCAACTGGACCCCAGCAGATGGAGGATGTGACGGCATCATCGGGCAGGGCACGTGCACGACGGCGTCGGTGGTTTCCATCAGCCTGGATGCCGTCGTGCTGGCACAGGCAGTTGCGTCGGAGGCAGCAGCAGGCTCAACGTGGGAGGCATCATGGCTCGGGGCCATCAACATCAGGGGTGCAGGCATCGGCCGGAGGGCAGGAGAACCCTGGAATGGGAGTGGCTTCCGTGTGGGAGAGGTTGTGCCAGCGGATAGGTGCGGAGCGGCAGCGGGCAGAGGAGGAACGGCTCACAATGGTCAGGGCGGAGGACTCCATGCGGAGGGCGCTGAGGCGGGCTGAGTGCCTCGAGGGTCTTCGCAGGGAGTTTGAGCTTGACACTGCGTTATCCCTGCGGGACCTCGGGGCCAGGGAACATGCCCGCCTCCAAGCCATTGACCAGGAGTTCGAGGATGCCCTGGCCCATGACAACAACCAGTGAGCCGTCCGAATAGCCCGCTGCCTTTGTATATAGTTGTATAGTTAGGGTTAGGTTTCCTTTGTTTTTTTGAATTTTTTTTTGGTTGCGATTGGACAATGCACCACTTTTTTGTATATAGTTCCCTTTTTAGTTAGTAGTCAGTTAGGTTTAATTTGGTAGGGCTCATGGACCCAGGATTATCTTCTTGATTGGCTTATTTTAATTTTTCATAATTTTTTCTTGGACATTCATCTTGTTTTGTTTGATTTGCTTTGTGTTTTTTCTTATTTGCTGTTCAATACATATTATTTTTTTAATCTTCAATGTGTCGTATCATCTCATTGCTTTCAGGCATGTCATGTTGGGTGTTTTGTCATTCACTTGCAGCCATTGTGTGTGACAGACATGTGTTAAATTGCATTATTTACATTGGGGGTGTAACATGTAATTGCCTTTGATATGTGGGTGGGTGTGATAGTTGGTTGGGCCTTTTGGCAGGGGAGGATGGGCATTACGGACATGATTGGGGAATGTTGGGACCCAGGTGCAGGGGGGCATGGATTGGACATGGGTGGGGGCCTGCTGGCAGGTGCCCCACAGTGCTGGGGGGTGGGGGTGGTGGGAGACATGAGTGGGGCACTGGTGGAGGGTGACCCTGCACTGCTGGGGTGTGGGGGTGGTGGGTGACATGAGTGGGGGCCTGGTGGAGGGTGACCCTGGTGGCTGGGGGGTGGGGGTGGTGGTAGACATGAGTTGGACATGGGTGGGGGCCTGCTGGCAGGTGCCCCACAGTGCTGGGGGGTGGGGGTGGTGGGAGACATGAGTGGGGCCCTGGTGGAGGGTGACCCTGCACTGCTGGGGTGTGGGGGTGGTGGGTGACATGAGTGGGGGCCTGGTGGAGGGTGCCCCTGGTGGCTGGGGTTTGGGGGTGGTGGGAGACATGAGTTGGACATGGGTGGGGGCCTGCTGGCAGGTGCCCCACAGTGCTGGGGGGTGGGGGTGGTGGGAGACATGAGTGGGGCCCTGGTGGAGGGTGACCCTGGTGGCTGGGGGGTGGGGGTGGTGAGAGACATGAGTTGGACATGGGTGGGGGCCTGCTGGCAGGTGCCCCACAGTGCTGGGGGGTGGGGGTGGTGAGAGACATGAGTTGGACATGGGTGGGGGCCTGCTGGCAGGTGCCCCACAGTGCTGGGGGGTGGGGGTGGTGGGAGACATGAGTGGGGCACTGGTGGAGGGTGACCCTGGTGGCTGGGGTTTGGGGGTGGTGGGAGACATGAGTTGGACATGGGTGGGGGCCTGCTGGCAGGTGCCCCACAGTGCTGGGGGGTGGGGGTGGTGGGAGACATGAGTGGGGCCCTGGTGGAGGGTGACCCTGGTGGCTGGGGTTTGGGGGTGGTGGGAGACATGAGTTGGACATGGGTGGGGGCCTGCTGGCAGGTGCCCCACAGTGCTGGGGGGTGGGGGTGGTGAGAGACATGAGTGGGGCCCTGGTGGAGGGTGACCCTGGTGGCTGGGGTTTGGGGGTGGTGGGAGACATGAGTTGGACATGGGTGGGGGCCTGCTGGCAGGTGCCCCACAGTGCTGGGGGGTGGGGGTGCAAGGGGACATGTGTTGGTGTTCATTAGTTCAAGGAGACATGTGCCTTTGCTGGGGGGCAGGCCCATGTTGGGTGGGCTGCCTGCGGGACATGACCAGGGATGCAGGGTAGTCCCCTGTGGTGTGGGCTGCCTGCAGGGGCCGTGGAGGGTGTACAGGGTACACCTGGGAGGAGCCACACTGTCAAATCACATGTGGAACTTCCCGCGCACCCCTGAAATACACGCGCCCAGGCTATTCGCGTGTGGAACTTCCCGCGAACCCCTGAAATACACGCGCCCAGGCTATTCGCGTGTGGAACTTCCCGCGCACCCCTGAAATACACGCGCCCAGGCTATTCGCGTGTGGAACTTCCCGCGCACCCCTGAAATACACGCGCCCAGGCTATTCGCGTGTGGAACTTCCCGCGCACCCCTGAAATACACGCGCCCAGGCTATTCGCGTGTGGAACTTCCCGCGCACCCCTGAAATTCACGCGCCCAGGCTATTCGCGTGTGGAACTTCCCGCGCACCCCTGAAATACACGCGCCCAGGCTATTCGCGTGTGGAACTTCCCGCGCACCCCTGAAATACACGCGCCCAGGCTATTCGCGTGTGGAACTTCCCGCGCACCCCTGAAATACACGCGCCCAGGCTATTCGCGTGTGGAACTTCCCGCGCACCCCTGAAATACACGCGCCCAGGCTATTCGCGTGTGGAACTTCCCGCGCACCCCTGAAATACACGCGCCCAGGCTATTCGCGTGTGGAACTTCCCGCGCACCCCTGAAATACACGCGCCCAGGCTATTCGCGTGTGGAACTTCCCGCGCACCCCTGAAATTCACGCGCCCAGGCTATTCGCGTGTGGAACTTCCCGCGCACCCCTGAAATACACGCGCCCAGGCTATTCGCGTGTGGAACTTCCCGCGCACCCCTGAAATACACGCGCCCAGGCTATTCGCGTGTGGAACTTCCCGCGCACCCCTGAAATACACGCGCCCAGGCTATTCGCGTGTGGAACTTCCCGCGCACCCCTGAAATACACGCGCCCAGGCTATTCGCGTGTGGAACTTCCCGCGAACCCCTGTAATACACGTAGCCCGCTCCCCCAGGCCCGATCGCGTGAGGAACTTCCCGCGCACCCCTCAAATTCACGCGCCCAGGCTATTCGCGTGTGAAACTTCACGCGAACCCCTGAAATATACGTAGCACGCTCCCCCAGGCCCGATCGCGTGTGGAACTTCACACGAACCCCTGTAATACACGAAGCCCGCTCCCCCAGGCCCGATCGCGTGAGGAACTTCACGCGAACCCCTGTAATACACGTAGCCCGCTCCCCCAGGCCCGATCGCGTGAGGAACTTCACGCGAACCCCTGTTATACACGTAGCCCGCTCCCCCAGGCCCGATCGCGTGAGGAACTTCACGCGAACCCCTGTAATACACGAAGCCCGCTCCCCCAGGCCCGATCGCGTGTGGAACTTCACGCGAACCCCTGTAATACACGTAGCCCGCTCCCCCAGGCCCGATCGCGTGAATAACTTCACGCGAACCCCTGTGATGCACGTACCCTGCAAATCGCGTGTGACACTTCCCGCGCACCCCGGTATACATGCACACGTATTTTTTGTCAGCGGGTGTCCGTGTTTGTGGGTACCCCTTTGCACGTCATTTTTCCTGGAGGGCCACAGTATGGGACATTCATCATGGCAGTATATAGGTGCTATTTGTTGGCGCACCTTTTGGCGCACATTTCTTACAGCCGCAGAGACGCTACCGCCTCCTTTCTTGTGGCGGTCGTGTTTGTGCCTGTGCGCTGGTTTGAGCGTGCGCTTTTTTCCCCTATTCTATTCCATGAATACGTGTTGTAGGCGAGCGTGTGGGCGTTCCGCGCACTTGTGCCCTGTACTTCCCCCGTGACGCCCACGTTTTGGCAAGTTGTTCCCCATTCCGAGTGTTACGCCCGTGTTCCGCCTACTTTTATTGCGTGCGCCGCGCTATGTGCGAATTTCGCTGTGGCCTGTGCGATTTTCGCTGTGACCTGGCGCACGCTGTTAGATGGCCTGTGTGCTAACGTGCGCCACGCACTTTTTATCGCACATCCGCTGGTTTTCTCGCGCACGGCCTTCCATGCCGGTCAAGTGGCACAGCGAGTAGAGCGCTCGCTTTGACATCAGTGCAGAGCCTGCGAACGCAGGTTCGAATCCCGGCAGCGCCAAACTCAGCGTTTCATCCTTCCGAGGTCGATAAATGAGCACCACACACCGTGGGTAATAATAAGCAGCGCTCAGATACCTGAGGGTTCGTAGCGCTATATAAATGCCAAATTATTATTATTATTATTATTATTATGAATCGACGTGCGCTGCTTTTCGTGCGATTTTCGCACGTTCACTGCGATTTTCGCTATTCCACTGCGATTCGCACGTTTTTGCCCACTTGCGCCGCGCTAATTATTCCATGAATCGGCCTCTTATTATTTAATTTTCATTTAATGAAGCATTATCATGGTTTACACTTAAACCTTATATGCTTCAAACAATTCAATTTAGAAAGATTTTTTTTTAAAATTTAGACAAAAAAAAAAAACAAATTGTAATAAAAACACCCCAAGTAGAAAATAAAAAATCGAAAATATAAAAAGTAAAAAAATGAGAGAGGGTAACTTCGACATATCTGTTCATTGTGTTTAGGTAGCCTGCTTCTCTGCTATTTTCAAACAAATCTCTTTAACAAAAGATGATAATGTTAACATTTCAGAAGTTCTCCATCGCTGGATCAAGTAGTCCCAAAGGTCCTAATTATATTCTCTGAACAGACAGTTGATTCTGATAATTTGTTTCAAAAACACTGCTGATCTCTTTATGGTGTGTATGCGTTTCATGAGCTCAGTGTCTTTTAACCTTTGTCATCTTTTCTGTGGCTGGATCTCAATGGAAAGTAACAAGTTTGGTGATTGAGTACAGATAACAGGAGGAAGGAATAATGTGTTCACCCAATCAGAAAACGAAGGAATAGTGTGTTCACCCAATCAGAACAGGAAGGAATAATGTGTTCACCCAATCAGAAAAGGATGGAATAACGTGTTCATCTAATCAGAAACGGAAGGAATAATGTATTCACCCAATCAGAAAAGGAATGAATAACGTGTTTACCCAAACAGAAAAGAAAGGAATAATGTGTTCACCCAATCAGAAACAAGGGCATAAGCCTCACTGTCAAAGGTGCATGAAAAAGGCTTAAGGCAGACACCTGGGTTTTCTATGTTTGGCAAGGGTTCTAATTTTAATGTCCGTCTCCCACTGAAGTGCACCCCCTCCAAACGTTTCTGAGATAACTGGCCCTTTCTGTTTCGGTTCAGGGGGAGGGACGGCGCTTATTGAAAACACACACATTTCCAATATACAGACAAAGAAGAGATTACAAAGACAAACCTGCACAGATTCTCAAATGACATGTCACAAGGGAAGTGGGAAAATATTCTCATCCTTTCGGAAAGTTTCTGAAAAATATAAGAGCGGCCTTTTACCATTGGGTCTTCTGGCCAATCAGGAAGAGGCAGGGAGGTAATTTCTAGGGTTACACAATGAGTAACGTGACCTTCATTCCCTGAAGACGAAGAGCCCAGCTGCCCCACGTGATGGAAGACGGACGGACGGACGGGGCTGGGATCAATAGCAGCCTGGTATCCCCTATGGAGCAGGCCACCCACGTATAGGGTCTCACCAGTCTGCCACGCAGGTTTTTACTGTATATGGGACGTCATTAGTGACAATGTGTTTCCTTATAACCTTCTGCTTGTATTATTTCTCAGCAGAACGTTCTTGAGCAGCACAGTTCTTTGCTGGCACATGTATTTTTGGTGAAATTAAAATGCGTTACCCCTGCAAAAATCTTTTGCCCTTTTCTCCCTAGCGGGTTGTATTTTGTCTGGCGTGAGCGTTTGTGGGCCTGCCTTCAAGGTTTGGAGTAAGTCAGCTGCTTAGTGCTTTTTTTTTTAACGTCTGTGAAGTTCGCGAACATATCAAAAACCTTCATCAGTCTTGTATTTTCCAAACCCATGAGACACAGCATGATATTTGTATGAGGCCATGCAACATGCAGGAGTCCAGTTGTTTTGAACTAAAACTCCCATTATCCCCCACCATTGACAATGCAGAGCTAGGGTTGATGGGAGTTGTAGTCCACAGCATCTGGAGAACCAAATGTTGCAGACTTTGCATTTGGGACTTCTCATAAAGTCACTGCTTATGAAACCCCCCAAATTGTTTGTGGTTCCCCACATCGTATGTTCCCGCAGCCAAGAGACAGAGTGAAACACAGAACTACGTCTACCTTCTTCTGGACATCTTCCCTTGCTAGAATGGAAGAAGAGAAATGGCAACTGCCAGGGAAAATATTAGCAACATCTCAAATAGTTCATGATCCACAGGGTCTCCGGCAACATACCGTTGGAATCCTCCAAGAGTTCATGATTTAGGAACAAATACTTTCCTACTATGTCCTACAGTTCTGGGGTTTTTACCTGTCCCCAAAGAGAGGCCGCCCCAAGGTAGCTGTCCTCTCTGGGTTAGATGAAAAAGCCCCTCCCCCATGGTCATGTGACCCACAAGGGCTCTGGAGTCCTGGCTGAGTTAATATTTGCCTCCAGTCTTGCTACTCACACACTGAGGCAGAAGTGAAAAGTCACTTTTTGGAGAACGTGCACATGGTAAGGAGGATTTCTTTTTAAGGGGTTCTGTGTCTTTTTATAGTGCCTTTTACCACGGCTACCCATCCTTCACCTTCGTATTGACGTGCCCTCCCTGCTAGTAGTCTCTTCATCATTTTAAAGGGGGATACCCCTTCTTATTCCTCCAGTTCTTCCATTCCTTTATGCAGTGTGACGGTTTATTGAGAGGCCACCCTTGACACAGGGAGTTCCTTCCCTCCCCAAGCTAAATGTCACACAATAAACGGTTAATGTCAGTTCTTTTTATTCAGCCCTATCTCCAGATCATCTAATACCCCTTGGATCCCTCCCCCTGAGCTACCAATGAGCCACGAACCAGGCTGGTGTACAGGGAATATATTTGTATTTATTTAAATTAAAAGTAATAGACATCACACTAAACTACACATGCCACCTTCTCTGTGGCTCACTGTTAACTTCTTGTTACTTAAATCAATTATACAAATTGGTTAAGAAAAAAACACAAATCACAATACTTGATCTCAATTTCAATTCAATAAGAAATTAGCTCTGGTCAGTGAACACGATTTATTGACATCGTACTGTGTAATTTCGATTTTCCTGCTTGCTTAAAAGGCTAGCAGTTTGGCTTTTCAGATTTGGACAATTACATATGGCAATTATGATTTCACTGACACGTTTGGTTTAAAATAAACGCAGGGTGATTTAGCAATTTGTTTTTAGACCCCCCTAATTTGGTTTGGGTCAGGAAATTTGGATTTCAGAGAACCCCTTCATTGAAAGGCCTGTGTTGGGGAAAGTTGGACAAAAAGATTGGACTGATTTAAGAACAAAGACACCACTCTCTTTTAAAGAAGTCGAGGTCAACAGGACAAAAAGGATTTGTCATGAATCGCAGGGTGCGCCCCTTTTGGGCCTCATGGTCCCTGTCACAACGGACTTATACACATTAATACCTCCAATATGGCCGTCCAATGCATTCCCTTCTCACTCCATGAGTTGGACGTAACCTTTCTCTATTATTAGACCACACCTTCCGCGGCTCCGCACGTCTCAATGCTATAGCGAAGTAGCGACCAGACGTGTGCTCCGTAGCTCGAGGTTCTTCTCCTTTCCACTCCGCTTTCCCTTCCTCGAACTCCCCCCTTCTTCTTCCTCCTGGATTCTAGTTCTAGCGAACTTACCTTGCCTCCTGGATTCCTGGATTCGGCCTCCCGGAAAACTGAACGCATTTTGGATTCGGCAGAGACACGGGCCGCCTTCTTCAAAACCCGATCCATCCGAAAGAAGGCAGCATCCAAGGACACCGGTAAAGAACGTATTCAGGTGGGAAGGGGGGGACTCCTTGACAGTTTGAGACGCCACCCAATCGAAAGCGATATCTACATGGAGGCTGCCGTGCAGGACTTGATGCGTCGTATGCAGGCACTATCAACCGAGGTACAAAATCTGAAAGCGGAGAACGCCGCTCTCAAACAATTGGTCCTATCCCAGGATTCTGCTACAAAAGAGAGTGTTATACTGGACAGAGTCGTGGATAAATACGACGGCTCAGCAAAGACCCTTCGTGCATTCCTGGTTTCGTGCTTGGTTCACTTTACCTTCAAGCCTTACTATTTTGCGACCCCCAGGGCCGAGGTGGGTTTTATAATCTCTCACCTTTCCGGAAATGCCTTGACTTGTGCCACTCCCCTCATTAACTCTAGTGATCCTCTCCTGGACGATTATGATGGGTTTATACGGGCCCTAAAAGACATGTTTGACTGCCCTGAGCAGGTCCATAGCGCACAAGAACGCTTGTTAGACTTTCAGCAAGGGGCACAGGATATGCTCACGTATGTGACCCGATTTAAACAACTGGCAAAGGAAGACTGATCCACTGAGGCAAGTTTTACCCTGTTCAGGAGAGGATTGAACGAAGAAATTAAGGATGAGCTGGCCAGAGTGGCACGACCAAGCTCATTCCAGGCATTAATGGATCTTGCCATGCAGATTGACTTCCGTATCCAGGAAAGGAAGTCAGAAAAGAAGAAATCCAGGGGAACTCCTTCCAAGGTATCATTTGAGGGTACCCCCAGACCAGAAATCAACCCAAGCCCAGTTTCTGAATCCGAGCCCATGCAGATTGGGGCCTTTCGTGGACCCATATCTCCACAAGAGAGAATGAGGAGAATTCATACGGGCTTGTGCATGTACTGCGCCTGAGATAAGTATTTGGTTAGGGAGTGTCCTTTAGCACCCCCTCGGTGTTCGGGAAACGCCAGCTCCCGATCCTAGATGGAGCAGAGCTTCGGGAGAGAGATGTTTGCTCCACATCCATTCCATCCTTGAACTCTCCTGGACAAAACAATTTGGTGGTACTACAGGCCTTTTTATCACCATCCAAGAATACAAACTATTCCATTTTGGCCCTGGTAGACTGCGGAGATATGGGAATATTCATTGATCATGAGTGGGTTGATGAACATCAGATTCCCTATGAAACACGAAGCACCATGCAGCCTGTGGAGGCTATCGACGGAAGACCCCTCACATCAGGACCCATAAGCCTTCAGACCAAGGAGATCCAGCTTTCAATAAATCACCATCGAGAGCTGATCAGGTTTGACATTATTAAGTCAGCTCATTACCCCTTGGTATTGGGCATGAACTAGCTACAGAAACACAACCCATATATCAACTGGTCTGCGGGTTCCCTATTCCTAGGCTCGGAGTTTAGCATGTCTCATTGTCTATCCCTAGAACCTCCATTAACACACCCAAAGGAACCAACAAAGGAACAACAGACACCACTAATGGTATCCAATGTCATGCAAGTTCCTGAAGTCTACCAAGCTTATGCTGATGTGTTTTCGACTGCCATTGTCCAGGCCTTACCCCCACACAGACCTGAAGACTGCGCAATAGATACGGGACCCTCTGTAGTGATTCCCTTCGGCAGGATGTTCATTCTTTCCGAACCCGAGAAGAAGGCCCTAAGAGAATACCTGGATAGCAACCTTCAAAATGGCACCATAAGACCTTCGAAATTTCCTGCTGGTGCTTCTCTATTCTTTGTTCCCAAGAAGGATACCAAGGAACTCAGACCCTGCCTTGATTATCGCGGGCTAAATCAATGTACCCTCAAGGAACGGTACCCGTTACCCCTGATTTCGGATATCCTGGAAGCCGTGAGAGGCGCAGTGATATTCACCAAGTTGGATCTCAAGGGCGCCTATCATTTGTTCCGTGTCAGGGAAGGAGACGAATGGAAGACCGCCTTCAGAACACCCTTTGGCCATTTTGAGTACCTAGTCATGCCCTTCGGATTGGCTAATGCCCGGCAATTTTCCAACTCTTTATGGATAGGGTGTTCTCTGACATGCTGTTTCTCTTTGTTATTGTATATCTGGATGACATACTGATCTTTTCCAAGGATCCTAAACAACATGACGAGCACGTGAAGGCAGTTTTGCAGAGACTCCGAGATCATAAACTCCTAGCCAAACCTGAAAAATGTTTGTTTCATGTGACCTCCGTCCACTTCCTAGGGTTTATTCTTACCCCAGAAGGAATTGGTATGGACCCTTCAAAGGTAAAAGCCATACTGACCTGGCCCGCTCCTACTTACGTGAAACAAATTCAATCTTTCCGGGGACTTGCCAATTTCTACCGGAAATTCATATCTAATTTCTCCGAGATAGTCCAACCGATTGTTGCTCTCCTGAAGAAAGACACTCCTTTCCTCTGGTCAACACCACAAGATATGTCGTTCCAGCGTTTAAAGACAGAGTTTACGCAAGCTCCTATCTTGGCTCAACCCGATACTAGCCGTCCTTTCCTGGTAGAAACGGACGCTCTAAATTATGCCATTGGCGCAGTCCTGAAACAAGAATTGGGAGATAAACTGGAACACCCAATTGCTTACCTCTCACAAACTCTGACTCCTAGTGAAACACATTATTCAGTCCTGGAAAAAGAATTGTTAGCCATCCGCCAAGCCTTCACTGAATGGCGACATCTACTTTTGGGAGCTAAACATCCAGTTCAGGTCTGTACTGACCAATGGAACCTCCAGATTCTACAGTCTTTGGAGTGTAGGAACAGTCGTCAGGCGCGTTGGGCATATTTCTTTGCCCAGTACCAGTTCGATATCACTCATGTTCCTGGATCACAAACCCTGATCGCCGATGCCTTATCTCGAAGACCTGACTACGAGCCCACTGAAGACAAGGCATATCCTCAGATGTTTTCCCCAACGATCTTCGTGGCCCAGGCAGTCAACCTCCTCGAAGAAATCCAAGCCCAAACCCAATCCTCTGATCTGTGGAAGGACAAATCCAAAAGAAATCCTTGGAATGTAAAGGTCCGGGAAGGTTATTTTTTCAAAGACAATCTGTTGGTCATCCCTACAAAAAGACTACAACAGAGAATAATGAATCTCTGCCACGATACCCTACACTCCGGACATCGTGGTGTCACCAATACCCTCCGTCTGATACAAAGGCAATTCTGGTGGCCTAGGATGAGACCCGACGTACGGCAGTACATTCAATCCTGTGTTGTCTGCAGCCAAAATAAACACAATAACAAGGAACCAGCGGGCCTTCTACTACAACCTACATTGCCAACTAGGCCTTGGGACATTATCGCTACAGACTTCATTGTGGAACTGCCACCCTCCCGTGGGTATACCAC
This sequence comes from Ambystoma mexicanum, assembly GCF_040938575.1. NCBI lineage: Eukaryota > Metazoa > Chordata > Amphibia > Caudata > Ambystomatidae > Ambystoma > Ambystoma mexicanum. Next base: position 22,455,778 of record NC_090936.1, on the reverse strand, counting down.
CATCATGGTTACCATAGACTTGTTCACTCATATGGCTCCTTTTACGCCCCTGCGTAAATTACCATCCTCTTCTGAACTAGCAGGAATCTTCCTGGAACACATATTCTGTTTGCATGGACTCCCTTCCAAGATCATTTCGGATCGCGGACCTCAATACATCTCACAATTCTGGAAACATCTCTGTCAATGATTAGGGATCCATCAAGCCTTTTTGTCAGGTTACCAGCCTCAAACCAACGGAATCACAGAACGTGTCAATCGAACCCTGGAACAGTATCTTCGATGCTTCGCCACCAGGGTCCAGGATGACTGGTCGCTCCTGATACCCGTGGCTGAATTTGCTTACAATAATTCTGACCATTCGGCACTTAAGATCAGCTCCTTTTATTGCAGTCAAGAATTTCATCCGTCGGTCCTACCTTCTGTTCTTCCCCAATCTACACCAGTACCTACAGTTGACTCCTGGATCGAAACCCTTGTCAACATACATAAAGAAGCCAAGGAATTTTTAGAGAAGGCCAGGAAACAGACCAAGAAATATGCAGATTCCAGAAGAAGACCTGGCCCTTTTTATGCAGTCGGTGATCAGATCTGGTTGTCCTCAAAATTACTACGGCCTAGTAAACTGGCCCCTCGGTACTATGGTCCAATTTCCATTAAAGAAATTATAAATCCTGTTTCTTATCGGATCGAGTTGCCTGAATCCTGGAAGAAGATACACCCAGTCTTTCACACATCTTTATTGAAACCCTACTATCCATCCTCCCAAAAACCCTCCAGACCTCCTCCTATACTGGTCGATGACCAATTGGAATATGAGGTATCTCGGATTTGTGATTCCAGGTATAGAAGGGGCCAGCTTCAGTACCTGGTTGAATGGAAAGGATGTCCTCCTAGCTAAAGAACCTGGGAACCTCTCTCAAACATCAAGGCCCCACGGCAGCTCAGAAGGTTCCACCTCATCCACCCGGGCAAACCAGGAAGGAAGGGTCTTCGGAGGAAGCATGCTGTCATGAATCGCAGGGTGCACCCCTTTTGGGCCTCATGGTCCCTGTCACAACGGACTTATACACATTAATACCTCCAATACGGCCGTCCAACGCATTCCCTTCTCGCTCCATGCGTTGGACCTAAACTTTCTCTATTTCTAGACCACGCCTTCCGCGGCTCCGCGCGGTTCAATGCTATAGCGAAGTAGCGACCAGACGTGTGCTCCGTAGCTCGCGGTTCTTCTCCTTTCCACTCCGCTTTCCCTTCCTTGAACTCCCCCCTGTTTCTTCCTCCTGGATTCTAGTTCTAGTGAACTTACCTTGCCTCCTGGATTCCTGGATTCGGCCTCCTGGAAAACTGAACGCATTCTGGATTCGGCAGAGACACAGGCCACCTTCTTCAAAACTCGATCCATCCAAAAGAAGGCAGCATCTAAGGACACCGGTAAAGAACGGATTCAGGTGAGAAGGGGGGAACTCCTTGACAGGATTACCCAATTAAATTATAAGCTATAGTTTTTCAGCGCACACAGGCAAGTGAGCTTTGTTCAAATATTAACAAAAATCACACCGTAGTGTTCTGCCAAAGCAAATTCATTACATTAATATGTTTTAGTTAAATAGGCTAAGAATCTACACAGTTTTGCCCCCACCCGCCCACTATAGAGGGAAAGGATTTAAGGCTAGCAGATTCCCCCACCTTTTGGTCTCACAGGGCTCAGTTCTACTTACATAGGACGCCTCGATTTAAAGTTCAGGACATCTAGCTTCATATCAGGACCCTCAGGAAAGATAGGTCAGGGGTCTGGTCACTGAACTCTCAAGGATGGCCCCCAGCACTCAACCATAGGATCCACTCAGCTTTAAGCCTTCCTAGAAATAGACAGCGCCACCCAGATGCACTCTCGGCAATCTCCTCTGGTGTTTGCTTGCAGCTGTAAGATGGTAAGTTTCTGCAGCTTTGTCCCTTCCTCATAGTGCATCCCACCTTATATAGCAGCGATGACACCATAAAGTCTACAATCTTGGGGAAGTACCCTGCAGAGTTCTCCCAACTACCATTGGACAGTTACCCTTCTCTCTCTTCCTAACTCCTGCCTCTCTCTATGGATTGGTTTGAGTCTGGAGCAGACATATGGCAGCTTCATTTACAATCCTCATGAATTCTCATGTCAAATTGTGGCAAAAATCTAGTTATGTGGCAAAAATTCATAATTTTACTTGCAACTGCCCCAATCATTGGGATTTAAATAAGACGATAGCCTGGTCTGCACCATTTTGCAAGACCATGTGGCAATTTTCTGCCTTTTTCACAAAAAGTATAACTGTTAGGAACATGCGATTTATTCCCCAGACTTTTAATTTCACAGTCCACCTTGTGACAATGAGACAGTCAGGCGGTGGTTTGAAGAAAGAAAAACTGGTCTTTATTCAGACTTATAACTGTTGTCAGAACAACTCAAAAAATGTTAAAAAATAAATAGAGTTCTTCACAGGAAGAGTCCTTCTTCCTCTTCTTCTGTATTTATGCAGTGTTCTTTTCTGGTTCTTTGCAGGGCACAACGTAAGGACTTCTGGCAAGTCTTTTCCTCCTAGTCTTCATGCGCCCACAAGCTTCCCGTAGCTCCTGTCTCCACGTCTGGTCGGTTCTGCAACAAGAGCGAGAGTGAACCCCTCTTCTCATCATAGCTGGGCGTTTATATAGACAGAGCTTAACTGGCCAATCATGTCCCACTTCCTTCCCCAGGTTATAAAAGCTCCCCCAAACCCTGCCCCTTTTTCCCTTGGAGCATGGCGTCTGTTATCCTTTCCCAGCTCTTCCTGATTCTACCGCCCTGGTTGGGTCCCAATCAGCCAGGTAAGTGCATTGGTGTCTATGGGGCTTGGCTTGTCTCTGGGTGGGTTTTTTGGGATTATCTGGTTGTCCCCGTTGTTCGTCGAACGCAAGCGGTACTGCTGCCTCACAGCAACGCAGCATTTCGTTGGTCGCATTCCCGCGGCCGGGGTCGTTGTAGCTGTAATACCAGCCAAACGGCCACGGGACTGCGGCCTCGCAGCAACGCGGCGGTTCGGCCCTCTCATACCCATCTCACGGGTCCAGACCTTCCCCTTGGGTCTCGGCCGACAGACGGCCATCAGCCGTCGTTTCCTCCCTATCACCAGGCACAGGTCCTTCTTTAAAGGGCAGCTCTTTGTGTGGGTTTTCGCCTCTCCACTTAGTTTGATCGACACATGCCCGTATACTCGGGGTATTTTCTTTCCCCTTATCCTGACCCCACCACTCCCCAAGGAGGTGTACTTCAGGCCACTCTAAGGGATGGTTGTCGTTCCTGGTTATGTTCCGGGCCGTCACACACCTGTTCACAAACTCACACATTTGGAACATTTTCAGATCAGCCAGAAACACATTTTAGATTGCCATTACAGTTCCCTGAGCTGTAGGTGGATGAATTTTGGATCACCAAAATCACCTGGATATTACCTAAAAGGCAACACATAAATGAAGAAAATCCGACTTATGGTTCCTGAGACAAATGCCTAAATGATAATAACAAAGGGACTCTTAATATGTGCAAATATGAGCTTCCCTTCCTCCATGCCATGTGCCAATCTGGGCCAGCCTATAACCAGCGTTTCTATTAGTCTCATTGTGTTTGAAGCTTGCTCTTTGAAGTTGGAGTTTCAGTCTCCCTTAATTGTAGCCCCCATTGTGTAGTACATAATTTACTTTGCTGTCTTAATTAACAACAACGTAAAGGAAAAATTATGGACGGATGAGCTGAAGCGTAAATGTATTAGATTGGCAACCAAAACCCAAGCAATATTAAAGAAATTTGGCAGATTCACTCTTGTCCCGATTCTATCCTTTAACAAGATACAAAGTTGCTGCAATTTTATTATATGGAGCAGAAACAGCTCTGAGGATTCAACCTACTTTTTAGAATTAGCTGGAACAGATTTTTTGGAGGCGTGAGTTGGACTTGCCTAATTCCTTGCTGGTTTCGCTAATTAGATTTGAATTGCGAATTCAGTCCCTTAAATCCATGGTGAAGTGGAAGTCCTTATGTCTTTACACGAAAAGTATGGTGGTGAACAGCTGCTCGGCCCTGGATATATTGAAAAGTGACAAGAATGACTCAAGGATTTTGAGGGATGAGTTTGTCGCTTCCTGTAAAATCAAGCGTAGAGGGGATTTAGAAACTTTGGGTGTAATGGAGGATACGCTATTGAATATCCCGGATAAAGCTTAAATCCAACTGAGAAGGCTAGATTGGATTGAGACCACGGAGGTAAGAGCTGCATATAAAGTAACCATCAGTTTTAAGAGGGAGCAAACAGCCATTCACCAACTCCTAAAGTACCTGGTAAAATGTCCCTCGGATAGACATAGGAATGGGTTTTTAAGACTCAGGTCAAACATTCTCCCTACAAAAGCAGTTTCCTCGCCGCCTTGCAGGTACTGTAAGGCTCAGGTAGAAACAACAAAACAACTTCTGCTCAACTGTGGGGCCTTAGCAGAGACGAGGAGGAAGTTTCTAAGTGATGTAGTGTTGGCGTATAGGACTCTAATGAAAAAGGAATGGTGGGACTGGTCCTTGCTATGTAAAAGGGTACCAGGGGTACTGGCAATCACAAAGTTTTTAATTGAAGTGTTGGAGCTAAAATGAGAATTGGAGAAATGTCTGATGGCCTGAAAGCGAGAAACGGTGGAAGGAGGTCGAGAGAGGAGTGTTGATTGATACTTCGAGGGATCTGGGTCTTTGCCCAGACTTTACGAATGATTGGGCAAAAGGGGGTGATTGTTAAGAGGATTAACAATACGGCTATCTAATTTTTCTTTTGCCTCTTGGATTTGTGTTTTTTTGCCTCTTCCTTTGCCTTCCCTAGCTTTTTAAGCTTTTATTGTTTTTATTTTAACGATGCTTTAAGGATTATGTAAGGATTGTTGGCCTCTTCTTTATTCATTTTGGAGGGAGGGAATGAATCATGAAAGGTTTGTAATAAACCGTATAATGTTTAATAAAAAATACAAAATAAAGTAGCACACATTTTCACAACTCCTGCTTAGCTTTTTGTCATGCATCAGCCAAAGGAAATTATCCTACAGAGACAGCCCAGCCTTCAGGGGCAACACCTTTGAGGCAGGCCACATTTTATTGCAGTTGTAAAATAGCTGAGAGTTGTAAGCAAGGCCTTCTGTAGGGGTTGTCCTTTATGACATTTGTCCCACAGCAAGTAAAGGGTTTGCCTCGGGGCTTCAGAAACTTTTTCATAGAAACAAAGTGGACTTTTCTTTGCAAATGTTTACTTGTATTTTGAATGCAAAACATACTATGGGCCTCATTACGACCCGGGCGGTAAGGGAATACAGGTACCGGTAAGGGCACTGGTGCTGGTAATCCCTTACTGCCCTATTCTGAGGTCCATTTTCGGGTCCTCCCTGAACGCCTGGTTTTACCAGGCCTTAAGGACAGGACCCGCAAAGGGACTTTGGAGCTAATAACGGTACCGCAATTAGCGGTACCATTATTAGCGCCTTCCCCATTCCCATTCAGCCCTATGGGGGCTCAAGGGGAATGGGGAAGGGCCATGGTGAATGGGGAATTACCGCCCCGCCAATCTTGGAATGGGGTGGTAATTGCTCCATTCAACATGGCGGAATCGGTAAGGTTTTGGAGGCAACCATGGCGCAAATAGCGCCATGGTTACCGCCTGGGTCGTAATGATGCCCTATATCTTACGTTTTGTCAACATGCACCATGCCTTTACCCTGACTTTTTTATGTTCGCAGGGATACATTTTTCAGCAGGCTGTCTGTGTGAAAGTGTTTGTTAAGGGAAAGGGAAAGGTGGGGGGTAAAGTTCCCAAATATCGTACCGGGTAGGATGGGGTAAAGGTGTTACAGGGAAGGGGATACCGTGTCTCGCCATCAGGTGTCCCAATCCCACTCCCCGAAGACCACTCACCCAGGTGCTCTTCCCCCACTGGTCCACCCCCAGGATATGAATCCAAAGGCAATGACCGTGCACTGGCCATCTGAGAGAGAGACCACCGGAAACTGGCGGGCGAGACACCTTCTGGTTCCTCAGAGGAAGGAGAGTATTTAGTAAGAGAGAGCAGCAGGCACAGTGGTCCCAAGCCCCAGACAGCCATGTGAATGATGCAAAGGGTCTTGAATTTGATCCTTGCAGCAACTGAGAGCCATTGGGGAGATTTCAGAACTGGAGAGATATGGTCCCAGGGCTTGAGGCCAAGGATAAGTCTCACAGCCCTATTCTGGATTAGTTGAAGTGGACGGAGTGAAGAAAGAGGCAGGTTGAGGAAACGGCTGTTACAGTAGTCCAACTTGGAGAGGACTTGATCTCTGAAGACATTGAGCTTCTGTGGAAGGCGAGGTAAGGGAGAATGTATCTAAGGAGGTAAAGTTGAAATTGGATCTTCTTGGCAAGGTCCAAGATGTGAGGTGTAAAGAAGAGAGATGAGTTGAAGATGACCCCTAGGTTTTTGGCTTCAGTGGAAGGAGAGGGAGGTGAGCCCATAGAGAGTGGCCAGAGTGCAGGAGGGAAAACTGGGAACAAGTTTCCCCATAGGAAGAATCTCAGACTTAATGCCATTAAGACAAAGATCATTGGAGGTGCACCAAGGCTGAGTAGCAGACAGGCAGTCAGGGATCATAGAGGAGGAGGAGGAAGAGGAGGAAGAGGGGAACTTGAAGAAGAGTTGTGGGGCATCTGTGTAACACTGGAAATTAGGAGAAAAGGCAGATATCTGGTAGGTAAGGGGTGCAAGGTAAATGTTGAAAAGCCAAGGCCAGATCATAGAGCCCTGGGGAACACCACATGCAGAGAGAATGGAGGAGGAGGAGAAGGAGCCCAGGAGCACCTAGGAAGGGCGGTCAGTGAGGAGGGAGGTCAACCAGACAAGTGCCTGGTCTGAGATACCAACGGTATCTTGGAGCGATTTTATGAGGATTGAGTGGTTGACCGTATCATTGGCGGAAGAGAGTTCAAGCAGAATGAGAACAGCAGGAGAGTTAGAGTCAGTATTTCTGAGCAGTTCTTCGCGGGTGTTCAGGAGAGCAGTTGTTTCCATGCTTCTGGATGCTCAGAGTCCAGATTGATGATTGTGTAAACAACCAATGATCTCAGTGTGTTGGGTCATTTGGGAGAAGATCGACTTCTCAAGGAGTTTCCCAAGGAAGGGCGTAATAGAGATAGAGTGGTAGTTGGCCGGACACGAGGGGTTGATTGTGGGATATTTTTAGGAAGGCTGCACAAGGGAGTAGATGAGGGAGGAAGGGGAAGAGCCAGAGGCTAAGGATTGGTTGTAGAAGTCAGCAAGAGCCAGAGCGAGGGAGAAGATGTTATCCATAATGGTTCTGGAAGAACAGGGTGATACCTGTTTAGAGTAGACCGCTCTATGAAGGTCTCTTCCAGAGGCATCATCCGTCGTAATAGGTGAGAAGGAGGAAAGAGTGGGTGGGGGTGGAAGAGAGTCCAATGGAGGCAGGCGGACACGGGGATGAGTGGAGGAAGGGGAAGAAGATAGTTTGAGGTGAAACGGTTGCCCAGTGCAGTACAGAGAGGAAGAGGCAAGGTGGAGACAGCAGATGGTTTGGCTAGTTAATTGCAGATTTTGAAACGTACAGCCATGTTGTTAGAAGCTCCAGAGGTATGGACCTGGATGTGGGCCGTCTTCGTGGAACTGTTAAAGAGACGGTAAGGCCTTTGGATTAGTAAGCAGGCCAGTTTGTCAGAGGATGAGCCTGAGGTCTGCCACTTCCATTCAACAACTCTGCACTTACATTTCAGAGCGGCTAGATTGGGGTCGTATCAGCTGTTACGCTTGCAGGCAGGTTTCAGATGGATCTTGATGACAGCGGTATGAATGTCAAGAGTATTAGTGATAGCAAGATGAAGATCAGCATGGACAGAGTCAGTGGGAGAGTCAGGAGGAGGGGAGGGAGGAGGGATGAAGGTGGAAGCAAAGGCAGCAGCTACCACTTGTTTCATCTGTCAGATGAACCCGAAGGAGGTTGGTAGTGATGGTGGAGGCCCAGTCAGGGGGCCAAGAGGAGCAGATGGGAAGAGAGGTGTGCTTTCAGACCCCCAACTGGCCCATACAGTCAGGGTTTGCTCAGAAGCACGTTAAGACAAGATAGCAGCACCCGTGAGATGGATGGGGGTGCAGATTAATACTCCAACACCAAATCAATAATGACAACTCAACGGTTTGGCAAAGGGAGTCAGTTTAATGACAAGTACAAAAAACAGGGATTCTCATGAATATCAGCGGATGCGTGATCTTCCTTCTCGCTTCACAACTCCATGAATTTCAGAAAAAAAACATCATTTATACTAAAAACTCATCACTGACGTTTAACATACAATTCTATTGGTTTGGAAAAGGTAACTTTACTATAGGTACTATATCTGTATATGGTAACGGAGTAAGGAGATTGGGTAAACACTGTCAGGTGCAGGGGCATCTAAGCCCTAACTTCAAACTGGCTGCTGTAGACGTCACTAAAAGTACGCCGTCCCATTGGTTCTACTAACTATAGGACCCTAGATTACTTGGTCCATTGTGATTGGGTTGGCACCAACCACACTCATACTTTTTCACTTTGCTTAGCAGCACGCAGAATGGTCGGCCAGGTGCAGGGTGCCCCTTAGTTCCCCCGTCCTTCCTCCAATTATTGTTACAATCAATCATCACTTTAGTGGCCATGTGTCAATTATTTCACTGTGGTTGGCCTCGAGACTGCATCTCCCGCCTGTAAAATTTCTGATATCTTCTCCTGGCCTGTTGCCTTGCGTAGATGTGAAGGTCTTACTTCTGCTCGCTCGACTGGTCACGTGATTCAGACACCGTGAATTTTCCTCTTCTTCTTCAATTCGTGTATTTGATTTTCGTCTCACCCACCACCTGCCTTTGTCGTCTTATCTTGAACTTTCATAGGCAGGATATTCTGTTCTTAGCTTCAATTAATTGTAGCTACTGTTAGTCTATTCCACGGACACGACCTTGGTTGTCCTGGCACGGGTTGCCTCTGCTGAGTTTCGTTTCTGCTGTTTTATTCTTGATTTTGCTAAATATGAAGCTCTTCTCGTGTGGCCTTTAGTAACCTTTTGGTTGATTCTGCTTCTTGTGCAAGTGGAAATATACTTATATAACATGCTTCTTTTGAGGTAGATATGTATAGGTGGCGCTTGCCGCATTATCCATCTACTACGCATAGCAAGCTGCACGATTTTCTTAGCTTTCTTGCAGTTTCAAGCATATGTACATGTGTAAACTGGCCGACTATCTTCATCGTGCTCATAGCTTAAGCTTCTTGCATTTGACATCTCCCTTTCACTTTGGGTTCATGATATCTTTTATTCATGGCGTTTTGTCTCTTTTTATAATTCTCAGGTTGTTATATCTTCCATATGTGAGTCAGTCCAGGTTCTTGTGAGGTCACCATTCATCTTCCATTAAGACCTTTTTGGTTTCTTCAGGACTGTACTCAGACGATCTTCATTTCGTTTTATTTGTTGATATGGTTTTTTCAATGGATACCTTACTGTCCATGGTTTCCTTGGTATCCGTACTTCAATAGGTGCTGTTCTTCTGATAGGTACTGGACAGAGCCCCAATGCAGCTCTCTGCTGGTTTATTTGCTCATCATGTGTCACATATGTCGGCGTCAACGTTTCTGGTACTTCAAAATGGACGATTGGAGTGCGGGCTGCATTTCGGACCTCTTCTACAGAGGAGAGAGTGGTCAGACCAGGATAGAGGGGTAGGGAAAGAGTTGGAGAACGTCAGATCAGATGGGATGAAGGCATCAAGTGTGTGTCCAGTAGAGTGGGAAGGGCCGGAAGGGAGAATAATGAGGGAGAGAGAGGTACAGAGATCATGAAAGAGTCTAGAGGCAGGAACAGTGGAATCAAAGTGGATGTTGAAGTCTCCAAAGAGGAGAAGTTTAGAGGTTGAGTCAGAAGAGAGGAGGTAAAGTCAGCCCATTCAGAAAGGACGACAGACACAGGGCAAGGGGGGGGGGGTTAATGGAGGCAAAGGTAAGGGAGAGAGTCGGGAAGACACCAAGCTTGCAGACAAGACTTTCAAAGGAGGAGTAGGGCTGGGTGGGTACGAGAGAGGAATGGACCCACTCAGGGAAGATTAGGGCTACTCCGCCACCAGATCGGTTGGGCCAAGGCTTGGAGAGGATCTTGTAGCCATCCTGGAGGAGGGAGTCAAAAGCAGTGACAGAGCTGACATTGAACCAAGTCTTGGTGAGAGCAAGGACGTCAAGATCAAAGTCTTCAAGAAGGAGGCAGATGTCTGAAGAATGTTTGACAGCAGATTGTGCATTCAGAGTGGCTAAGTGAAGGGGCAGGGGGTGGTACACCCATCAGAGGTGGTGAAAGAGGTGCAGAGAGAGAGAGGAAGGAGGAGTAGCAGGAGAAGGTAGGAAGTTGAGAGGGCTGACAGGCGCCAGTCAAAGAGCAAATGATTGAGTTGAGGACCCTCTAAGGAACTCATGGTGGCAACAAGTAAGATAGACACAAGTGATCACAGTTCAAGGGTGTTTATCGAACAATGAATGAAGGGTGGATAAACACCTATTCTAAACCTAAATCTAAGATGGGAGCAAGCATCGACCATCAAAAAAAAATAAGGCAGTCCTAGTGGTGTTGTGTCAAATAAAAAGGGTCTATATGTAGAAACCTATTGCCAAACCTTACAACTAATACCAAAAAGAGTGTGGGATAATTTTCAAGAAAAGAAAGAAGTGTTCTCAAATAATATGTCAGGATGTAGTAGCCTGGGGCTCCCTTCGCCACATTTTGAGCACGGGACAAGGTGGGACTCTTGAGCACAGCACACTCTCAAGCTTTCCCCAGCACGAGATGACAGTTCCGTTCCAGCATCAGGGCCGTTGATGGCCAAGTCTCGTTTCACTTGAAAGTCTCTTGCCTTCGAGGGCCTGACGTATTCAAATAACAGAAAAAACAAAAGTTCCTTAAACAGTGAAAGTTTGTATCCTTGTTTTATTTCGGGTGAGGATTCTTCACCCTTGGGTCCCCCTCTTCTGGGCGCTGACCCCTCTTGATTCTTTCAGCCTCCCTCCTCTGGGTTCACAATGGCTTCTCTGGTTTCCACAAACCTTTAATATCCTTTTTAATTGTTCAATGTAGACATCCATCCACTGGGTTCACTCTTGTCAACAAACTGTTTAATGGGACTTTGGACTTTGCCGCTCTTCACTGGCATCCCTCGATCAGGTTCACTCTCGGCATCTCACTATTTTCTTTTGCTTTCACTTTTAGCTTTCACTTTCACCAATCATTGGGGTGACAACTTTTCACCCTTGGATCCCCCTCTGCCAGGCTCCGACCTCTCTCGATTCTTAGCCTCCCTTTACCAGGTTCACTGTGGCTCTCTATTAGGATGATAGTGGCTCACTCCTGGGTCCCCCTCTTCTGGGCGCTGACTTCTCTTTACTTTCACAGTTCACTTTTACACTGTTCAATGTATGCAGGATTCACCACCCTTACTTTTCAACAGTTTGTAGATCAAAGGCTTTCGTCTGTACAGGGATTTTGCTTAACCTCCTCTAGGACCACTTTGACCTATTTTGTTGCCCTTTCTACAGCCTTCTGGTATTTGTAGTTTTGCTGATTCGGGGATCGCCCAGAGTCTCTCGAGTTAGCACCATTGTGGTGCCTGTTCCCTCTGCTGCTGGTCTCCCCCTTACACTTTTACAGTTCTTTGAACTTAGTTCAATTTGCCACTTTGCAACTTTCATTCACCACAGCCTGGCTCTTATCAGTTCTCCCCTCGACTCACCGGATGTGACGAACTGCATGGCTTTCCTTCTTTCGGAGTCAAGACCGGTAACACAGTGGCAGGAATTTCCCTCATTCCTGCTTATCAGCATATGCTTGCCCTGTGTATGGCAAGACACTTGTGCTATTGTTCACAGCCTTGTGTGATTTCCACAAAGATTCTGCAGGCCTGGGATGAAAAAAGGGCAAGGTCACTTCTCTCCTTGCCACCCTCTCACTTCCCGCTGTCTTTCTCCTTCTCTTGAACTGCTGCGCCTGTTTAGCCGTCTCGTCGTGCTGTCTGCCGTGCTCGTACTGTGTTCTTTTGCTCCACCATTTATCCCTGTGGGGAAAGGAAAGGGCCATCAGGTGTGTGTGATTCAGGTCAATTGCCTGACTTTACCTGACCATCGGGTTGGGACATGTCAGGTAAACGGGTTGCATATTTCGTGGTCAGTCACAAGGTAAAGAAGTGTTTGGGTTAGAAAAAGAGGGTGGTATAGTTTCCAGGTATCCTGTAGGGTCGGAAAGGAAAGAGGTGTTACATGGAATTATAAACCTAGTATTAGGGTTTTGTGGTGATCTCGGAAGGGTAGGTTTTGGAGAGTTTGTGAAATAAGCAGGAGGGTTTGTGGGAACTGTAGTTGTTGGTTACATTTGATTGAGAGTTCGAAAAATGATAATCAGAGGGACGAGATTGGTAGGGTTTGGGATTCAAACGGGAATAACTGGGATTGTGAAATGAACGGAGGGAAGTGTGTGAACCGTAGTGTTTTGTCAGGGAAAACTGGGTGTTCAGGAAGGAATAACCAAAGGGATGTGGAAAAGAATGTCCAAGATTGTTTGGGTGGGATGCAGGAAAATAGGGACTCTGGGGTAGATAAACCTGGAGTGCAAATGGGTCATATACAGAGGGGTCGTGGATTTGGGTAAGAGCGATTCAATGGGAGGAAGGGGGGCAGATGTGATGCAGCCCACAAAGATCTCAGGGATCTCATCTTCTTCCTCTGTAAAATGCCGCGTCTCTCTTTGGGCATATCCCCTGAGTATAACCCCGGGCTCCCCCACCCAGGGGGTCTTTTCTCGCTCATCTGCCTTCAGGGTTGGAATAAGAGAGGGCCAGCCCTTTCTTGGCCACCGGAATAAGGGATTCTCAAGGTCTGCCGGGGAGAATGCCCTCAGGTTTCTCACAACCCTGGACCATGACAGTGCCATTGTGATAGACGTTAATGATGCACCAAGAGCATGAGAAGTACGCTAAGAGTACGTCCCATCTAGTGCCGCCATTAATAGGTGAGGAGAAAAAAGGGGAGAGGGTAGAGATCAGATGGGAGGTCCATAGGTCTGGAGAGGGGACAGAGAAGAGGATATCAGAGATAGTATGTCTGGAAGAAGCACTAACGTAGGTATCATCAATAGGTAGGCTAGGATTAGAGACCAAGAGATCGTTCTTACATTTATTCTTCCAGACTTCGTGAAAGAGGAGGGATAGGGGAATAGAGTTAGAATAGATCATATCATTATATTATAATTGTTTTTTTTTAGAATGCACTTAATACAGTAGAGGTTTCTAAGTCCAGACTTGGGATTCAAACCTGTGTTCCTCTGTGTTGTCTTGCTTCTAAGACAAGTGCGTTGCCACTGAGCAATACTACCCATACGGTGGAGATGGAGAGAGCCACAGAGCTTGGAGGAAGAAAAGGAAAGATGGAGATGCTACACAATGCACGAGCAAACTCACCAGGCAGCCTAGCAGCCGAGGAAGGCAGGGGGATGCACAAATGTAAAAGGACACAAAGATTCGAAATTTCCAAGATGCACTTAATGCAGCACGACATGGAGGATGCACAGATGTAAAGCACACCTACATTTGAATGTTCCATAAAGCACTAAAAGCACAACAAGAATTGAGATTCCAAGTACCTGTAACAACAGACCTAGATTTGAGGTTCCAAGAACAAGAAGAAAGAAATGTAGAGTTGAGATTAAAAAAGTGAGGGAAACCAGCCGTTAAAAAGTAAGGTCAGCTACAGACATATTTACGCGCTTGGAACAGTAAGTCAAGCTTCTAGCCAGCTAATGCCCAGGAGCTTCTCTCCACAACCCCCCCTTTCTGCTGGGACACTAAGGCTTTATTGAATATTGATCAGTTCTGCCATAAATGCTATTTTTGCTTATAACATATGTGTTTGCTTATGGATTCTCAAATTAATTCATATCTAATTTACATCACTCAATTGGACTTTTTTGAGTTTTATAAATCCAATAAACCAAACATTTTGAGTTACGTATATTGACATTACCATGGGTGTCATTTCACATTACAGTTAGAGGACCATTTGAACTCCTTTTCACTGTACCACATTGCTGTTTCAAATTGTTTGTTTCACCCAGCAAGTAAACACTTGCTTCTGTGACAGGGCTTGGCACGATAGCGTGTATAATCCTGCACTGTCTGCCTCAGTCAGTGGATTTGCAATTAAAACGGAATACTAAGCAGGAAATATTGACCGGGGGCAGCGCTAAACAGTCTTTTCTTCAATACAATTTGTGCATTTGAAATTTTAAACACAAATCGGAAACTATTGATTCTGAAAAAAGAATGGCTATTAAGAACACAGGAAATGGCTGTTAGTGACGGGCGTGCACACACACAATGCTTCTAAAATGCTTATTGTATAATCATTCCTGCGGCGGCAGACTTGCTGGCATGCCTCCTTCACACCATTAAGCAAGGACCTCGGAATTTGAGTAGCTGTGAGTCTTAAGATATGCATTCTTGGTCTGCACAGCAGGGACAATACCACCTTGGCGTCTTAATGGACAATGTGCTAACATTAGAACCACAAGTAAACGCAATCCCCCCTCCCTTGCTCTCTGCCTCTCCACTGCTAACTTCCTTTCTCTTTGTTTCTTTTCCACCTTCTTTCTCTTCCCCAACCTGCTCAGTTCACTGACTGGTCGCCTGGTGCACCCCCAGAGCCTCAGGGGTCCCAGGCTCCCCTGCCATTCCTGCACTGGCCTCCGGGCCTCTGCACCCTGCTTGGCACTACTGCAATATGCTCCATGAGAGGGGCAGCCACTCTGCACTTAACTCAGGCCCCTGCCGGACTGGGCGCACTTTGTCCCCCTCCCTTCCTGTTTATGTTGTTATTATTTATTTTTATTCATTTATATTGCGGCGGTAACTCGCAAGTCTCGGGGCGCAGAAACGTGGACACAAAAGACATTCACATTAGCAAATGACGCCTGTTATGAGTGGGTAATTCAGTTGAAGATATGGGTCTTCAGTAGTTTACGGAAACGCAGGTAGTTGGCTTCCAGTCTATTATGAGCGGTGAGGTTGTTCCATAGGCCTGCAGCTAAGATGGGGAAGGATTTCCCTGAGTCAAATGTGCACTTGTGAGGGGCTACTATGATCTTTCCTTGATATGAGGATCTGAGTGTGTGGCTGGGTGCATACAGGTGGATTTTGGGTTTGAGGTACTCCGGTGCTTTCCTGTGGATGCATCTGTGAACCAGGGTCAGGGCCTTAAATTGAACTCTATCTTCAATTTTAAGCCAGTGTAGTTCTCTTCTGCAGTCGCTGAAGTGGTCGGATTTGGCTTTTTTCTTTATGATCATCACTGTGTTGTTCTGTACCACCTGATAGCTGTGGAGGCATTGTTTGTTAGACCCTAGCAACAATGCATTGCTGTAGTCCAGGCAAGATAGAATTGTCGTCCTGGCTAAAATGGCACAGCTACCCTCCGACAGATAGGGCCTAATGGCTTTAAGTGGTATGCGCATGTTTTATCTATGTACTGGGCTTGGGCTTCAGACCCCAGAGATGCTTCAAGCATCATTCCTAATGTTTTAACTTTGCTTAGTACCTGTATTTGAGTATTTTCTATCAGGAATGACCTGTAGTCGGGAGAGAGTTTGGCTCTGGCTTGATGGGATCCGAATACCATAATCACTGTTTTTTTGCCGTTCAGGCACATCCAGTTAGTCTCCAACCATACTTCTATGATGTTGTAGAACTTGTGTAGTCCGACATCAATCTTGAGGGTCCCTATTCGGGCGCCAACTGTGGAAACAGAAAAATTGATATGAGGCCGGGAAGCCCACAGGAAACACACCAACACAGGTTACAAAGAACATACAAAGCGCTTTATTCAAAGATACAACAATTACCAAAAGTCAATTGACAAACGGATAGCTATTCGGCCCTCAGAGTAACAGAACGAACTATCAACGGTAGTTCGCCGTGTTAGTGTGAGAGACCGTACATTGGGATACTCGGGTTTTTATACTTTTTATCCAGCTCTGGTCAACCCCCTCGCGGGTTAACCATTCTTGGAACCAGGCCTAGAGTTCGTTGCCAGGTCATTCCCATAATGTATGCATTTGATCAGTTCCGCTGATACAGTTGTTCATTTACACATAGGTCAGCGATAGTACAAGGTCTCAGTTCGCGACCCCAACAAGTGGCCTGCGGGCATATTACTTATTCATGTGTGCGGAGGTCACAACGGCCAGGATCCCACTCGAAATGTCATTCGGCCTCCATTTTGTTGTTCAGGGTGACTTCCACACTACAAGAGAACCCAAAATGGCGGCTAAATCCAAGATGGCGATTTACACAATACATTAAGGTCAAGACCTTGCCGCGGAATCTATTTACACAATGTTTTTTAGACAACTTGGCGTAGGCCAACATACATTCAAACAATGCGATAGGAGGTATAATATTATTTCGATTTCGACATTGTGATCTCCACTAAGTTCAATCACCAGCTGAGTATCATCAGCATAGTTGGCTGAAAAATGTATCGGTGTGATCTAATACAAGGCAAAGATATCTCAGATACAGGTTGAATAGTAGTGGCGACATACTAGCCCCCTCTGGGACGCCACATAGAATTTCCTTTTCTACGGAGAATTTGTCTTCCCAGTGAACCTGTGAGATCCTGTTTTGAAGGAAAGACATTATCCAACCTATTGCTTCTACCGATCAGTTGGCTGTTTTTTTAAGCACTGCTTTAAGAAGGTTGTGGTCCAGCAGATCGAATGCTGCACTAAGGTCAAGGATAATGAGAAGGCCTGCTTTCCCCTTGTCCATAATGCTAAGCATTTTAGTCTGGAGATCAAGCATGGCTGTCTCGGCGCTGTGTGCCGGTCTGAATCCCGATTGTTGGTGGTGAAGGGATTCCAAGGCTTCCACGTGTTCTGCACACTTACACGACCTGGAATGTTCTAGTCCTTGCAAGTCTGTCCATCTGGTCCTCCCTCTGTTTCCCCTCCCTTGATTAGTCATGCCTGAAATACTCATGCGTAGGTGCTTTGGATGACCAACCACCAATCAACCTGAAATGTCGAGAGGCCTAGCACTGTAGTTTATTGGTCTGTATGTTCCTTTCCCTCCCCCTCCCCTTGTCTACCCTCACTCTTTGTCACGCACTTAAACTAGTAGATATGCCTCTGGCCTAGTATGCTAGTTAATGTTATTTAGATCATTCTGAGTTTTCAACGCCTAAGAATGACGACTGTTTTCCCTTGTTCCCTTCCTGCCTTGAAGCACTTGTGTATAAGCGCTTTACAAATACAATTACAAATTAAAAATAATCAAGAAATGCTTCTTCCTCCTACACGCTATAAAAAGAGTCCAACCATTCCAATCCTTCACTCATAAAACACTGACAATAATCGCCCTCATCATGTCCAATATTGATTCGGAAAACCGTCTTTACCTTGGAATGACAGAACACCTGCTGAAGAAACTGCAACGTATTCAAAATGCAGCGGTCAGACTTCTCCTTAAACTATCACAAAGGGACCACATCACCATAGCGCTAAATATGTTACACTGGCTAACAATCAAACAACAAATTAATGTTCAAAACGAGGAGTAAAACGCACAGAGCAATCCACGGCAAAGGAGCAGAATTCCTACAAAAGAAAATAACCATCTACCAACCGACAAGAACACTCAGATCAAACAATGACATCCGCCTGGAACCAAAACCATACACAAGAATAAAATGTGGGGGAGCCTCATTCTCTCACCTGGCAGCAAAAACTTGTAACACCCTTCCGAAAGAAATACACAAAACAAAGGACCACCTAAAATTCGGGAAACTACTCAAAACCTGGCTCTTCATGTCAGAACCAGAGAAAACAACTAGAAAAACAAAGACACCAATGGAAATAGAACACGCCACAAACAAACGCACATGGCAGGAAGTATCTGGGAAGGGAGGGAACCCAGTATTCACCCTCTCCCAAACCAAACCCCTACACTAGGCAAAGCCTAAGGGACAGATATCCGAGTTGGAGATGAAGGAGCATTAACCAATAATTAGCATCCAACAGGTCAGGGAGCGCCTGGGATCGGAGGGAGGGGACTCTGCCGTAGGAGCTCAGGGAGGCAATGTCAGGCACACCCCGATGACCAACAAAGAGCGACACACAACCTTACCGATCTGAACCCGCAGTTGGGGAGGCCCTCACCACCTTCCCGCCCACAGATCACTAGACAGTTACAGGGACATGCCACCGCCTCTCGCAGAACCTGGTGTGTGACCCACCATGGAACACTCCAGGAGACAGCACAGGCAGATACACCTAACACAGATGTCCAAAGCAACGAGGTAACCCCACTAACCCATCCGCTAAAACCTCAACTCTCTGCATACACCTCTCAAATGCTAAACAAACACTTACTTGCACAGCAAACAGCATGCACTTCACTATACTGCAACAACAAAACAAACCACACATAGTCTCGCAGAACCGCACATGGTCATGTACGAATCCGTAAACCGCACCCATACTCAGCGAACGGTGTTAACCGAACTGAAGCTGCCAAATAGGAAATCACAACTTTCCCTCTACCTTTATCCCGCTATACCCTACCAACCCATCCTACCCTCTAAACTTTCAGATCCGCCAGAGCACCAGGGGACCACTCCAGTGGTGATAGTGCATGGTATAAATGTCCTTTAGCATTAACATTGACTTACCCCCAAGAGCTTTACATAGAACATATGTATATACAATATCACCCAACGGATGCTGATACTCATTTATCATCCCCACAAGGATGAAAAGCTGAGTTGGCCTTACCGGTATTCAAACCTGCGAACCTGCAGATCGTACACAGATCGCAGCAGTGAGTACTCAACCCACTGAGCTATTTTACCAGCTTTAAGAGACACACGCCTGTTTATTCCTTCATATTGTACATACACGAGGAATGGAACCTCCTTGGATTGTGGATGGGAGAAACGGGAAAGGGTGGTTTTACTCGTCCTGTCTCCTCTCTAGTGGGTGGTCTGGGTATTGTTAGGGCTTCTCGAGGATACATTCTCTCGAGTCTACAGGGTTTCTCAGCGGGCAAGAACCTCGCAGATGGTCCAAAGTGTCTTTTTGGTTCTACGTCTTTGCCAGTATTTGGAAGATATTTGGCGGCCTCGGAATAGACTTGCGCCATCTGGATAGCAGTTTCCAGGGAGAGTTGAGGTGGCTATAATGTACCTCGCTGGAAAGATGGGGTAAGGCAAGGGCTTCCAGGACTTCCGGTAAGGTCTTTCTTCTAAGCCACTGGGTAAGAACATTTTATACCCGGCCTTCTAGTTCTAGGGGGCTTTCACTTGACAATGGTAGAATATTATGAATGTTTAGCTGATAAAAAAGCATCAGTCTGTCCTACCCGGTCAACAGGGCCCTTTTTATATCAGAGAAAGATATGTCCCTTGAGTATTTACATTTTGCTACAAAGCTTGTAGTTGTTCCTTTAATAATGGTGCCAGACAGACCTTTAGATTTCCATTCTAATTAAATTGGGCTGCTATCCGTTCAAAATCTATAAAGAAAACCTCCAAATTTTTTCCCTCATGATAAGATCGGAGCACCCCATGAGGTACTACCTGGTGAGTGGGAAGGGCTCTTATACACCATAGGTTTTGGGACGGAGGGAGGAGTCGGACATATATTGGACATTTCATTGGTTTTAATTCAAAATTGTAAAGAAAAGACCTACCTCACCCCATTGCTATAGGGGTGCTCCCTAGCTAACTAAACTAAAGGTGCTCATCTGTTGTCAGGAAGTCCAAATCAAAAATGTCCTCTGTTCAAAATCTAATCTACCTGACCCTACCACTATAACCAATTACCATCACTATTGTTTTTAACAGTGCTAATGGTTTTTATGCTGAATAAAGCTTTGATGATGATGAATATTAATAACTAATGTTTTCCAAAAGAATGTCTCTCTCATGGTTGCTTCTCTTCGACCGAGGCTTTACCTCAGAGTTCTTTTAGTGTGTATATATATATATATATATATATATATATATATATATATAATATGAAAATTTACATCTCAAGGAACACTTTTATTAAGATGGTCTCTTCTGGTTGTCAGTGTCTTATTCATGAGCTCCTGCCAACTGCTCATAGGTCTGGTGTTCCAGACGGTGTGATGCTTATCCATAGTCTCAATCGTTTCTTAAGATAACCTCTTCCAGTCTTTCCCCTGAGTTTGAGTATTTCAAACTTTTTCCACTCGACGCTTCTGGGGTTTGGTATATCTTTATCTTGGGTGGGGCACCACCATTCCGAGGGTCTCTCTCAACTAGGTTCTTTCTCTGACAAGTTGTCTCAATACCTAATCTTGGCTCATAGTGCTTTGCAAAGTCTCTCATTATTGTTATTATTATTATTATTATTATTGTCTTTTTATAATGCGCTTAATACCGAAGAGGCTTCTAAGCGCTGACCGGTATTCAAAACTGTGTTGCTCTGCATCGTCTTGCTTCCAGGACGAGCGCTTTGCCACTGAGCTATACTACCTGTGTTCAACAGTTAACTTTGGAAGCTTCTTCCACCCTTCAAAGGATACTCGTGTGAGCTTTCTCAAAGCCTCATATCTAATATAGCCACTGTGAGAAACCTGAAGTGTCTCACTTGCTAGTCCCCAGGGATCTGTCTTCCAGGTAGCCAGGACACGGCCATCACTATTGGATCCAGTTCCTGGGGGTGGATGAGTGAAGGGGGATCACCTGGGTGAGGGGTTCTCAGGGAGTGGACGGCGGCGGGTGAGACAAAGTATCCCCCTTCTTATAACGCCTTTTCCACATTCTATCATGTAGGATACTCAATCATTCTACCACCCCACCCCCTTTTCCAACACGAATACCTTTGCACAACACGTAAGACAACGGACTAACACCAGAGCCATTTTCCAGACATGTCCCAACACAAGGATCAAGCAAAGTCAGGCAATTGACCAGAATCACACACACCTGACAGCCCTTTGCCTTCCCCACAGGGATAAAAGGTGGATCACAAGAGCACACAACGAGCACGGCAGACCGCACGACAAGACAGCTATCCAAGCAAAGCAGTTCAAAAGGAGGAGAAAGGCAGAGAGAACCAAAAGGGTGACAAATAGAGAAGCGACCCTGCCCTTTCCGACCTAGTCCCACAAAGGCTCCCTGAAAGGAATCGTAAGACCGCAGACAATAGCCAGAGTGTGTTGCAGCAGATGTTGACGGTACACTGAGCACACCTACATTGATAATCAGAACAGGGAGAGACGCTTGCTACCGTGGTACCGGCCTTGACTCCATAGACAAGAAAACCCAAGCAGTTTATCACAGCCAGAGAGTCGAGGTGTGAGCCGATAAGAAACCGAACAGTGTTGAACGACAGTTGCAAATGGCAAATTGAGGAAAGTTCAAAGAGCTGTTAACATTAAGGGAAAACCAGCTGCAGAGGGGTCCAGCACCACATGGGTGCTTATTTGAGAGACTCCCACGTGTGTTGAAACTACTGATCCCAGAAGTCCCTATTAGAGCCCGAAGGAAGAGGTCAACGTGGTCATACAGGAGTCTTACAAAATCCCCTGAACAGTCGTAAGTCTTTGACTGACACATAATTGAAAAGCTAAGGCAGGTGAATCCCGCATAGTGAGTTCAAGAGAAAGAACTGTGTGATTGGCAAGAGTTGGAACCCGACTGAGGGATGCTGATGGAAAAGGGCAAAGTCTGAAGTTTCAATGAACAGTGTGTTGACAGGAGTGAACACGGCAGAGGGATGTCCACAGTGAACTGTTTAAAAAGACGTTAAGTCTTGTGAATGCCACAGATACATTTTTTTTAATACAAGCCATAGTGAACCCAACGGAGGGAGGCTGATATTCGAGAGGGGTCTGAGCCCCGAAGAGGGGCTTCTAGGGGTGAAAAGTCATCACCCGAAATACAAGTATAAATTAGCTTTTTGTTTGTTATTTTTAACACATCGGGTGCTCGGAGGCAAGAGACTTTTTGTAGAAAAGAGACTTAACCACCAAAGGTCCTGATAGTTGCAAACTGAACTGTCGTCTCGTGCTGTGAAAGCTCAAGAGTGTGCTATGCTCAGGAGTCCCGCCTTGTTCCGTGCTCCAAACGTGAGGAAGGGAGACCCCGGGCTACTACATCCTGACCTATCATTTATGAACACTTCTTTCTTTCTTGTAAAGAGTATCCCACACTCTTTTTGTATTTAGTTGTAAGGATTGGCAATAGGTTTTTCTTAGTATAGGCCCTTTTATTTTGACAAGACACCACTAGGACTGCCTTATTATTATTTGATGGTCCTAGCTTGCTCGCATCTTAGATTTAGGTTTAGATTAGGTGTTTTTCCAACCTACCTATACAGTTTAATAAACACCTGTGAACTGTGATCACTTGTATATGTCTTTTCTGTTGCCAGCATGAGTTCCTTACACCACCCACATTCCTTGGTGTCTCGTGATATATGCACTTAGGCTTCTTCAATGTCCCAACATCAATATCGTAGTTTACACAACTTCCTTCACTTAAGATATGCTCCCCTGGCGGCCTTCCCTTTCTCTGTTCCAGTCCGGTACTTTTGTCCATTGTGGGTGGTGCTTTGGTTTTCACATGGGTCTGCTTCTTTGGTTCCTCGTCTCCCTGCTCTGGGCTTTGTAACAGACCCGCTCTCGGCATCTCTGTAGGTTGCCCCGCTCAGTGAATGCCTGCTGATGGGAGGTTTCAGGTCTCCTGCTTCGACTGGTGTCGGCGTCATGCACCACATCTGATGTGCCTCAAGCTCTGTCCTGACAGCAGTTTACCTGATGTTCGGATTGCCGGATCTCCGGCGTCACGCTTTGGCATTCTCTGCTTCTTGGATTGCCGCAGTCTCTGCGGCTCCACTCTACTTCTCCAAGGCGTAGCTACGCCGGAGGACTTCCCCTGCGTATGGCTCTCGCTCCCATTCTCTGATCCATTCATCATTCTTACATACAAGTTTGTTCTTAAAGGGATATTCCCATTTCCTTCAGGTAACATGGCTGTTCCAGCATTGCCTGAAGCCAAACAAAAGGAGGATACATTATTCATTACTGAGGCAGTACCATATATGTAGATAAGGTGGCTTGCATAGGGAGTTCCTTGTGGGAATGAGAGTCCTTGTCCCATAAGGGGTAGCCACTCCCAGTGAGGTCCCACTTGCCCATACCCCTACAGAGAGTCTTGCGGAGCGGGCTCACCTGCCTAGCTGCAAAGTGGGTGGCTACAAACTGGGGAGAATGGGCAAATACTCTCTATTTGTCACATTTTGCAAAGGTTTGGTTGCCCACCTGTTCAACACTGCTTGTATACCCTAGGGTTTAAGTGCTATAAGTGCCTATACCATGACATGTAGCAAAAAAGTCAACATAGGGTCTTGGTGCAGTGCAGATGAAACATTCAAGATTCCAGTGAAATTCAATGAAAGCGGATCATGACTTTTGTCGACACATGTTGTGCACCTCTGTGCTTTTTCAAGCCAATGAATATGTTCCGTTTGTCCTGAATGTGTAGTCTTCAAAGCAATATGGAGAGAATAGAGGAACATTACGTGTGGTCTGTGACTCACGTGCGCGCCATAATTGTTACCAAAGTGGTCAAAGTCCACACTCTGCATTTCTCTGCAACCTAATCAAGTGGTTTTCGCACCTGGGTGAGAGTTTCTTTGACCGCTCTGCAGATTTGGCTTTGTTCAGTGTCTTGGGCAGCAGCCCGCCCACACGCCCCGGCCACAGGCTCAGTATATACGCTGCATTTACTCCACCGCTGGGTTACACTGTTCCAATGTTGTCTCTACTTTTTTGCAGATGGTGTTGTGTCATCAGAGAGGTTCTCCTTTGTTGATCGAGAGATATGGGTTTGTCCCATGAACAGTGGGTGTGTTTCATTGAACACAATGGTTGCTGATAATGGCTCTGCATCCTGCTGTGCCTGCTCCATTGCACTGCACTGGAACTCCTTACCTTTCTCAATCAGCTCTATTCCTACCTTCTCCTCCTTCCGCACTTACCTGAAATCTCTCCTCCTCCATTTCCCGCCATGAAACCCTCCCCTCCTCTCATTCCCTCTCCTCCTCTCATTCCCTCTCCTTCCCTTGAATCTTCCCTATGATCCTCTACCATCACCTTCCCCTAACCTCCCTCATTCTCGTCCTCATACCCCTTCTGTCTCCCTCCTCCATCCCTTGTAAATTGCTTCTACTGTTATAATGTTATAGGTATTCTGTTGTTAAAATGTAAAGAGTTTTGGATTAAAGCGCTATATAAACACAATAAATACAAATACAAACTTAGATTCTTTTCTTCTTGCTTTTCCTCTTTCTTCCTGGTCTCCCTCCTGAACCTTGCTCACTTCAAATTCCTATTCTTGCCTGGATATTTCTGTTACTGTTCTTGTCCTCACTTGAGCTTGTGTATTGCCTTTGTTCGGAGTTTGGCAGCTGGGCCTCCCAGCAGGCAATCTGTGCCCTTTTCCTTTGTGTCGCGTTTCAGCATTGTACCTTGTGCCATATTGTTAACAGTGTACTGCTTGCTGCTTCAGGAGGCAGTCGCTGCTCCTGCTGGATCCGTACAGGCGTCATTCTTGTGAGTGCGGTTTCCGCGTCCGTGCCTTAGGGTCCAGGCACAGATACCCACTCCTGCTGCTCCTTTCCATGAGCATTCAGAGTGGGGCCCTGTAACCGTAACCAGCTCAGAAGGCCAGCGTTTCACCAGACCCTGTGGGAAACCCTTCCCCCATTCTGTGAACACCTCAAGTGGGAACCTAAAGTGTTTGTCTTACTTGCACTCCCAGACCCTTCCTGTTCACTGGCTTTGTTGCCTGTCTGTAGTACTTGCCCATCCTTTCTTGTCTGCAGGATTCTTGTCTCTTGTACACTTTTCTCCCCTCGGCTTTGCGGACACGTCTCTGCCATCAAGCCCCTGACAGGTGAGGCAACTAGGAAGGACTGCAGATAACAAAGGTCATGCTTGGGTGAGTGGGCCTGTACAATAGCAGGTGGATGTCTGAATGAGAGTAGGCCAGTAGGTGTGGGGGTGTAGGCTAACATAAAGAGGCAAACAAGAAGTACCTAGTGGTGTCACGTGTCATCAATATATAAATTCATCTTGGGCACATGGGAGTGTGGCATTCTCAGCAGGGGCGCGCACTGTTGGCAGCAGTAATTGATACACAGTCAGTAGCTGTACATCGGTTAATGCTGGCTTAGCTTCAATCCAGCGCTGTGCCGATGCCCTAAACTGGTATCCCTAATATTTGTTTGATTGACTCTGGATTTCAAGGTGGGTGAGGACAAGGTGGGATTCCACTACAGTGCCGTTGGTGGAAAAGCCTCAGAGACACAGGGTACTTGTGCATTCTTGGGATGTATTGTGATACTGTCCACTGCTGTGAAGCCTTTGTGCACCAGTCATGGTAGGCATACGAGCAATGCCATGATTCTATTAGGAGTGCAATGCTTTTCACAGTATGGGTCATGGTACCGCATACGCATGCTTCTAGCTGAATGTTTACCAGGATCTTGCTTGGGCAAGTCACATG